>NC_069130.1:41532428-41866594 GCF_026914265.1 Mya arenaria | reverse complement strand
ATCAAATATTATTTTGGAATAGGATCGAAACCATTTTCACCGTTGTCTACGACGCTAAACTCAATTCAACAAAGTATTTAAATTACACACATTTAACACCACTTATCTTCTCATAATTTCATACAAACATGCAACCAAGTATATATGCGTAAGTCTCGCTACCGGCAACACATTTCCTTCTACTAGACAGCCATTTTTGTTACAGTCAGCATCACGGTAGTGTAGCACCGCGCATGCCCACACCACGTGACTATTTTAATATTCCATATATGGTAAAAACCGAAAAACTTACCACAGCCTAGTTAGACTTAACCGAAGCTTGTCGGTCCACTATCTTGAACCTTGCCGGAGAATGCCGAGTTGTTACGGTTGACATAGAGGCATGAAAGGCAATCATCTGATAGCTAACTGGGCGGCTAACTCGCCAGCACCCTCGGCCCACGCCACAATTCACACAGTTCTACACAGTGCAAGCAATGGTTTTTACAGATTGAATAGTTTTGTTGTTTAAATGGGAAAAGGGCTGAAATAAATAAGGAAAGTATAACATAAAACTCACATTCCGTAGGGTAATCTTACTTGGATGGAGAAAATGCTGATCAATATCTAGTCCATAATGAATACATGCATTAAACCAGATGTATTATTTTATGCATGAACTATATATTCATTTTGATTATGCACCAGTCAATTGTAACCACGCCCCCCCCACCCCCAGGTCAGGGGGTATACCGCGGATAGTCGGGGAAATGGGCCGTGTTTTAACCTTCCACGTGGACCCGCAGTGCCGGGTGAATGCGCGGTGGTTTTGTCTTCCAGCCAAATATAGCGGGGAATGTGCCTTACATAGAGTCCCTTGGGTGCGGGAGCATTTGGCGGGGATGTTACCAGCAGGCCGTCTCCGCAGGGTAAAACTTTACCCGGGCTTGGCTAGGTCGAGAGTCAAAGTCCCCGCTATTCCTCGGACCTGAGGGGGGGGGGGGGGGCGTGGTTACAACTGACTGGTGCATTAACTACTAGTGTACTGTCGTATCCATTTACTGAGTGCTCCTGGTATAGAAGTTCAAGGACATCTAAACATTTAAATGCGGAAATACTTCGATATTTAAATAAATATCTTTTCTGAAAAAAGAACATGCAATGTAACAACACGAATCCATTTCTTGTTGTTTTGACAGTACTGCGCGCCTTCTTTACGCGGATTAAAAATGGTGTTAATTGCCGGCGACCTCATCACATTTCGTATACAGTATTCTTACTACTATTAAGGATGTATATCTCGTAGCTTGCCGGAGAAGGCCGAGTTGTTACGACTTGGCCGAAGTGTTCGGAATGTTTTCAATAAGTTTCGAGAAGCCAGGCAGAAACGACGTAAACCCTACGGCTCACCCAGCCACCCAATGAGAGCGACCGACGGACAGTTATGAGTGTTTATGTGGTCTATTTTGGATCTTTCCGGAGAAGGCCGGGTTGTTAGGGTTGACGCCCACGTGTTTTCGCGCATGCGCTTTGTTTAATATTCGTCACGTATTCGGTTACTAGGATAGCGGCCGTGAATGTGTGAGTTTTCATTTTTTAAACACAATTCAACAACTTTTCAGATCAGCATCACATTATATGTGTAATCAGAGACATCAAGAAATGAAAAACCATATTTAGTGAGTTTAATATTTGAAAATCATGTTTCATTTTACCTATTTTTCATGATCCTGTTTCGACCTGTTTAATACGATGTTAACTGCTTTCGTTTTACGTGTATGTATACTGCTCAAACCTTGAAAGTCAGAAGTGTTCGGAATGTTTTCAATAAGTTTCGAGAAGCCAGGCAGAAACGACGTAAACCCTACGGCTCACCCAGCCACCCAATGAGAGCGACTGACGGCCAATTATGAGTGTTTATGTGGTCTATTTTGAATCTTGCCGGAGAAGGCCGGGTTGTTAGGGTTGACGCCAGTGTATTCGCGCATGCGCTTTGTTTAATATTCGTCACGTATTCGGTTACTAGGATAGCAGCCGTGAATGTGAGTTTTCATTTTTTTTAAACACAATCCAACAACTTTTCAGATCTGCATCACATTATATGTGTAATCAGAGACATTCCGAAATGAAAAACCATATTTAGTGAGTTTAATATTTGAAAATCATGTTTCATTTTACCTATTTTTCATGATCCTGTTTCGACCTGTTTTATAGGCTGTTAACTGCTTTCGTTTTACGTGTATGTATACTGCTCAAACCTTGAAAGTCCATTAAGACCTCCAAATAAACAATTAGGTATAGATAATTATACATACTGGTTAAAGAGTAGGAAAATGATAGATAAGTCATTTATAAAGGGAATACGGCTTAGAGTTAACAAAATACTTTATGATTATATCGCACACAATTATGGATTCTACTGGTTTTAATACTGTACTCATTCATCCATAACGGTTGCACAAATGTGATGAATATATTAAATAAGGCTTGATTATCATACATGTAGTTACATTGTACATATATTATACGAATTGTCATTCTATATGACAAAAGTATTGCATTTCGGTTTAATTTATGTTTAATGTTATGGGTTTTTTATATTAGGAAACCATTTCTTTCATTCACCTTTGTGATAAACCATCTTAATTGGTATCCCAGTGCAAACCTATATATAGGCTGTGAATCATAGAAACACATAATCATCAATTTGATGTATGATTATTTAGATATTAACACTGACTGTGAGAGTTCAAAGGCTGTAGGCATGTAAAGGGTGATTTGACTTTTTTTAGATCACCTGAGTACAAAAAAATGCCTTCAAATTCACATTTACATTATGATTTTATGAACGTTTTTAAATAAAACAGTCTTTTAATTTGCAGAAATAAAACTTCATACAATTAACACGCTATGTCCTTAATATTGCAACACATTTTGTCTTCGCCAGGATGGCTTCTATTCTAATTGACCGTTGGAACAATTTCGTCAAAAACAACAACAAAGTCTTTCATTTCCGAAGACGTCTTATTTATGGCTCCCTTATTTAAATATACATGTACATGAAACACATGCATATAAATTAACGGGTTCATAGCGGCGCAACGCAGTGTCTCTTTGGAAGCAAAACAATTATTATTTTCATGTCTGCGTAATTATAATCAGCGTTTTATCTTCTCAGTAAATAAATAATATTAGTTTTTAAATAGCAATGTAACTGTAGAATATATTTAGTTTGTGTTTAATTAGTGCCTACCAGTTTTGGAATTACGTATGGCGTTGCCATTTTAGGATTTCTAAGATCTTGTCGTGTAAGAATGTAAATGGTTGAGTGATCAAAAATATAAGATATCCACTGGTGGTGGTGTTAGTAGTTTATACTCCGGGTCCCGGCGTGAGCATATCGAAGAGTCCCAGAGTGACAGTTCAAACACCGCACACCTATCCTGGACAGAACCAGTACTGGCTGCCTTCACCTCTGCAAGGAACTGACAACTTCTGTACATGCCAGGGGCAGTGGTACAGTGCGAATGGTCGTAGAAAGGATTTCATAACCAATCACAACAGAAGTGACCTGGTCCGCCAGATATCCGTGCTGCCAGATTGCGCCGCCTTATATACTCGACAGTCGGTTTGGATTTTAGGAATTAGGAATTCTGAGCAATTAAAAAGTCTTTAGGAAATTACCAGCCAATGGCATCGCAATCTCATTAAAATCAGATCCCCAATACACGCTTCACGACGTTACGCTATGTACATAACGTAATGAAATGAAGTGAACGTCACGATATGATTTTAATGAGATTGATGGCATCGGTGCTTGGAATTCCTAACCCTAGAAGGCAGTACTTCGGTCGAGCAAACAACAACAATTTTATGCATAAATAACGAGTTCAACATACAAATATTAACAAAGGGCAGTAACTGTCGTCATGGAAATATCAATTTAATGCTTTGTGACCTTGGTTCATTTGCAAAAGTCACAATCAAAATAATTTTCATAACCTTGGACTTCGGAGTTAGGAACGCGCGGATGTTACAAAATAGTTCAAATACATATCAGTTCAGAGTAATGCATCATGTGATGCATCTGTTGAATTACGATTTGCTATTAACAAATAACATTGTAAGACAGTTTAAAATTACATTAAAAGTTATAAATAACATTCATGTTCTGAAAATGAACCGATGTATCATACCGCACTTGCAAGTTCCCAGGTCTCAAAATGGCGGAAATGACAGTTCCATGACAAATTTAGGAATTCCTAAAATCGGTAACTACTTCGAATAAACGTTATTTCACAAGATAAACTATGAATGATTACTTGCATACACTTGCATTATACAGGGTTCTCAAAATGAACCGGCAGCCGGCCTATTTGACTGGTTAAAACCAGAAATCGTCCGGTTAGAATTGTTGTAGAAACCATAAGGTCATATTCTTTTCTGACCTATTTTAATACTGATTATCTATTCTTACTTCGGCGTATGTAAAAGTCTTCAGATTCGAAATCGTATTGGTAAGAATTCTCCGTAATTCGCGCATGCGCTGTTACGGTTACCTGTTAAAAGAAAACATTGTCGATGTCAAAAAAAGAACATAGACACCCCAATAAAAGTGGCAAAATTACAAACATCAGATTTACGCGACCATCTGCTAAAAATAGATGTTTTGCTACGATGAACACTCGATATCTTCTTAATAGCCGCGATTGCAGATGGGTGTAATCGGTCCAAACACTTGGTAGATCACAGGAGACACATTTTGCTGACTGTATAATGCAAATAATTTGAATATTGTTCGCCGAGTTTATTTTTTTCCTCGTCAGAATTAAAACTTACTTTTTACTAATGTAATGATTAGGCTTTGCGTATACACAGGCAGGTTTTAAGACACATTTCATTAATCGTTACAATAATTAATCCGCAATAATCAATTGTTATTTATTTCGCCTAATGCAAGTCCCATCCCATCACAAACACCTGCGAAAGGATAACTAATTAACACATGTATTGCAATGTGTCTGAATGTCGGCTGCAGATCAAACGATACACTATCGGACGTCAGAGCACGAGCACACCACATTTTTCCGTTTGACATGCAGCCGACATGTACGACATATTTCAATACATGTTTTAATACGGTAAAATAAACTTGAGATTAAAGTCGCGTGGCAATGTATTGTATTTAAATCTCTCAGTCGAATACCGTATGATCCCATTTTACTCTAGGCTAGTTAACCATCTACAGTGTTTACCGCGTCTGCGTCTAGATTGTAAGATTACCGGAAAAATTATAGTCAATAATCGTCATGTGAGAAACTTCAAATCACGGCCGAAATAATTGAATTCACTGAAAATATGAATGATAGGATTCGCAAAATATGTATGTATGTCCGAATTATAAGTGTTTTTTTTAATTATTTTTTTTTCCGGGGGTGGGGGGGATTCCCTCGGGCCCCCCTAGTAGGCCTGTTACAAATTCAATTTGGCCTGTTCAACTCAAACATTTTGAGAACCCTGATTATATTATATTATTTGTGGATTAACATGTATACATAGTGTTTATGAGAATGAAACAGCAATTAAAGATGCACTTTTGCAGAGTCAAAATGTCAATGCAGTAATTTATTACAATATTTTTTAACATAATCGCATTTACTATTAATTATTCTAACATCAGGGCTCGACATTAACCACTGCCCGATTGCCCGGGGCAAGTGATTTTTGCAGACGGGCAGTAGTTTTTAGAATCTACCTGCCCGATCGGGCAGTAACAAAAAACTCGTCATAGTGGCCACATTTCGGGTAAAAAATAGTAGTCCGTACTCTCCTTCTTGGAGAGTATTTATCAAACCGAAACTAATGCACTCATTGGTTGTTGACTCGAAAAATCGGGTCAAACGGAGCTCCTCTGACATTTTCATTCGAAACTACGATGGCGAAGACTGCTGAATATTTTCCGATAGAGCTCGAGTAATTCCGTCTAGATCCGTTGGCCAATCGCGTGAGCTGCACCAAATCCATATAGCTAGCATTCCAGTTAATGCCCTCACAATGTACACAATTGGTGTTTTGACAGTCGACACTGTCAAGTTTTTTTAATGTTTCAAACGAAAAAAGGCTAAGTCATCCGAGAAAAAGACCAGCTATGAAAATAAACCAAAACGACGCTGGGTCGAGTCTTGGGGGAACAATCTTCCTGGACTCAGACACAGCGATTTTTGGCTATTTTTCGGACTGCTCCAATTTTCGGATGCTCGGTTTTTGGAACTTTACGATTTCACTTTACATTGCGATAAATTGTAATTTACTTCTAAACAAATGTAAGATTACAAGGCTAAGATAATAAGAGGTTGACTGTTCGTTCTTATAATTCAATTTTATTTCATCCTTAATAATTTGAATGTATGTGCTATTAGTTACAAATTTCATGACATAGGGTTAGGGTTTCAAATACAGCAAGCCCTGATGTGCTTGCCCGAATGGATTTTTTACTTGCCCAATTTTTTTGGGCTCATTTTGTTGTTATATGGAAATGGGTTTTGATGTGAAGTATAACAACAAAATGAGCCCAAAAAAATTGGGCAAGTAAAAAATCCATTCGGTCAAGTGAAAATGGCTAGGTGGTTGCCCGAAGGGCAACCAAGTATTAGAATAAGCGTCAAGCCCTGAACATGTCATCAAATGTCATGTCAAAAAGTAGGAAGGGAGATTCTTTATTTCCTCTAATATGAAGAGACATTAGTCTAAAATAATAGACGTGTTATACGGGATTCTTCCAATCCCTAACGTCTAAACGGGAATGTGCAAAAAACGGGGTGTTTTAAAAATATTGAAATTGTTTTAAGTGAAGTATTTTATGGTTGAAATTGATCATAAAGAGTTATATTCATATTTTACCATGTAAGTGAAATGTTATTTTGCACTAAACAAGCATTAAGTGCATTAAAACAAGTTGTTTACCTTTCCAATAAAACGAAAGTTGACTGACACAGACAACAATTATGCGAAGGGGAACAACTCGATACAATCATAATAGCTCGGCCTCCTCCGACAAAGCTTTGAGATAGACCTCGTTATACAATCGTAACAACTCGGCCATGGCCAAAATGTTCCGAGCAATTTAAAACTGTGCCCTAAAGCCTTGCAGGTGCCCTTCATGTATATATCGTTATGTTTTGACAGAATGAAATGAAAAAAAGCGGTCAAACTCATTATTTTAAGTTGGATATTTATTTTTTTTGTGTACGGAACTAATATAAAATAACATTATCTGGTAATATTTCTTGTTTTTATGATATTTTATAGACGCTATATGCTTTAACCCGGAATCCTGATCGGAACAACTACCCACTTTTGATACTAAACAATATGTACGTGAAGGATTTGCCATATCAAAAATCTAAAAAAAATCATATCCCGGAACAACCTATTTTCGACCACAACCTATTTTCGACCGCCTCCTGAAAATGGGTAAAACACTTCTATTTTGCGTCACTTCCGGTAAAAATAAGCTCCAATTGTTAACCATAACAGTAGAACTGTCAGAAAACTTCATTTGAAAAAGAATGGGAATGGTGGTGTTAAAAAAACTTAAGTTATACTTGAAACAACACCAATTTGTCATTTTAAATTAATGCCAAATTAGACCCTTCGTTTAAAATGATTTCACATGTAAAATACTTCTTTAAAATCGTGTTGTTTTTGTTTGCCAGATCCTACATATCTACCAAAGCCTAAAACCTATGCCCTATTGTTTTCTTAGTATAGTGCACAACATTAAAAGCGCATCAAAATATGGTATGTTGCTTATTCTAAAATTAATGAAATTCATCTACAGGTAACTATATTGAATTGCATTTGGGAGCTCAGTTACCATAAAATTATACATATTGCAGCCTAGGCAGGTCATATGAGGCTCATTCAGAGTTGGACCAGTGATAACAGGGTTCATGATGGATGAATTTATCATTTTGTACCCATGTGAAAGCCATCATGCATTCCTTTGCCTCTCTTGTGGTGATAAGTAACCAAAAAGTGACTGTATGGCAAATATGTAAATATTTAATTACTTTTTTTAAATTAAAATACATAAAACAGTTTAAACAAGTTATACAAATTAAAATAAAAAATGTTGTGCACAAACGTTTGTTGCGAAGTATAGTTAAAGGTCATGGTCGAAGGCATGTTGTATCTAGGTCAAATACAACATGTGACAGCCGCCATTTTGGATTCAAAATGTAAACAACAGACGATTGAAACAGATTATATTTTTTTGTTTTTTGAAAGATGAATGATTGCTTTAAATGGTACACACAAACATTTATTTTTTATTATCACTTATTAATGATAAAAATGTAAATAATCCTTAGGCGGTCGAAAACCCGTTATTCCGGGATATACTGCTCAAACCTTGAAAGTCATTATTCCATTACACCTCCAAATAAACAATTACCAGTAGGCGAGTAGTTCTCGGACACTTTTAGAGGTTTTATCGATAAAGTATCCTTATTTTAAAAGATATAGGATATTCCAATTTTTATAACAAACTTCAGCTCTTCTTCTGTTGAAATAATGCAAAATCAATTTAAATTGAACAATTTATGTTCATTCTCATAGGCTCCGAATGTGGTGCTCAAAAGGGGGTTAAATTTCAGTTTGACAGAAGTAGTTCTCGGACACTCCCTTAAATGATCAACAAAACCGGGAAACATGCGCTGAAGTGATTTTTATCAAACCAGTACTTAATATATATCTTATTATTTTTCATTAAAAACTAATCTAATTGTACATATATGTATTACATAAACCATGAAGCTCATAAAAATGAAATAAATGGTATCTATTTTTAGCACATGTGTAATGTAAACGCTTGACTTAACATGAATATTTTCGTAAATGCAGAATGTCGTCTGCGTCAAAAAAGGAAGTATACCGAACTAATAGTTAACCTAACTGTTGCCCGTATTTTAAGTTGTGCTTTTTGCGCATGCACACTAAAATTGTGATTCCCAGCGGAGGTAAAATGTTATTTTGTAAACAACTGGAAACTTTTGAAATTTAACGTCTAATAATCCTTACCTGATGAAAAGATTTGGTACCTGCTGAAACTTTTCAAACACCTGATTGATTTAAATCAGGTGCTTGATATGTAACTTCCAAATTGAGACGAAAATCGCGAGTGTCCGAGAACTACTAGTGTCCGAGAACTACTCGCCTACTGGTACATATGTATATACATACTGGTTAAAGAGGGGGAAAATAATAGATAAGTTATTAAAGGGAAAAAGGCTTAGAATTAACGAAATACGTTCTGATTATATCGCATAGATTCTACTGTACTCATTCATCCATAACGGTTGCACAAATATCATGAAAAGATGAAATTGGACTTGTTTATCATACATGTAGTTATACATATATATATTAAACGAATTGTCATTCTTTATGACAAAAGTATTGCATTTTGGTTCAATTTTTGTTTTATATTGTTTGTATAGTAGGTAACCAGCCTTTCTATTATTAATGCACCAGTCAAATGTAACTACGGCCCCCAGGTCCGGGGGTATACCGGGGAAATAGGCCGTGTTTTTACCTTTCAGGTGGCCCCGCAGTGCCGGGTGAATGCGGTGGTTTTGTCTTCGCTTTAAATATAAATGGGCCTTACCTAGGGTCGCTGGGGTGCGGGGACATTTGGCGAGGAATTTACCATCTGTTCCTCCCCGCAGAGCGGGGGATTTTAGCCGGGGTTGGCTGGACCGAAAGTCAAAGTCCCCGCTATTCCCTGCACCTGGGGGCCGTAATTACAATTGACTGGTGCATAAGCTTTGTGAAAAATCATCTTGGTAGTGGACTATCCCATCGCATACTTATTGATAGGCTGTGAATCATAGTAACACATAATCATCAATTTGGTGTATGATCATTATTTAGATATTAACAGTGACTCTGTGAGCTAAAAGGCCGTACTGTACCTTATTTTTAACACAATCACATTAATTATTCTAACATGTCATGTAGAAAAGTAAAGAGAGATTCTTTTTCCTCCGATATGAAGACACATGACACATGATAATCAGAACATATACAAAGAAACATACAGTCTTATAGAACAAAACTTTACGTAAATGTTATACAACAAACATATAAATCAGGTAAGAAGGATAACTATAAATATAATGAATAATACTGTATTATAACAATGCATCTACACATGTACTGAAAAAAAGTGAATGAAGCATAGTTTTATAATTATGTCTCCCCCTCTCTGGGGGAGACATATTGTTTTTGCCCTGTCCGTCAGTCCGGTAGTCCGTCAGTCCGTCAGTCCGTCCGTACGTCACACTTCGTTTCCGATCGATAACTGGAAAACCGCATGACCTAGGATCACCAAACTTGGTAGGGAGGTTGGTCATGAGGTGTAGAAGATCCCTATTGTTTTTGGGGTCACTAGGTCAAAGGTCAAGGTCGCGGCGACCCCCAATGTAAAAAACATTTCCGCTCAATATCTTGACAATGGTTTGACCTAGGTTCACAAAACTTGGTAGGGAGGTTGGTCATGAGGTGTAGAAGATCCCTATTGTTTTTGGGGTCACTAGGTCAAAGGTCAAGGTCGCGGCGACCCCCAATGTAAAAAACATTTCCGCTCAATATCTTGAGAATGGTTTGACCTAGGTTCACCAAACTTGGTAGGGAGGTTGGTCGTGAGGTGTAGAGGATCCCTATTGTTTTTGGGGTCACTAGGTCAAAGGTCAAGGTTGCGGCGACCCCCAATGTAAAAAACATTTCCGCTCAATATCTTGAGAATGGTTTGACCTAGTTTCATTTACCTTATCTGCTGATACCTGATACTACTATATATTATAGGCTGTAGGCCTGCATGGGAGTCGAACCTCCTACCCATAGATTGATAGTCAAGTGCGGTACCACTAGACCACGGATCAGCATCAATACTGGTTTCTGCCCAGGAAACGGACCCGGGAGTGATTCTATGAGCTTAACTTTCATCACAATCGAGCTAAAATAAATTTGTATATACTAATCGAACCTGCGATTGGAGGTCGAAATTATATTTTTGCCCAATGGGATGGCAGTATTTTTAGCTCACCTGTCACTTTGTGACAAGGTGAGCTTTTGTGATCGCCTTTTGTCCGTCGTGCGTCGTCCGTCAACAATTTACTTAAAAGACATCTCCTCCTTAACCGCTGGGCCAATATTAATAAAACTTCATAGGGATGTTCCTTGGGTGGTCTTCTATCAAAGTTGTTCAAAGAATTCAATTCCATGCAGAACTCTGGTTGCCATGGCAACCAAAATGAAAAGCTTTAAAAATCTTCTTCTCCCAAACCACAAGGCTTAGGCCGTTGATATATGGTAGGTAGGATCACCAAATGGTCCTCTACCAAGATTTTTCAAATTATGGCCCTTGGGTCAAAATTGGCCCCGCCCAGGGGGGTCATGGGTTTTCTCTATATGTTTATAGTGAAAACTTAAAAAATCTTCTCCTCTGAACTTATTTGGTCTAGAGCTTAGATATTTGGCATGATTCATCGTCTAGTGGACCTCTGCAAAGTTTGTTCAAATTATGGCCCTGGGGTCAAAATTGGCCCCGCCCCGGGGGGTCATGGGTATTCTCCATGTTTATAGTTAAAACTTCAAAAATCTTCTCCTCTTAACTTACTTGGAGTAGAGCTTAGATATTTGGCATGATTCATCGTCTAGTGGACCTTTACAAAGATTGTTTAAATTATGGCCTTGGGGTCAAAATTGGCCCCGCCCCGGGGGGTCATGGGTTTTCTCTATATGTTTATAGTGAAAACTTCAAAAATCTTCTCCTTTGAACTTACTTGGACTAGAGCTTAGATATTTGGCATGATTCATCGTCTAGTGGACCTCTACAAAGATTGTTCTAATTATGGCCTTGGGGTCAAAATTGGCCCCGCCCCGGGGGGTTATGGGTATACTTGATATGTTTATAGTTAAAACTTCAAAAATCTTCTCCTCTTAACTTACTTGGACTAGAGCTTAGATATTTGGCATGATTCATCGTCTAGTGGACCTCTACAAAGATTGTTCAAATTATGGCCCTGTGGTCAAAATTGGCCCCGCCCCCGGGGGGTCATGTGTTTTCTCTTTATGTTTATAGTAAAAAAAATCAAAAATTTCCTCTGAACTTACGTTGCTTAGAGCTTAGATATTTGGCATGATTCATCGTCTAGTGGACCTCTACAAAGATTGTTCAAATTATGGCCTTGGGGTCAAAATTGGCCCCGCCCCGGGGGGTTAGGGTATTCTCCATATGTTTATAGTTAAAACTTCAAAAATCTTCTCCTCTGAACTTACTTGGACTACAGCTTAGATATTTGGCATGATTCATCGTCTAGTGGACCTCTACAAAGATTGTTCAAATTATGGCCTTGGGGTCAAAATTGGCCCCGCCCCCTTGGGGGGTCATGGGTTTTCTCTATATGTTTATAGTGAAAACTTCAAAAATCATCTCCTCTGAAGTTACGTGGCTTAGAGCTTAGATATTTGGCATGATTCATCGTCTAGTGGACCTCTACAAAGTTTGTTCAAATTATGGCCCTGGGGTCAAAATTGGCCACAAAAACCTTAACTACTTTGAACCATCCAGATTTCTTATCAAACCAATGTGCAATATATGACGGGTGAGCGATTCAGGGCCATTTGGCCCTCTTGTTAAAATCTGCATTACATTCACTTAAGTAAATTAGCAGTCAGCTGTTATAGGAGCTGAACCAGTAGATAAAATATTCTCTCGAATACTAAGCTGATTTAAAGCTGCACTCTCACAGATTGAACGTTTTGTCAACTTTTTTATTTGTTGTCTTGGAATGAGCCAATTTTTGCGAAAATGCATAAAAAACAGTTATATAAGACTGCTGACAAAAATTAGATCATAGATTTTTATATTTCAGTTAAAAAAATGATTTTTTATGCATTTTTCTTAAACCGTAAGTAACGGTTTAAACCATAAAACATTAGTTTTCGAGCGGAAATATAAAAATCTATGATCCAATTTTTTGTCAGCAATCTTATATCATTGGTTTGCAGATATTTACGCAAAAAATGCTGTTTCCAAGACAAAAAAAAGAGTTGTAAAATGGTAAATATGTGAGAGGGCAGCTTTAAGGGTTATGTCAGTATGTATTTAGGCAAAAAAAAAAAAATGTCTTGTTTCTGGTCACATGCCTCAAAAAAAACAGGGTCGGTAGGTAGGTGTTTTTTTTTTTGTTTTTTTTTATTCAAACCTTTGGAATGAAATAGTATAGCATTTGAAAAATGATGAAATATTGTCTGCCAATACAACATCATCAAATATGGCTTAAAGGAAACTGGACACAAGTTTATAACCATATTTATGTATCTATTAGTTTAACAGAACAACAACAGCACTATTACATGACAAGAAGCAACAAGTCCAAGAATAGAATTTGAAATAATCTCAAGAAACAATTGTCATTCTTTGTCAGAAAACAAATATAAACATAGATGGAAGAAACCGTAATACTGGGTATTTAAACATCACAGAGACAAAATATCATTTTATTAGATTCAGTGATTTATGCAATGCATAAAACTATGTCTGTGATAACCTTTAGCTGTAAAAAATGATGTCTTTGTTCTGATCATATTCACACACATACACACACACACACATATATGAAAATAATAATAAAATGACACGTGTTTATATGAATAAATCTATAAACATTTTCACCTGTTCATTATTCATTCAAGACTTCCCCATGTCCCAACCCCATAGACCAATTTATCAAGGTATATATATATATATATGCATTCATAGCCAAAACAGTGAAAACTTAGATCTGTAACATACTATGTTAAGCAAACAGATTTGACCCTGATCAGACAGCTCATTGAGATGTCTTATCAGGGTCTACTCTGTGTGCAAAGGCATGCATTATTTTGCCTTAATTCGTCCGATTCAAATAAACCTTGTATATGTGTATAGATAGTCTTTTGAATTACGAAAATGTCGGTGCCAAAACTGTCATTCTCGGTCGAGGCATTATTTGTTTTACGATGGCCCTTTTACTATATCTAAACAACCATACAACTTACCGAACATTTAGCTTCAAGTCGGACATTTTCTCGCTCGCCATGTAAATCGATGAAAAGACTTTTTATTGTTGTTTGCGAATGGGCAACTTTAATGACACTACAACCGTCGAAGTGCGAACATTTGTCTATTTTTATGGCTATCAAATGCGTAACAGACGTCGTCTGCGCAGGGTCAGCCATCTTCGACACGGCCGTATAAAAAACACGTCACGAATATAATATTACTGTCGGATAGCGCGGTTTACTCTTCGGCGCCGGGACCGGGAATCCCGGCTCACTTTACGCTAATTATAAAAAACGGTCTTTACGCTATAAAAAAAAAACGGTCGGGGGGTAAAAAGTAGGGTCGGTCGGATGACCAGAAACAAGACATTTTTTTATTTGGCCTTACCAAAATAAAGAGTTTTGCGACTGCATCGCATTAAATTGATTATTTTGGTAAAAAATATAATAACTGTGAACCATTACAAAGGTTATAACTTAAAAATACTTTTATGCTGTATATTATATAATAATTTTAACCCCCTACCGATTTCACTGTAGGGGAAGTCCGTCCGAATATCATGCACATCATTTTATTTTATTGTTCGACAACCAGTGAAAATGTTACTTAGACTCAATCTTTACATATGTAACTAAAAAGTGTTTAAAAACTTGATATGTCGAACGCACCAGACAATAATGTGGTTGCCATGGCAACAAAAAGAATCAATTTACTACACATGAAAAGGGTCCTATTATAACAGCAAAAATGTCATCCTAAGATTATAAAATCTGCTTTGTATAGCACCTATGATACATTTGGCTGCTATAGCAGTGAATACACCAATCTCTTAACTGGATCTTTGCCCTGTTGTATAATGAAGTATTAAAACTTGGTCCATGTAATATAATATGCGGATAGAGGGCAATAGGATATTATGCAGGCCAATAATATTTTTAATTTACGTCGTGAAAAATGAGGTTGCTATTTCAACACTTTTTTAAAGCTGCACTCCCACAGATTGAACGTTTTGACAACTTTTTTTTTATTGTTTTGGAACGAGCCAATTTATATGAAATGAATGGAAACCAGTGATATACGTCTACGACTGCTGACAAAAATCAGATCGCAGATTTTCATAGTTTAGTTAAAAAAACCTGACATTTTATGCATTTTTCTTAACCTGTTAGTAACTCTTTTAGCCATTTGATTATTTTCGATGGAAATATGAAAATCTGCGATCTGATCTTTTGTCAGCAGTCTAATACCATTTGTTTGCAGATATTTATGCAAAAACATGGCTCATTCCGAGACAATAATAAATAAGTTGGCAAACAGTAAATTTGTGAGAGTGCAGCTCTTATTTTAATGCTAGTAATTATACCCCCACAAACGAAGTTTGAGGGGGTATATAGGAGTGAGCTTGTCGGTCGGTCGTTCTGTCGGTCGGTCTGTCGGTTTTCATGGTTTCCGGACGATAACTCATGAAAGGCTTGACAGATTTGAAAATTTTTTGGTACACAGGTGTAACATCAGAAGATACAGGTCAAGTTCGATATTGGGGCTGGTGGGGCCAAGGTCAAGGTCACTGTTACTAAAAAAAGAAAAACGGTTTCCGGACGATAACTCATGAAAGGCTAAACGGATTTGAACAATTTTTGGTACAACATCAGAAGATACAGATCAAGTTCGATATTGGGGCTGGTGGGGTCAAGGTCACTGTTACTAAAAATAGAAAAAATGGTTTCCGGACGATAACTCATGAAAGGCTTGACAGATTTGAACATTTTTTGGTACACAGGTGTAACATCAGAATATACAGGTCAAGTTCGATAGATCCTTCAAAAACTAAATGAGCAAATATTTTTGACACTTGGAAAGATGAACAAACAAAACAAATCCAGCATGCTTCATTTGAACCAGATGCCAGTGGAATACCAGCAGAACTTAAGTATGGCATATTTGCCACAGTAGTGCTTACTACAAATATTGACCTGTCAGATGGACTTGTTAATTAGGCTACAGGAACAGTCCCGGGATTTATTCCCAGGTGGATAAGGATGCATTCAAGCCCAAATATGTACTTGTAAAATTTGATGATGATCCAGGGTTCGACACTAACGGTAGTCAGGTAGTCCGAGACTACCAGTTTTGTGCTCGGACTACAAGAAATTTTAAGTCAATAGTCCGTCGGACTACTAGAAAAAGTAAATATGACATCAGGTAATTGAGCATAAAATATTTATTACGTTTAAACTTGCGTAAAACGTGTTGTTAAAATTTTAAAAAAGTATCACTGGTAAATACTCATTCTAAAGCATTCGGAGCTCCTCGGCCATTTTATCGAAAACAACCTCGGATGTATTTGGACGGTTTACATACTCGAAAAGTGGTACGTTTAAGTCCGCTGCAAGTAGATCGCGTAGTAATTTTATTTAGCAGTTAAACTTTGTGACTTAACTCTTGGGATTCTTAGTTATGTTTGCAATAATACAATTCAATGGCAATCAATTTCGACTTTGATCAATAAATACAACTCTAAAACACTACATTTAATTTATGATATAATTCATAATTTTACGAACTACTTCAACTGATGTACCTGCATACATCCGAGGTTGTTTTTGAAAAAAATGGCCGAGGAGTTCCGAATGATTCTAAAGTTTGCCGAAGATGGCCGAGCAGTTCCGGACAACCTGGACTGATAGGCGAGTTTCGCGCGCAATTCGTATAGCCTTTTGATCAATATTTAAACCAGTCTGTATAATGTCTTTATTTAGAATGGGAAAAACCATTTTGCACTGTATGGTGTGTTTTAATCGTCAGATACGTGAAAGTCTGCCAGTGTCAGCGAGGTAGATTTGGGTTTAAAATGAGGTAGAATTTCGAGATCCCTTGCATTTTCAGTCAGAAACAATGATAGATACAATGTTAGCAAAAACTTGATGGTTGTTACTATTTTTAGATTTTCTGAAAATATGTCATGGTTATTTTTTCGTCTATTGTCAAATGTCGGTGTTTTGATAAAGCAGACAGAAGGAACATTATGTATGGCTTGTAAAATATTTTAACTGGCTTTTAAAAGAGCAGCTTAAAAAATAATCATACTGCTCATAAATGTCTAATTCAGTGTAAGTGCAGACGACGGCAAAAATTGTGTGCGTTAATTTTCGCGCCAAAATGTCGTAACATTTTATACATTGAAGTTAGGGCCAATAACAATTCTTATCAACTCCCAATTAATTAATAACATTTTGGAAATTAATTTCATTATACTTTTAAAGCATTATTGTATGTCGTTTTAATAGATTAACAAAGACTACTGAATAGTAGGATGCCAATATCAAATAGTGCTGACCAGTAGGATGTCTGTCATTTGTGCCGTAACTTAGCAACGATCTCGGTCGAGGTGTCAATTGATTTATTGCAACATTTTCCTGAAAGTGACAGATTATGGGGTATTTTAGCATGGTTTTTAGATTTTTATTCTGGGGTATTTTAGCATGATTTTTAGACTTTTTAAGGTTTTAAAATTGTATGGCCAAACATTGTTTTGAAGAATGTGGAAATTTTAAGATTGAGACAGATAAGAAACATGATAAATCAAAGGGTTATACTGACAATGTTTTTAAGGAGAAGTCTAACAAAACACTGAAGGAATCCGTTGCAGGCTTGCAATTTTTTTTGGACTATCAGAATTTTTGCTGGACTACCTGGATTTTAGATCCAGTAGTCCGAGGGACTACCTTGTGAAAAATGTTAGTGTCTAACCCTGTGATCGTGTTGGAAGAAAAGCTCGTGAATGCTCTAGATGTCTTATTCCAGAAGAGATCAGCTAGAGCATCAGCTAGTTTTTCTTGTCAGCAGTGTAACTTCTAAATTAC
This sequence comes from Mya arenaria, assembly GCF_026914265.1. Taxonomy (NCBI): domain Eukaryota; kingdom Metazoa; phylum Mollusca; class Bivalvia; order Myida; family Myidae; genus Mya; species Mya arenaria. The sequence continues at coordinate 41,848,642 of NC_069130.1, read as the reverse complement.
TCAACAGATTTAAATAAAACAATACATGCATGATAAAAGAAGATGCAGTGTGCAGTAACCTTGGAGTTATGGCCTCTTTTGAAAGGAATGGTTTGCCATTCCTGTGTCCAGGCGGCATTTGGGGGTATTCGTCACTCCTGTGACAGCTCTAGTTTCAATTTGTTTAAGAATCCGAAGGGGACTTTTGTAATGTAAGTAATACTCAGTGACTTGTTTCTTTTACCAGGTATTGAATAAGATCTAATGGCAAAACAATGGCCTCATATAGAGAATTATTAAAGGAGAAGGAAGCCCAGAACTGGGTAAAGGCTGCCCTCGCCCTCAACATCACCAAGGACGGATTACAAGATTTTCTGGAGGATGTACTGACATGCGTTCACCAGGACATCTATAGCACCGTTAGAACATCCAAGGGTCTTCCACCCGGGGCAGCATGTGCACATTGTTTCACAGAAAACGTGTTGAAGTGCCCAACTCGTGGGATATGCACCAGTACTAGAAACTGTAGATTTCATAACTATCCTCAAAAACTGTATGCTCCTTGTCCAAATGGGATTTGTGAAGGCGTCCGTGATGAAATAGTCAAACATCACAGGTTTTCGGGACCATCATGGAAGAATACGAATGCCGACAAATGGAGCACCATTCCCTGGGAGATAGGCAAGTGTTTCCTGCCTCCCGATGGCTACAAGACCGTGTCCTCCATCAAAGACAGTGACTTTAACGGAGTGATCAGCGTCATGATAAATTGCGAGGATTTCAAAACCAAACTGTCATTTAACGTTGCGACACAGCAAAATTTATTAACAGAGGTAAACATATTAATCACACTATGATCATATTATACGATTCCGTTGACTTTTTAAAGCTGCACTCTCACAGATTGACAGTTTTGGCGTTTATTATATTTTTATCTCAAATTCAGCTGATTTCGCACATCAATACATTTAATTCAGTGCCGAGAAACTCATTTTTTACTAACGCTTTTTCCATACAATATCTCACTATATTATCATTATATCACTGGTTTCCAGACATTAACGCAAACATTGGCTCATTCCCAGACAAAATATAAAAAATGTCTTTACGGCCAATTTGTGAGAAGGCCGGTTTAAAGAATGTTCGTTATTAATGCAGATTTTTTAGTATTATAAGTATATATATATATAAGTTCCCATGTATACTCATTTAAAACCATGGCAACCATTACAAATACGCTATATAATTGATAATTTCGTACATTTGCGACTTATGACATAAACCAAGGAGTCTTAACGTGCATGTACACGTTTCTTCACATTGAATGCATTTCAATTTGTGCCATGTTCACCACAACTACAAGCTATGTTAGACAATACTTATTTCAAACATAACATTTAAGGTTCGAGACATTGGTCGATGCGTACGCCACTCCAATGACCAGAGAGTCAAGGACACAGAACTAGTGGACTTCCTGTTCAAGCTACGCACCCTGCTGGAGGATAAGACTGACCTAGCAAGCAGACCCGAGGCACAACACGCCGTGGAACAGCTTAAAAAGGTACAAATTTACATGATAGCAGACTAAACGCATTATACAGGTATGACTTTACAAGAGAGATGACAAAATTGAACTAGCATACCAGCCTTAGGCACGACACGCCGTGGAACAGATTAAACAGGTATGGCTTTACAAGATAGATGACGCAACTGAACTAGCATACCGACCCAAGGCACGACTCGCTATGGAACACATTATACAGGTATGACTTTACAAGAGAGATGACAAAATTGAATTAGCATACCGGCCCTAGGCACGACACGCTGTGGAACAGATTAAACAGGTATGGCTTTACAAGAAAGATGACGCAACTGAACTAGCATACCGACCCAAGGCACAGCACGCCATGGAACAGATTAAACAGGTATGACGTTACAAGAGAGATGACAAAATTGAACAAGCATACCGGCCCTAGGCACGACACGCAGTGGAACAGATTAATAGGTATGGCTTTACAAGAGAGATGACAAAACTGAACTAGCATACCGGCCCTAGGCACGACACGCCGTGGAACAGATTAAACAGGTATAACTTTACAAGAGAGAGATGACAAAATTGAACTAGCATTCCGGACCTAGGCACGACACGCCGTGGAACAGATTAAACAAGTATGGTTTTACAAGATAGATGACGCAACTGAATTAGCATACCGGACCTAGGCACCACATGCCGTGGAACACATTATAAATACAAGTTGACTGTATGCGATAGATGACACAGATGAACTAGCATACCAATGCAAGGCACCACAATCAGTGGAACAGATTAAACAGGTATGGCTTTACATGATAGATGACACAGCTGAACTAGCATACCGGCCCAAGGCATCTCATTCCTTTGAACAGATTAAAATGGTTTGACTTAACATGATAGATGACACAGCTGAACTAGCATACCGACCCTAGTCACAACACGCAGTGGAACAGATTAAACAGGTGTGACTTTACATGATAGATGACTCAACTGAACTAGCATACCGACCCTAGGCACAACACGCAGTGGAACAGATTAAACAGGTGTGACTTTACATGATAGATGACTCAACTGAACTAGCATACCGGCCCTGGGCACAACATGCCGTGGAACAGATTAAACAGGTGTGACTTTACATGATAGTTGACACAGCTGAACTAACATATACCGGCCCATAGCACCACATTCCATGGAACAGATTAAACAGGTGTGACTTTACATGATAGATGACACAGCTGAACTAGCATACCGGCCCATAGCACCACATTCCGTGGAACAGATTAAACAGGTGTGACTTTACATGATAGATGACACAGCTGAACTAGCATACCAGCCCATAGCACCACATTCAGTGGAACAGATTAAACAGGTGTGCCGTTACATGATAGATGACACAGCTGAACTAGCATACCGACCCATAGCACCACATTCCGTGGAACAGATTAAACAGGTGTGACTTTACATGATAGATGACACAGCTGAACTAGCATACCAGCCCATAGCACCACATTCAGTGGAACAGATTAAACAGGTGTGACGTTACATGATAGATGACACAGCTGAACTAGCATACCGACCCATAGCACCACATTCCGTGGAACAGATTAAACAGATGTGACTTTACATGATAGTTGACACAGCTGAATTAGCATACCGGCCCATAGCACCACATTCCGTGGAACAGATTAAACAGATGTGACCTTACATGATAGATGACACAGCTGAACTAGCATACCGGCCCATAGCACCACATTCCGTGGAACAGATTAAACAGATGTGACTTTACATGATAGATGACACAGCTGAACTAGCATACCGGCCCATAGCACCACATTCCGTGGAACAGATTAAACAGATGTGACCTTACATGATAGATGACACAGCTGAACTAGCATACCGGCCCATAGCACCACATTCCGTGGAACAGATTAAACAGATGTGACCTTACATGATAGATGACACAGCTGAACTAGCATACCGGCCCATAGCACCACATTCCGTGGAACAGATTAAACAGGTGTGACTTTACATGATAGATGACACAGCTGAACTAGCATACCGATGTAATTCACAACACGCCACAGAACAGGTATGAGATTAAGGGTATGAGTTAATGTTTACTTTTTTGTATTAAATTCGGTCGATGCGTGTAGAAATACATAGTAACTTGCTGAAAGAGTGCTTTTAAATTGTAACATAACTTTACTGCCAACTTATGCGCATGTGTGCACCCGGAATTGACTTATTATGTTATGGGACACAATTAAACTAGCATACCCTAAGCTAAAAAACCCGTAGAAGTGCTTCACCAGGTATGAACTTATATCCTAGAGTACATAACGAAACTGTCATACCGACTCGAGGGTACGAGGCCGTGAAACAACTGATAAAAGGTATGAGTGCAGTGTCCTTTTTTGTATCAGATTCGATAAACTCGTGCAAAGATATTTCTGTACTCTTGTGTAAGAGGAGCAATTGCGAATTATATCGAGTGGACAACCTTTTGTGCGGATCAGGTATGCGTATATTGAATGCAATTAAGAATAGTATGGTTTAACCTCGTCACCGGACTTGACCTTGTACCTTATCAGATCAACAGACATTAGTATAGGTGGGGGCCCCAATTCGACCTTGCACTTAATTATATCAACGGACTTGACTGTAGGTGGGGTCACTATTTGACCGTGCACTTAATAATATCAACAGACTTTAGTGTATGTGGGAGTCCTTATTTGATCCACTTAATAAGATCACCGGACTTAAGTGTAGGTGGGGGTCCCTATTTGATCCACTTAATTAGATCACCTGACTTTAGTGAAGGTGGGGTCTCTATTTGACCGTGCACTTAATTAGATCACCTGACTTTAGTGTAGGCGGGGTCTCTATTTGACCGTGCACTTAATTAGATCACCTGACTTTAGTGTAGGCGGGGTCTCTATTTGACCGTGCACTTAATTAGATCACCTGACTTTAGTGTAGGTCGGGGCCCTATTTGACCGTGCACTGGACTTTTGTGAAGGTGGGGTCCCTATTTCACCCTCCACTTAATTAGATCAACAAACTTTAGTGTTGGTCGGGGCCCTATTTGATCCACCTTATTAAATCACCAGACTTTAGTGTAGGTGGGGGTCCGTATATTACCTTGCACCTAATTAGAGCACCTTACTTTAGTGTAGGTGGGGGTCCATATTTTACCTTGCACTTAATTAGATCACCGGACTTTAGTGAAGGTTTGGGCCCTATTTGATCCACCTTATTAGATCACCGGACTTTAGTGTAGGTCCCTATTTAACCTTGCACCTAATTAGATCACCGGACTTCAGTGTAGGTCCCTATTTAACCTTGCACCTAATTAGATCACCGGATTTTAGTGTAGGTCCCTATTTAACCTTGCACCTAATTAGATCACCGGACTTCAGTGAAGATGGGGGTCCCTATTTGACTGTGCACCTAATTAGATCACCTGACTTTAGTGTAAGTGTGGGTCCCTATTTGACCTTGCTCCTAATTAGATCACCTGACTTTGGTGTAGGTGGGTCCCCTATTTGACCATGTACCTAATTAGATCACCGGACTTAAGTGTAGGTGGGAGTCCCTATTTGACCTTATTAGAAGCGAGACCAAACCAAGGTAGCGTACCAATGGGTCACGACCGTTACAGACCCATGACACAAATCGTCAACTGGTCTGAACCCTCCCACGTCTTAAACGAACGAAGTGGTGGCCTCGAAATTATTAAGTCGTGGCAACAACATGCAAGTCGTGGGAACGAGTAATTTGGTCGTGATCACGAGATAAGAAATAGTTTTATTTACACATTCTACAAAATTCTAATATTGTAAAATTGTTTTCCGTTAAAATTTTGTCATTATATTATTTTACAAAATAGCCTTTCAATAATGGGATGCTTAATGTCTTGATCTGTTTTGTTGACAGCTGCAAACAGACGATTTCAAGCTCAGTGCTGAGAACGAAGGGGAGATATTGAAGGAAGGTAAGAGACGTTTTTGATCAAATTGACGTATATGGATGATACTGTGTGTATGGTGGCTTATGTAAAGAGCTAGCTTAGGGCTGTGATGAGAAGTAGGGTGTAGGTCACTGTGTCTAAGAAAGAAACATGGTTTCCGCCCACTAACTTTCGTTAAGGAAGTTAGATAGTGTTGAAACTCTGTATTTCTAGCACACCGGATAGGCATTTTCGGTGACGTCAGCCGTGCTGGAATAATAACATCTGTCATTTGTCCCGTTCAGGATAGAAAAATCCGACGCGAGGGCACCTGCGTTGCCAGGTAACGAGGCTTGCCGAGTTATCTGGCAACGCAGCGTGCCCGAGGGTCGGAACCCTTAAAAGACGTGATATCGAAGGAACTTATTGACGTATGCGGTGAATACAGCTTATTTCGCGTCATGACGTCAGTAAACATCATCGACGCGCTGTTTGGTGAAATGTACAAAAACGCGCTTTCTTATGTATTTTCTTGACAAAAAATGTAATTAAAGTTATGCAAGAAAAAATATCTTATCATGTGTGGCCGTTCTGGATAGAAAAATCCGACCCTCGGGCACGCTGCGTAGCCGGTAACTCGGCAAGCCTCGTTACCTGGCAACGCAGGTGCCCTCGGGTCGGATTTTTCTATCCGGAACGGGAACACATGACAGATATTATTATTCCAGTACGGCTGAATTCACCGGAAATGCCTATCCGGTGTGCTAGAATAGAAGTTTCTTGCATACCGGACGTGTGTTTCCGGTCATGTGACCAGTGCTGGAAAAAAATATCTTACATACCCCATGTAAGATGAGTCACGCGCAACAACGCGCCACTTCTTATTTCATTTATTGTATGGTTTATGAAAAATATATTTGCCATTTTAATAAAGCGCAATCAAATATATATGTTTGCAAGAATTTAAATTAATATTGAAAATAATTAATCGTTAAGAACGCTATTTTAGCTATAAAAATATTACGCTCTATGACGTCAGTAAACAACGTGGCACGCGCTTTTTGGTGTAATTGTACAAAAGTTAAAATTGATAAATTTAGATATGCAAGAAAATATTTTAATCATGTATTTCCGGTCTGGATACAAAAATCCGACCCGAGGGCACCTGCGTTGCCAGGTAACGAGGCTTGCCGAGTAACCGTCCACGCAGCGTGCCCGAGGGTCGGAAATTCGATCCGGACCGGAAACACATGCTTGATATTTTTTCTTGCATATCTATATAGCTATCAATTTGTGGAAACATTGAGGTAGAAAACGAGCTTTTGTGCATTTCACCAAAAAGCGCTTGCAACGTTGTTTATGTCTTGTGATAATGCTGCTTCTTAACTTCTGCAACAAGCGCCTTATGACAATGCTGTTACTAATCTTCTGTACTAAGCGTCTTGTAATATTGCTGCCTCTTATCTTCTGTACCAAGCGTTTTGTGACAATGCTGTTACTTATCTTCTGTACCAAACGTCTTGGTTAAGGCTGCTACTTATCTTCTGCAACAAGCGTCTTGTGATAATGCTGCTTCTAATCTTTTGTTCCGGGCCTCCTGTTAAAGGCTGATACTTATTTTTTGCAACAGACGTCTTTTTATAATTCTTCTTCAAATCTTCTGCATCAAGGCTCTTGTGATATTGCTGATTTTTATCTTTTGTACCAAGGCCTAAAAAAAAAAATACATTTGGTTCGGGTTACCCGACCCTACCTACGGAATAGGCGCCGACCCTACCGTTTTTATAGTCAGTTTGAAAAAAAAAATGAAAAACTAAAAAAAAAAAAAAAAATTCGTTTTTTTTTTAATTGCTTTTTAATATTAAGTTTAAACCTTAAATGCTTGTACAGAAGATAGCTTTAACACCATTCTCCAATGATGAAAATTATATTCTTATATAAAACCTAATAAAAAAATAAAAAAAAGCCTACCTACCCTACCTATTTTTTTTAAGGATGTAACCCTAACCAAACAATTATTTTTTTTAGGCCCAAGCGTCTTATCAAAAAACTGATTCCTGTTTCCTCACCAAGTGTTTTAAAATAATGCATACGTATCTATTTTTAACCTTTGTTTTAAATGTTATATTTTTCCATTACTACAGGACTGCGACTACGTTTGGCAAACCATTACCGAACCACTTTGGCCGACATGCCGATATCTCCCATTCTTGGAGAAAAGAACGCCAAACTCGACAAATTCTACGTGGCACCGAAAATTGTGGAGAAAAATCATAGAAAAATCGGCAAAAATGACAAGGAAGGAAGCGGTAAAGATGTTGTAAAAATTTCAGATGTTTTCCTAGGAAAAGGTCAGTTGCTCAGAAATGTTTTCCTTGTTGGGGAACCGGGAAACGGAAAATCCACATTCTCGGTAATGTGTGCCCTGGAATGGACCCACCAGTATTTACCAGCGGAGGAAAACGTCGGTATTAAAACACGCTATGTCGACCCAGAATTCTTCAAAGAGTTTGCATTTTTGTTCCATGTCACCCTACGAGATGCAGGTAAAACGTGTGATCTAGCACAAATGATCAAGGATCAACTTATACGTAAAATCTACCACGAGATGGATGCCGATGATGGCTTCCGGCTATTGCAGACGGTGCTGGAAAGTGAGAAATGTTTAATTATAGCTGACGGCCTCGACGAATGGACCCATCCGGAAAACGTAAACTGTACCTGCAAAACTGAGGAAAAAGTCACCCCTTTCCGAAATTCGGCCAACAAGGCCACACTCCTCACGACAACGCGTCCCTGGCGAATGTCACAGTTTAGAGTGCAGGATTCAAAGATCGACAAATATCTTGAAATAGAAGGAGCTGCAGACACAAAGCAACTCGTGGAAAATATCATCAACATTCTTAATGAGGATTCTGAGGATGAACGGACACCAGAGGCTTTCATGGACATGGTGTCAGCGAAAGGTCTTGAAGGATTATTGTCAGCACCTATCAGTATCACCCAGCTCGTGTGCCTGTGGTTCGAGGGCAAATCGTTAACCGATTCAAAATGTGACATTTATGCTGGCGTGATAAACATGCTATCATGTAGACTTAGTGATATGCAAAGCGGGATTAAAATTCCGAAAATTGAACTGCCATCTGTATTAAAGGAACACGAATGCTTCGTGCAAAATCCCATGGTTTACCTTGCGCTGGCAAAGTTAGCATACACAACTTTGTATTCAGAGTGCAGAGATTCGTCTGTTGTTTTCAGCAACAAAACAGTCGACGATTTGTTAAGCCGGAAGCAGGTTGAATTTGCATTGAAGTCAGGCTTACTCACAGAGAAGAAATCCAACTCATTGATCAAGAGATCATCTCACTTTTCATTCTTTCATAAAACACTTCAAGAGTTTTTAGCGGCTCTTCATTTATGTTTGAATGAAAACGACTACAGTCAGCTATCAAACAAGTACGAACAAGATAATAAGGAAAATATCTTGGGAGATGTTTCTCAGACATTTATTTTCATATGTGGAATGAAGCCCGAGCTCGGTGTACAAATGTCTTCATGGATCAATAGTTCTATACCACCATACCAACCACCAATCTACAATAGAGAGGCTGTACTACATCAGCGCCTGATTCTCTCCGGACAACGTGAAGCCAGGGCGAACAACTATGGTGACATACCGCTCTATCTCGCACACTTCGAGATTGATAGTAACAGGGATGTCGTAGTGTTAAAAAAGCTGATGATGATAAACAAGGAACGTATTCAGTCGCTAGACATCCGTAGATACAATGATCAAATTAATGGTGAAATGCTGCAGGAGGTGATCACATCCTCCTCCGACTCCCTCAAAGTAGTGTCACTGTGGAGACGTGATGGGCAGTATGACCTGTCCCAGTGTCACAGGCTGGAATATCTGAGTATACTGGGAGACAATACAACACGTGTGCAGGTTGATCCAACACATATTACAAAATGCTTCTTACATGATGTATCATCGAATGTTGAAATGTGCATATTTAGATTATTTAAACACGATCAAAGGTGGAGTAAACTACAACGTGTTGAGTTAAATAGCGTTAAGAATGTCCAGTTACTTGTGGATACACTACCAAGTCTCCCTCAGTTACAACGCCTTGAGATATGGGGTGCAGATCTAGGTGAGCTCCACCTCCTCCCTCCAGCCTCCATCACCGATATTACACTTGGGCGTGTGACAATGACAGCGGAGGCGGTGCGGAGTCTGATAGAGACGATGAAGAACATACCACACACCATTACATGCGACATGGATGAGTGCACGGTGGAACCTGCCAGTGAGATGAAAGACATCCGAGAACATATTGGCAGTTCGCCGTCATTCCAGGTTCTCGAGTTTGACGATACGTGGAGCCCGTTTTTTGACATGAGTGAAGGGCTTGATTTCAAATTCACTAAAATGTGAACAATAAGTTAAATGTTAGCATCGATTATGGGAATTCATATTTGATGAAAAACAGTGAAACAATCAATGTGGAAGTGTCATTCTATTTATAGAAATATATGTTACTTTTCCACGAACTAATTATCATCAACCACTTTCTATGTGTATTCAATTAATTTGATTTATGTTGTGTATTTGCATGCATCCTAAAATAGATTTAACTGTACACAGCAATGTCGTTGTGGCTGGTGGTATTAAACATATCGAACTTGGATGAAAACTTTCTTTTTTTTAATTATAACACAAAAGTCCGTAATGAACACGTGCAATAGTCGGTTTAACTTGATCGACTTTTTAAAAAAGAATCCCTTTACAAATGATCTCATTTCCTAGTTTAATGTGATATCATTTGATAAATGTTAAGTACTTACTTCGCTACGGCCACGATGTCGATGATGATGATGATGATGATAATGACGACGACAACGATGTAGACGTCAGTGGTGATGGTGATTATGGTGGTGGTGGTTGTGACGCTGATGATGATGATGATGATGACGACGGCGGCGGTGGTGGTTGTGTTGATTATAATAATGATGATACTGGTGGTGGTGACGACGGCGACTACAACGACGACGATGATGATGATGATGATGGTATTGATGATGATGATGATGATGATGATGATGATGATGATGATAAGCTAATAGTAAATGACTAAGAAGTCAAATTTAAGGCTGGATAATAAATGTTTACTTGGTATTGAAGTAAGATACGTAAAAATTATACAACACACTTATGATGTTGGCATAAGAAGTACGTTATATCAAAATAATCATGCAAGGCAAAGTATTTCTAATTTAAGCAAAAGTCAGTAAAAGCGTTTTTGTCTACAAATACACACTTTACGGTAGTAGATTTTATCAGGCTCCGAAATGCATCTGATAGCATTTATATGAATATATATTTTGGTGACTGTCGGACACATCTTCTACCAGACCATTTTACTACCAGAAGGCGGACACATCTATCACCTTACTACTATTTACGAGGTCTATCTATCTCGTAGCTTGCCGGAGATGGCCGAGTTGTTACGATTGCCTTGGCGTCAAACCACACAAATTGCAGACACAGCCAACGTTCTTCAAGAACCTTATACACTGTTCCATGTCAATTATTATCATTTAATATAAAACAGTTTAGTCATATCATTTTATTCTTTAAATTTGACCGTTTTATAAATAAGAAACATCAACATGTTCACTATAAATGTATACTTATAGCAATGCTCCGATTTTTTTTATTGAAAACAAATTTAAAGTGACACTCGTATTTAATATCAATACATACATGTGTATAAAAAGCATAATTCTTGAGTGATACACCTTTAACGACTTCTTAGATAATGCATATATGGATAATATTAATTACTGGTAACAAGATTGCGTCATCGGTGAGGTATCAACATCGGTAGGGCGTCGCCCATAGCGTCATCGTCGAGGTGTCGTCATCGGTGAGGCGTCGCCCATAGCGTCATCGTTGAGGTGTCGTCATCAGTGAGGTGTCGCCCATACCGTCATCGTCGAGGTGTCGTCCTCAGTGAGGTGTCGCCCATAGCGTCATCGTCGAGGTGTCGTCATCAGTGAGGCGTCGCCCATAGCGTCATCGTCGAGGTGTCGTCATCAGTGAGGCGTCGCCCATAGCGTCATCGTCGAGGTGTCGTCATCAGTGAGGCGTCGCCCATAGCGTCATCGTCGAGGTATCGTCATCATTGAGGTGTCGCCCATAGCGTCATCGTCGAGGTGTCGTCATCAGTGAGGCGTCGCCCATAGCGTCATCGCCGAGGTGTCGTCATCAGTGAGGTGTCGCCCATAGCGTCATCGTCGAGGTGTCGTCATCAGTGAGGCGTCGCCCATAGTGTCATCGGTGAGGTGTCGCCAAAAGCGTCATCGGTGAGGTGTCGTCATCAGTGAGGCGTCGCCCATAGCGTCATCGGTGAGGTGTCGCCAAAAGCGTCATCGGTGAGGTGTCGTCATCAGTGAGGCGTCGCCCATATCGTCATCGGTGAGGTGTCGCCCAAAACGTCATCAATGGGGTGTCGCCGATTACGTCATCGGTGAGGTGTCGCCCATAGCGTCAACGGTGATGTATCCTCCATAGCGTTTTGCTGAGGTGTCGCCAATAGCGTCATTAATGAGGTGTCACCCATTGCGTCATCGGTGAGGTATCACCCATAGTGTCATCGGTGAGGTATCACACATAGCGTCATCGCTGAGATGTCACCCATAGCGTCATCGCTGATGTGTCGCCCATAGCGTCATCGGCGAGGTGTCTCCCATAGCCTCATCGGTGAGGTATCGTTATCGATGAGGTGTCGCGCATTGCGTCTTCGGTGAGGTGTCGCCCATAGCGTCAACGGTGAGGTGTCACACATAGCTTCAACGGTGATGTATCACCAATAGCGTCATCGATGAGGTGTCTCCCTCGGTGAGAAGTCGCCCATTGCGGCTTCGGTGAGGTGTCGTCCATAGCGTCAACGGTGAGGTGTCGCCCATAGCGTCAACGGTGAGGTGTCACCCATAGCGTCAACGGTGATGTATCACCCATAGCGTCATCGGTGAAGTGTCTTCCTCGGTGAGAAGTCGCCCATTGCGTAATCGGTGAGGTGTCGTCCATTGCGTCATCGATGAGGTATCACCCATTGCGTCATCGGTGAGGTGCATTCCAAAGCTTCATCGGTTAGGTATAACCCATTGCGTCATCGGTTAGGTATCACCCATTGCGTCATCGGTGAGGTATCACCCATAGCGTCATCGGTGAGGTGTCGCCCATAGCGTCATCGGTGAAGTGTCGTCATCGGTGAGAAGTCGCCCATTGCCTCATCGGTGAGGTATCTCCCATTGCGTTATCGGTGAGGTGTCGTCATCGGTGAGGTGTCGTCATCGGTGAGGCGTCGCCACGATACTCCCATCGTGCCATAAAAGAGATATCACTCCCTTGCTGGCAAACTCCATAATCGCTCTGTTGGGAAGACGGCTCTGTGGGGATGTTTTCTGCCAAATAAAAAAGGCTTTTATTAATGTTTAATATTATGTCCCTGCTAACATTTGGATAACCTAATATACCACCATCATTATCCTATGTAATAACAACAATATTAGCAGCAGCAGCAGCAGCAACAACAAAGGTACCACCGTTATCGTCATCTTTATCACGTATTCAATCGTTATTATGATATTAATCATGAACTTCGAATATAATTGTATCTTACATCTATGTTGCATCAATGATATTCCAGCTATTGAATCCAACTATGTGTTGTTAAATTTATACCATAGCTGCTCACTGGCGCAGCATCACTTCAGTCACTTCCGGTTGCATGGAGGGACACTTCCGGTACCATAGACGCTGAAACATGTAAACTATGCGTGTACTTACATTTTTCATCAGATTGCAAGACATTTACTATTCCCATTCTAGATATTATCATAAATCCCAATACAGACGAAGCAACCTACCGTTATCATAAAATGTCTGCACAAATGTGCAATTGGTTGTATTTCCGAAATGAGCAATAAGTTTAAGCAAATCTTCTTAAGAAATTTCAGATTTTTGCTGAATCGGCCTGCCAGAATCTCGCAACAGACCATTTTTGGTAAAACTTACTAGATTTGTATTACAAGGGTCAGAAAACCCTGAAACGTTATGAGCCCACGAAATACTATAAGTAATGGCGTTCACTTTTGACGCTGACGGTGAAGAATCTTTCATGGATGAAAGAAAAAGTGCAACATGATAATCGGAAGCTGGAAGCGGTTTAAATTCATATTTTTTTGCACCACTGGCAAAGCGATTTAAAATAACAATTGTATTGTTTGTAAGTGTTATCTGATTTTGATAGTTTCACCAGCGTTTGTCAATTATCATGATGTTTTTTGAAATCATCGGGCAGACATTCTTTGTGAAAATTCCTCCAATGTCCAACCTTGAATGCATCTGTCAAATTAGAATATAATAACACCTTTTTGTGTATAATTATTAACTTTTCCTTTCACATACACATATACCATTCAAAACATATTTCTTATAATCTTCGTGTACAGTACACGACTTCATTTGTACCAGGTACAAATGGGCACTTCGACTCGACAGGCCGAGTAAACGAAATTAATGCCGATAACGTAGGGGAAACAACCCACACACACTCATATCATGTATTTTCACAATTATCTTTCTTATACTTTTCATCGTCTTTTATGCCAAAATAGATATTAAGATCATGATCTTTATAAACGGTGTTTTTTAAACGTCAGGGTATATATACAGAAAACGCTGTTTTACAATTAGCAAATACAAATTTAAAATATTTTTCGCTTCCTTCATGAGCATTAAACGCTTACAATATTAAGCATAACCAGTGTAAACAACTCCAGCTCAATGCTGAGTCATGTATAGTCATTACTATCTTTGATATACTTTTTCTCGAAAAGTTATACATTTCCTCTCCATAATTCATAATCGTGTGCATCACACAAGCTAAACAAAACACAACTAAGCACAATTTACTTCTTACTTCTGCAGTCTAGTATACATTAAACTACTGGTCATTAAAGACGAATAACTAGAACTTTGCTAGAGAAACGTCTAGAACTAAATACGCTATCACTCCTGCTATCAAATATTGATTGCCATTTATCAAACTCCAAAACCTCCAATACAAAATCTCTCTTCTGGCAGTTTGCTTCAAACAAAGTTGGCCAAAATGCTGCGCTAGGCCATTTAGGAACAACTAAAGTTCCATGTGCAGAACAAGCAATTAAATGAAATACAGCTCTATTTACTAGATAAATAGGCGGGACTAACCAATTATTTTCACTGGCCCAATTCTGTGTGAATGCATCGACTGCCTCAGTTTCAAAATCATGAAACTTAGAATTGAATCTATGTATTTTCCTATTACTATAATTAGCAAATCTGTCCACTGTAAACGGTCCCCATATCCTATTCATATACCCGAAAAACTGAGGTGTAACCTCCCATTCATCAATATTCCTATATTTACTGATATCATCAGCAATCTGGTTCAAATCCCTAGGGACCCATTGAATATCGAGATCAATCTTGTTTTGTAAACAAAGTCTAAACACATTCAGAGCTAATTCCTGTAACTCTAAAATGGGGCTGCCAACCTTGATAACATGAACACAAACTTGAGAATCTGAGAACCATTTCACCTTATGATTTGCTAAAGAATGTCCATACGCTCTCAGTGCCAAAAATACAGCCTTCATTTCTCGGAAAGTTGAACTTTTATCCTTGTCATCTTCTGACCACATGTCGTGAAATACAAAACCTGGCATATTGACAATATGCGCTCCACATGCGAAACTACTAGCATCAGAATACACTTCTAGCGTATCTACAGCAGTGCATTTACCCAATTTTCTGTAATTTAAATTGTCTACATGTTCGAGCCAGAATCTAATCTCAGAAATACACGGACAGTCTATTTCTAAACTGAATGGGAAATCCCAACTAGTCCTTGAACAAATTTGAATGTACATAAATCTAGTCATAAGCCGTGCAATATTGCCAATAACCGGCATCATAGAAATTACTTTCCCGGTGCACTTCGCTAAACTCCTAGCAGAAACAATAGGAAGAGAATTTAAAAATTCAAAAAGCAACATTTTAAAATCTTCAATTCTACGTGCTGGAATGCTAATAGAGTAGTCAATGCTATTCCACAACAAGCCAATCCACTCTAGATTTTGAACCGGTAACCAGACCGACTTTTCATCATTTATAATAAGCCCTGCCTGATTGAGGCTATCTTTCACAAATATTGCATCGCGTGTAGCTAAATCACAACTCTTGTTGGTCCCCCACCCATCATCAAGAAACATAACAATTTTGATACCGTTGAATATCCAGAACTTAACCATTTCGCGCAATGCCTTACTGAAAATAAAAGGAGCGCTCGACAAACCGAAAGCAGCCACAGAGTAGCAGTAGTATTTTCCTTCTAAACTGAAACCCAGAAATGTTTTATGTTCTGGGAATATATCGATATGATAATAACCTTTAGACAAATCAAATTTGTAACAATACGAGTCTTTTTCAAAATATTCGACTCCTACTTTCCAATCTTCAAATGTCATCTTTTCCTTCCAAATATATTTATTTACTATTCTGAGATCTAAAATAAGTCGTTTCTTACCCGATTTGTTTACAGAAACACTTAAAGGACTGACTACATGAGGTGGAAAATCTGTTTGTTCTATAAAACCGTTTTTCAACATGTCATCAATAGATTCTTTAACAAATTCAATATATGAAAGAGCTGACTGATTATTTTTTGAAAACGATGTTTCCGGCATTGAAATGAAAGGAATTTTATAGCCGTTTTCAATAACATCTATTATATCAGGGTTTGTGCCAATAGTCTTCCAATAGTGTACATTGTTTTTAAGGCTGCCTTTAACCAAAGATGTTTTGATGGGAGAATCAGATTCAAACTGAAAACAATGATCTTGATTACAAATATTGAATAAATACTCATCATTTAGTGGCTGAGTTTGCTCCTGTGGGCTTGACATCACGGTTGGCTGACTGGTTAAATCTGGATAGCCACTCGCACTCGCGCCGGAAGTGACCCCGCTTTCCACATGCGAAGCAGATGACTTTATCTGGCGTTCTAGAATAAGGTTGCTGGGGTTGATACTGGTCCTGATAGGGACTGTAGGTCCGAAAAAGATCCCGCGTGCCCGTAGCCATGGGCCGTGAGGGGAAGATGGGCCCCGCACAGGAAGAACGTCCCGGGTATCCAAAGGTTGCCGCTGGTGCTGGCCTCCGCTCCATACGATCAGGGAAAAAAGAAAGAATTGATCAGCATTTGTAGGATTACCCTTTTTAAGTTTTCTGACAGCCTTGGCTTCAGCCCTTTTGATTTTACGCTCGTCATCGCTATCAGAGCCCAATTCTGGGGTTTCGTATTCTTTGACTGTGGCCCAGCCCCCAGGGGAATTGTCCGCCAAACGAATAAGTTTGTTTCTATGTTTAATTTTCCTTAGCGCTTCTTTAGCTTTTTCTTTATTTGAATCAAGGCTGTCAGAATCCACGATAAAGTGTAACAAGTTTGAAATGTCAGTATTGAACTGAAACTGAATTTTGCAGGAGGTATTCTTGAAATAAGGAATGTTATCTTTTTCCTTTTGTTTGCAACTTGTACTCGTTAGCTCTTGTTTTAATGTTGAAAGTTTCGTGTCAAAATAAGATCTGAATAAATCAAAAGCTCCAAACAAATCTCATTCTCTATCCCCCGAGGGCCCAGGCCTACCTTTATCTCCGCTGTAACTTGCTACAGGGTCTCTATCATTCAAGGTCTCCGAGTCCCTGCCACGAGATGTGCAAACCGGCTCCTTGCCACGTTGTACTTCCGGTCTCCTGCTACGGTATAGACTAGACTGGCCCAAGGAAATAGACGAAAGCTGCCTATGGCTAAACTCAAGCTGATCTTGGTCATTTATTCCCGCAGAGTCAAATGACATCTTCCCGAAGTAAATACCAAAGATTAAGAAAAAACTCGAGATTTGACAATTTTGCAATGTTTTCTCTATCCCGTCTGAGCGTCGAATAACCAATTCAGTTCATTAAATGCACGAGGAAAACTCCTGATTTACGCACGAGTAACCAGACCTATACCTAATATTACTTTAATAATCCTATACCGCAATAATAATAAATACATATAATTCCATACCAAACGGCTACTCGTGATCTATCCGACTTAGACAACAGAAAAGGTATTGCTTGTTTTTCAGGCCGATGCCATACATTTGCATGAGAAAAATGTCAGGAAAGCACAGGAAACAAACATTTCTGTAGTATTAAGAACGTCCTTGTAGCATAAGTAGGTGCACGATTTGCACGAGATTTACCAGTTGAAATATCCGACAGAAAATCAGTTGTGTGTGAGATTTATCAAACACTTTGCAGGCCTATGATTGGCATGCTGGAGGTAGCTGTTGTCTAATACTTGGTGATGCACTTTATTGGAAGAAGAAGAAGAAGAAGAAGAAGAAGAAGAAGAAGAAGAAGAAGAAGAAGAAGAAGAAGAAGAAGAAGAAGAAGAAGTAGAAAATATCGCTCAATCCTATAAGTTGACGTGCCAATGGACTAAAAGGCATTGTTTGAATACAATGGCATTTTAACACCGTGACGTATTAGTGTTGTTGTGATACTTGAATTAAGAGTTAGAGCTGTCCTGACGGGGCGTAGTTGACGCTTATATGTAATGTATTCGAAACACCGTACAATTATATTTTTGTTAAATACATTGAGACATCTTTTATTGAAATTATTTTTTAAAGCTGCATAATGCAATGTGGACCATTGATACGTAGGCAGGTTTAAGATCAGATGTGGCCAGGGGCGTAACTAGACCAAATACGATTTGTAGGCCCGTTCTACTAGGGAAGAAGTGTTTTAAATAACCACTGTTTTAACAACGCACAGGCGGTACTACAAACTAATTCATTATCAACTAATCTGGTTATATAAAATGCACGTACCGAGGTGTAGGTTTGAGAGAGAGAGGGGATGCATATAGGGAATATTAAACAGTAGAACTCCGACATGCAGAATTTTGACAAACAGGTGAGATCGCAACCCAAGAAATTAACTTGGCTCGGGGGTTTTAAGCACTTTGCAACAAATTTTGCATTTTTCCTAAATCTGCTGGACGTGCGAGGTGGGGAAACCATTGATTTATGCATGCGAGAGATTCATGTACAATTTGCTTTGAACGTGTCACGGATTCGAGGTAGAGATATGTACAGGTTTGCATAGATTGTGCAATAGGTATGTTGTCCGCGGCCTTGACCTTTGTCCATGACCTACATACTTGTGGCTTCTGTGTAACACCTCGACACAGAAGCGTCGTGTGTTAAAGGGACTAGACACCAGATGATAACATTGCAAGATAAAAAGAAAATTGTCAAAAACTAAAATTGATATCGTTGTGTACAACGCAATATTACTAACTGGTGTATCATATCGATAACGACGCATTATTTAACATTATACATTATTGCGTATTTTTCCAAATCGAAATTTACTGAGTTTGTCTACCACGCAACTCCCAGTAATTTTTAAATAGGTGTTATCTGGAATTCAGTGAGAAAGTTTTCCGCTAATTTGCATGTAGGTACAACACATTAAGCCCAGATTGGTGTGGTGATCTATTCATATTAAAATTCAGCTAATCCATAGTCTTTGTCCATATTAAATTATTAAGATGACATAAGGTCATAACAGTTAGCCAAGTATTTGTACCTACAGATTAATAACGTTACGGAGTAAATCTATTTGCGTCGATATATGTTTCTGTAATAATCACCTGACTTTCACATGCTAAATTAACGCACTATAAACTGGGAAACCATCATGCGCAATTTTTAAATGGGTAAACTTAGTAGAGACAGCAACGAACAGATATATAGAACAGAACAGAACATTTATTTCCAAGAAGGTCATAAACCCATCTGGCAAAACATGTACATATACCGACGATTTCTATCACGTTAAATGATGTACCATAAGCTTCATAATAGTTTGTAATGATAATTCTAGACATGTTTTGAGGAAATACTGTATTTGCCGATTTTGGGACCATTCGGTGTCTAGTCCCTTTAATATGTTTCGATTGTAAGTCAATGTTAATTATTTATATTTTGGCATGACCGGACTGCAAATGGTGAAATTTAAACTAGCTAGCCAAAAAGTTTTAGTAACGCTATTGGAAATTGAGCTATTTTGGGCTTGAATTGACAGGTATCTGTTCAAATGAGCACCCGCCAATTGCCTTTCGGTGTTCGTTCATAAATCTTAGTAAAATTGCTCAATGGCAACAGTTAAAACGCAAGAATAAGTAACTAAGGGTAATAACTCTGTAATATAATAGAGCTCTAAAATAGAGTTATGGTTCTTGCACACTGCACTTCCTTTCAGTATGTTCTATCATTGTATGAAGTTTAATTGAATTCCATCAATAAGTTTGCATCGGACCGACCCAGCGACCGACCGACCCACCGGCCAACCTACCACAGGGTGACTCCAATGTACCCCTTTCAATGTGCATGTTCCAGAATTATACATTCTGTTTTTAGTGATCAACAATTGATATACACTGTACATGTTCTAGAGTTATAGATTCTGTTTCTTAATCACCAACCAGTGATATACACTGTACATGTTCTAGAATTATAGAATCTGCTTCTTAATGATCAAGCAGCGATATACACTGTACATGTTCTAGAGTTATAGAATCTGCTTCTTAATGATCAAGCAGTGATATACAATGTACATGTTCTAGAGTTATAGAATCTGCTTCTTAATCACCAACCAGTGATATACAATGTACATGTTCTAGAGTTATAGAATCTGCTTCTTAATCACCGACCAGTGATAAACAATGTACATATCCTAGAGTTATAGAATCTGCTTCTTAATCATCAACCAGTGATATACGATGTACATGTCCTAGAGTTATAGAATCTGCTTCTTAATCACCAACCAGTGATAAACAATGTACATGATCTAGAGTTATAGAATCTGCATCTTAATCACCAACCAGTGATAAACAATGTACATGTCCTAGAGTTATAGAATCTGCTTTTTAATCATCAACCAGTGATATACGATGTACATGTCCTAGAGTTATAGAATCTGTTTCTTAATCACCAACCAGTGATAAACAATGTACATGTCCTAGAGTTATAGAATCTGCTTCTTAATCACCAACCAGTGATAAACAATGCACATGTTCTAGAGTTATAGAATCTGCTTCTTAATCATCAACCAGTGATATACAATGTACATGATCTAGAGTTATAGAATCTGCTTCTTAATCATCAACCAGTGATATACAATGTACATGTTCTAGAGTTATAGAATCTGCTTCTTAATCACCAACCAGTGATAAACAATGTACATGTCCTAAAGTTATAGAATCTGCTTCTTAATCATCAACCACTGGTATACAATGTACATGTCCTAGAGTTATAGAATCTGCTTCTTAATCACCAACCAGTGATAAACAATGTACATGATCTAGAGTTATAGAATCTGCTTCTTAATCACCAACCAGTGAAAAACAATGTACATGTCCTAGAGTTATAGAATCTGCTTCTTAATCATCAACCAGTGATATACGATGTACATGTCCTAGAGTTATAGAATCTGCTTCTTAATCACCAACCAGTGATAAACAATGTACATGTCCTAGAGTTATAGAATCTGCTTCTTAATCACCAACCAGTGGTAAACAATGTACATGTCCTAGAGTTATAGAATCTGCTTCTTAATCATCAACCAGTGATATACAATGTACATGTTCTATAGTTATAGAATCTGCTTCTTAATCATCAACTATTGATATACGATGTACATATTCTAGAGTTATAGAATCTGCTTCTTAATGATCAACTATTGATGTGCAATGTACATGTTCTAGAATTATAGAATCTGCTTCTTAATCACCAACCAGTGATATACGATGTACATGTTCTAGAGTTATAGAATCTGCTTCTTAATCACCAACCAGTGATATACACTGTACATGTTCTAGAGTTATAGAATCTGCTTCTTAATGATCAACTATTGATATACAATGTACATGTTCTAGAGTTATAGAATCTGTTTCTTAATCACCAACCAGTGATATACACTGTACATGTTCTAGAGTTATAGAATCTGCTTCTTAATGATCAACTATTGATATACAATGTACATGTTCTAGAGTTTTAGAATCTGTTTCTTAATCACCAACCAGTGATATACACTGTACATGTTCTAGAGTTATAGAATCTGTTTCTTAGTCACCAACCAGTGATATACAATGTACATGTTCTAGAGTTATAGAATCTGTTTCTTGATCACCAACCAGTGATATACAATGTACATGTTCTAGAGTTATAGAATCTGTTTCTTAATCATCAACCAGTGATATACACTGTACATGTTCTAGAGTTATAGATTCTGTTTCTTAATAACCAACCAGTGATATACAATGTACATGTTCCCGAAATATAGATCCTTCTTCTTCATAATAAGGATTGATGTTATGTATCGTTGGATAAGTAACATGTGAACTTCACTTATCCACAAATACATGCAATTTTAAACACAACTCTACAAATATTTTGATGTTTTATTCAATGCCAAATAAGTTACTGACAAACACAAGACGCATCCAAGGAAACGGACCAGAATGTTTTAAATGCTAAAAATATCAATCAATACAGTAAACAGAGCTAGGATAAATTTTAAAACTCTGTAAAAAACACACTTCACCAGACTTATATATTTTAAACATCTCATTGAAACTGTAACATTTCTACTAAATAACTTTGCTTTTCTTTTTTACAATCTTTTTTAAAATATTAAAACATGTAAATATGTACATAACACCATATCCAACAATTAAACAATACAGACAGTTAACTATATGACTAGACTATAAATACCAATAATTGAATATGGTAATTTCTGAAAAATCTCAAACAACAATTCTGTGAGTAAATTTTAATCCATAAAATTATTCTACAAATATCTAAAACATCATATAAAAGCACCTCTCTGAAAAAGCACATTGAGTAAAAATCGTAAGTTTGACATCGCACAGCATATAATATCTATTTATATCTGATGTTTAAGTGATAAAAAAATAGTGTTTGAAATTATATTTTGTCGAATAGGATGGTATTATTCCTCAAATCTGTAAATCTGCAGTCAGCCATTATTGACAAAAGACAATTAGACAAAAGATAATCTCAAACACTAAGCCAGGTAACCTTTGACCATTACATAATGCTGAACTTACTAGAAAAGTATACATTGCTGATTTTTATAAATTGTAACAACATTCAGCAATGTTTGAATTTAATGATTTCTTGAAGCAATAGTATGATGCATACAAGTATATCTGTGATGTTTGGCACATGTTACCTTATATTCTGTTTCAAAATGTATAATATAGATTCAGTAAACAGCAAGATGTTACATACAAAGTTTATTAAGGTAATCCATCCAACATCAATGGAACAAATTGATACTGGTAAAGTTTTGTTTAAAAGTTACAAAACGTTAAGTTCCAGTTTCTTTTTAGTTAAAGCATTTTAATATAGACATTATTTTATTAAATAATTATATTAATAAAATTGCTGAATAATCATATTTAAATTTGGTTTTATTACCTCCCTTTATTATATCATAACATAAATGTTATATTGCCTCCCTTTAATATATCATAACATAAATGTTATATTACCTCCCTTTAATATATCATAACATAAATGTTATATTACCTCCCTTTAATATATCATAACATAAATGTTATATTACCTCCCTTTAATATATCATAACATAAATGTTATATTACCTCATAACATAAATGTTATATTACCTCCCTTTAATCATATTATAATAGTAGCATCATTATGGTGTTATTCAAAAATGAAATCCATAAAATAAAATGATGGTTCAGGAATATAGATTAAACATAGAAATAATCTCGTTGTCAATATCTAAAATGCACTTACACATCTTTGCATCCTTATGATGGATGGCTTACCTTAATGCACTTTCTCTTTTTTGCATCCTTAAGATGGATGACTTACCTTAATGCACTAACACATCTTTGCATCCTTAAGATGGATGGCATACCGTAATGCACTAACACATCTTTGCATCCTTATGATGGATGGCATACCGTAATGCACTAACACATCTTTGCATCCTTATGATGGATGGCATACCGTAATGCACTAACACATCTTTGCATCCTTATGATGGATGGTGTACCGTAATGCACTTACACATCTTTGCATCCTTATGATGGATGGCTTACCTTAATGCACTTACACATCTTTGCATCCTTATGATGGATGGTGTACCGTAATGCACTTACACATCTTTGCATCCTTATGATGGATGGTGTACCGTAATGCACTAACACATCTTTGCATCCTTATGATGGATGGCATACCGTAATGCACTAACACATCTTTCCATCCTTATGATGGATGGCATACCGTAATGCACTAACACATCTTTGCATCCTTATGATGGATGGTGTACCGTAATGCACTTACACATCTTTGCATCCTTATGATGGATGGCTTACCTTAATGCACTTACACATCTTTGCATCCTTATGATGGATGGTGTACCGTAATGCACTTACACATCTTTGCATCCTTATGATGGATGGTGTACCGTAATGCACTAACACATCTTTGCATCTTTATGATGGATGGCATACCGTAATGCACTAACACATCTTTGCATCCTTATGATGGATGGCATACCGTAATGCACTAACACATCTTTGCATCCTTATGATGGATGGCTTACCTTAATGCACTTACACATCTTTGCTTCCTTATGATGGATGGTGTACCGTAATGCACTAACATATCTTTGCATCCTTATGATGGATGGCTTACCTTAATTCGCTCACACATCTTTGCATCCTTATGATGGATGGCTTACCTTAATGCATTTACACATCTTTGCTTCCTTATGATGGATGGTGTACCGTAATGCACTAACACATCTTTGCATCCTTATGATGGATGGCTTACCTTAATTCGCTTACACATCTTTGCATCCTTATGATGGATGGTGTACCGTAATGCACTTACACATCTTTGCATCCTTATGGTGGATAGCGTATCCTAATGCACTTACACATCTTTGCATCCTTATGATGGATGGCTTACCTTAATGCACTTAAACATCTTTGCATCCTTATGATGGATGGTGTACCGTAATGCACTTACACATCTTTGCATCCTTATGATGGATGGCTTACCTTAATGCACTCACACATCTTTGCATCCTTATGATGGATGGTGTACCGTAATGCACTTACACATCTTTGCATCCTTCTGATGGATGGCTTACCGTAATGCACTAACACATCTTTGCATCCTTATGATGGATGGCATACCGTAATGCACTCACACATCTTTGCATCTTTATGATGGATGGCATACCGTAATGCACTAACACATCTTTGCATCCTTATGATGGATGGCATACCGTAATGCACTAACACATCTTTGCATCCTTATGATGGATGGCTTACCTTAATGCACTTACACATCTTTGCTTCCTTATGATGGATGGTGTACCGTAATGCACTAACATATCTTTGCATCCTTATGATGGATGGCTTACCTTAATTCGCTCACACATCTTTGCATCCTTATGATGGATGGCTTACCTTAATGCATTTACAAATCTTTGCTTCCTTATGATGGATGGTGTACCGTAATGCACTAACACATCTTTGCATCCTTATGATGGATGGCTTACCTTAATTCGCTTACACATCTTTGCATCCTTATGATGGATGGTGTACCGTAATGCACTTACACATCTTTGCATCCTTATGGTGGATAGCGTATCCTAATGCACTTACACATCTTTGCATCCTTATGATGGATGGCTTACCTTAATGCACTTACACATCTTTGCATCCTTATGATGGATGGTGTACCGTAATGCACTTACACATCTTTGCATCCTTATGATGGATGGCTTACCTTAATGCACTCACACATCTTTGCATCCTTATGATGGATGGTGTACCGTAATGCACTTACACATCTTTGCATCCTTCTGATGGATGGCTTACCGTAATGCACTAACACATCTTTGCATCCTTATGATGGATGGCATACCGTAATGCACTCACACATCTTTGCATCCTTATGATGGATGGCATACCGTAATGCACTAACACATCTTTGCATCCTTATGATGGATGGCTTACCTTAATGCACTCACACATCTTTGCATCCTTATAATGGATGGTGTACCGTAATGCACTCACACATCTTTGCATTCTTATGATGGATGGTGTACCGTAATGCACTCACACATCTTTGCATCCTTATGATGGATGGCTTACCTTAATGCACTCACACATCTTTGCATCCTTATGATGGATGGTGTACCGTAATGCACTAACACATCTTTGCATCCTTATGATGGATGGCATACCGTAATGCACTAACACATCTTTGCATCCTTATGATGGATGGTGTACCGTAATGCACTAACACATCTTTGCATCCTTATGATGGATGGCTTAACTTAATGCACTTACACATCTTTGCATCCTTATGATGGATGGCTTACCTTAATGCACTTTCTCTTTTTTGCATCCTTAAGATGGATGGCATACCGTAATGCACTAACACATCTTTGCATCCTTATGATGGATGGCGTACTTTAATGCACTAACACATCTTTGCATCTTTATGATGGATGGCTTACCGTAATGCACTAACACATCTTTGCATCCTTATGATGGATGGCATACCTTAATGCACTAACACATCTTTGCATCCTAATGATTAATGGCTTACCTTAATGCACTAACACATCTTTGCATCCTGATGATGGATGGCTTACCTGAACATGAATACTGCGAGACCATGCCATGGTGAGTACCTTAATGAGTGTATACATTACAATTTAAATACAACGTGATCTGAAAATGTATATTTGGAATGATAAAGACTACCTCGGCAACATTTAACATTCAAAATTAGCTACACGTCCACAACACAAAATATCTACATTCTGATGTACCCTTTGACCAAGCAAGTCGATAATACACTAAGACATTAAAATGTGGTATAATGTACAGCTTCACGCCTTTACCGTCTTAACCGTGTCGATAATACGCTAAATCATTAAAATGTGGTATAGTCTACATCTTCACTCCTTTACCGTCTTAACCGTGTCGATAATACACTAAAACGTTCAAATGTGGTATAGTCTACATCTCCACTCTTTTACCATTGTACTGTACATAATATACTAGGATAGATAACACACACACGAAAAACAGTGAAAAAAGTGGGTAAAGTGGATTACACTTTGTTCAGTACTTAAATACTTTATGACAAAAGAACGTGCATCAACGGTATTAAACTCCTTAATAAAGCTTAAACTGAACTGCAGGTAGCTCTTGGAAAAATTACTTTTTCTAAAATATCATGACAGTTACTGTAAATTCTCTCAACAAGATTTTTGTATTCGTCATTTACTTTCAAATACTTTTTAATAATAATGGTAATTTCAACCAATTAAACAAGAATCAGAGTAAACCCTCTTATTAAACTGTGGGAGTTGTCACTCCACAAACCCCATTATAGCCCAAAAATGATACTTTCGGGCATGTAACTGAAAGTGTAAGACGAGATGATGACAGGCCACGAAAAATATATAAGGCAATAATTAACCATCATGGTGGAAATGTGTACCTAAGATCACAGAGATATCTCTAAAACTATGGGAGTCGTTCGCTCCACAATTGTTTGCCAACTGACTATCCCCCCAACAGACCAATCCTATGATGACTTTCAATATACCGCCTCCCTTCAAACTTATTTTGCAGGAGTATTAATATCAATATTCATATATTCTAATGCTTTATCAACAACAATGGAAGTATACAATGTAAACAATGGTCCCATTTCCATGGCAACATAACATAAAATATAAATTTAGTTAACAAACCAATAAAACAGAAGACAATGTGTAAAACACACATTTTACATATTTCAATTTTTTTTATATAAAATTCACGATCATGATAAAAAAAAAACATATTGAAGACCTCCAGCAAGGCTGTTGTAAGTTCCAGCAGACCAAACGGATTTATTTCTTTTTCTACAAGCAACCCTCAATGATGTTGCATTTTGGGAGGGTTTAGTTTTCATGCAACAGCAGACCACAAATATAAAACCTAGCGAATTAATCAATTTATCAGTGCTTTCGAAAAAATTAAATAATGGCCTTGTAAAATTGACCAGAACTAACAAATCTGAAAAAAGTGCCTCTCTAAAATAAGGCAATCAACAGCAACCAATACACACAGAAAGCACTTAACCAAAATAGTGGTCAAAATTACCACAACACAAAAAAGCCTGACATATGCTCAATAACTCCATATATCTAGAGTACAAGAAAACAAGGTAAACATGCTTAACTCAATTCTATGTGACAGATTAATGATGAATATCAGTTCAATTCATTTGATTTTGGTCCAACTGCAGTGGCTCACATGGTTAAATGCAAACTACTGGCCTTGACCGTACACACATAGGGTAATGAACCTCAAACATACAATGTATAGCACCCATTATATACAACTCCACTGATAAAAACCTTGTTTGTTTTGTTTCTTTTTTCCACAGCTTTGACCTTTTCAACTATTCTCTCCTCTCTAACATGAAATTCTGGCCTTGACCTTAAGCGTAATGAAAACCCTTGATCTTGTTTTTTTTTCTCTGAAGCCATGACCTTCTCTCCACTCTGACTTGAATAACAGACCTTGACCTTAGAGTGATGAACAACATTGACCTTGTTTTTCATCTAAGACCATGACCTTTTCAATGTCCCTTTCTCCATACATTGACCTCAGTGTCATAAACACCATTAACCTTGACCTTCTCCACTACGCTCTCCTCTCTAATTCTAACAACTTGCCTTGACATTGGAATAATGATCACCAAATATCACCCTTCTACCATACAACTGGTAAAAGTCTTCATCCAGGTTCTTCTCTAACACTTTGCCTTTCCTATACCTTGAGCAGCTTGAGTCCATGTCTTATTGCAGTATAAGTCATCAAGTAATATGTGTCATTATTAACCTCTGTGTTTGTCGTGAGATATTCTCTGTCAAATTGGTCAGTATCGTTACCTGATGTACAGTAAATTTAAAAATGAAATAACTTTTCTCAATCAGTTTGTATTTCAACACGATTCCATTATATCCATGTTTCAAAATTCTCAATAGCATTAATCCTTGCAAATAAATTTCAATGTATTCTACAACAATATCCTGATTAACATCTTATTTTTCAAATTAATCATTGGACTGAGAATTTCTCATGACAATTATCAAAGGAAATGACTCATTCCCCAGTTTGACTTATAACTGAGCTTTCCCCAATCTCTTTTTGTGTACTTCTTCTCACTTTCTCTTCTCCTTTCATACCATTCTCTGATGTCTCCAAGTTTTCCTCCCCATTATCTTTAAGAGAGGTTTTAGAATCGCAGATATCTTTATCAGCCTTCATATCAGTAGTTTCTCCATCAATGTCCCTTACAGTGTCATCATCTTCTTTATTGTTTTCTCCATAAATTATGTGAGGATCCTTATTCTCTCCGGACTTGGGTTTATCTAATGTTCAAAATGGCTTATCATCTATGTGGCTAGGCTTATCAATTTCAAGCCGTTGACGTTTCCGTGACGTAATCTCCTCTTCACTGCTATCGTCCTGCACTTCAATTTCAGCATTTTCTCTCCATCGCTGTTTTCTCGACTCATGTGATGCTATCATCTCGTCAAGGGTCACTGTAATAAAAAAATTGGCATCATTTCATGCACCTAAGTATACACATGTCAACATCAAACACATCTCTACATCATTCACAAACAAATAAATTGAGAAGCTTCTGTAAGTTACCATGTATACATTTTATCAAATGTGTTTGTTTTAATAATATGGGCTCTTGAAAGGCTTAAAGGCGCACAATACAGGCTGATTCAAAAATAAAAAATAAAAATAAATCATGTTTATCTCATTTGATTTAATGATCAAAACCAAAAACAACAGCATATCATTTACATAGAGATAAAGAAATAGCAATATTTTTGCATTTTTTTAACTCTGGAAATTGTGGCCACATCGCTATTATTTCCACAAACCCAATTTTTAAGGTTAGTATTTTTTTATCTGTTATATGCTTTTTTATCATTTGAGTCAAATGAGTTAGACATGAAAATGCTTTAAAACTAAAAATAAATACTTTTGGCATCAACCTATATTGTGCGCCTTTTAGTCATTTGGACTCCTGTCATGGTTAAGGTCATCTGAATACAAATACAAGTCTGGGCAAATGAATATTCTTCAAGTTTGTGATTAATAAACATCAATGTCAATCGTTTTACAATAAGTAATAGGTGATATATGATGATTGCAAGGGCAATTACACTATAAAGCTGACTTAATCAAAGTCAATAAAACTTTTTCAGGAACTACTTTTCATCATGGGTGTGGTTTCTACCAAATGTGAAGTCGTTCCATGACAAACTGTAGATTCGGAAGTAGTTTATGTCTTAAAATGATATTAACCTACAGACAGAGAAGGTTGACAGACTGCCAAAGTGACCTCTATATACTTATTGTAGTCTCCAACTACTGATTATTTTCAGCAATGTTCCGATGATCAATTATAATCAAAAATTGATTGGTTGAGCCTGAAATTGGTGACAATTAATTGTATTTGGTCATAATTGATCATATTCAACTTACTCCTGAACTTGAACAACCCTGTTGTACGGACTACTTACAGCCTCCCTGTCTCTCCATCAGCACCTTAGGATTCCTGTCTTCTACGAGCCATTCAGACTGCATCAGTAAAGGGTGACTCAGATCACACCAGGGCGCAATGTCACAGTCTGAAAAAATGACAGAAAGATGAGTTCAAATCCAATTTACAGTAGATAAAAGAATAAGAAGCACATTTACTGGTTCATTTATCACCCGAATATTGTCTCACAAATATTTGAGTGTCCGATACATCAACTGTAACTTACAATACATGTAAAGTGAATCATGCCATCTTGATGAGACTTTTTGTTTATAATAAACCTGAGAATGTTTGAAAACTTACACATCAAAAAGGCTTTCATAATTTAAAACTCATTATTTGAATTTTGTTTTTTGTCAGAAGTAAAACTACAACTTTAACTACATAGATAAGTGTCAAATATCTGAATATTTATAAAAGGGTTCATAAACAGGAGGAACACATAAATATGCCAAGACTTGTCCATTTTTAATCCAGGGCTATATATATGTGTATTAGCACTTGCTGCGGACGGGTATTATTGGCTAAGCATCGAGATCTAGAACAATATTTCATAAGCATATCTCAATATATCGTTGAAATAAAAATTGGTAATGTATGGTAATTAATTAGGTTTCTCTGTTCATATCATTATTATTTCACTTTCTGTTTCGATAATCCATAAATTGCAGAACTAGGTATCAATAATGTTGTGCATCCCTAGAACAGGCTTTGTCAAATACGAACCAAGTTTAATGTAAATATTCTGAATGGTTTCTGGTATATAGGGTATTGTAGACCTACAGTAAGGACAACATTAGTGAATGGCAATACAATTTCTATTGAACAACAAACAAGCTAAAGATTGCATAAAACATCTCTCCAAATCTAGGGGCCCTTTTTAAGGGTGTGAGTGGTCTAGTGATTTAGGTGTCTGCCCGTAACCCAACAGGTCTCAGGTTCACAAACCATGGGAACATTCTAATGGCCTCTTAGAAAGGACACAGTACTGGTTTCTGCTCAGGCAACTGACTCGAGAGTGATTTACATCAGTAACTCACATCAGCTTTCAGCTATCCCAAAAGTTGTGTGAAAATAAATATAACCAGAACACCTCCGTACCTGTTTCCACTTTAGCTTTCTCAAGGTCATTCAGCATGCTCTTCACCATTGTTGCTCTGTGAAAAAATAAGAAGAGATGTTATCAATAAAAGTTTGATCAGCCAGGGGTTGTCAGCAAGATGGATAAGTAAATTTTCTCTGAGTTCTCCTATTTCCCCCACAGCATAAGACCACACTCTCGCGCAACATGACATGAGTGTGACTGTGTGACTAAGCTTAATTTAATATTACTTTCTTCACTGTTGTAAAAAATAAAGATTGAAATAAATAAAATTGAAAATAAATCAATTGACCGCTGTCAATCATTTAAACACCACTTTACATGCTTTAGAACCAGCACAAACGCCAGTGAAAAACAAATTCTAATAAGGCAAGTCAAACTCCTTGCTTACTTGACGGAATGCTCAGCCCAAAGCTGCTGGAGGGAGGTGAGGTTGTCTTCATGGCATTCTGAAACATGAATGGGAAAGTCTTAATACTGTTTTGAAAATACTGGGCCGATTGTTTAGAAATTTGTTAAAGTAAGCAAGTATTAATTATAGAAGTGTTAACTTTTAAGTCTTAACTTCTCTAGAAGATTAATGAATTCACTTGTGATCTGCAGTATTTGTAACAAATGCTGTTTTAACAGTACCTGTCTTATTCAAATACATATGAGGATATCATCAACTTTTTATGTCTACAAGATAACAACAATATCGTTAGTCACATTGTTAACTTTCACAACAATCTGAACAATCCTCCAAATGTTTTCAAGAACCAACAACAGGGCTATTGTGCTATCTCATTTCTTTAAATTGACCATTGCAAATGCTTGCTTGATTTGTTTGCATCCTTTGATCGACTGCAACTTAACATAAACAATTTGAAATATGAAAATAATATGCCACTAGGTGTT
The DNA here is from genome assembly GCF_026914265.1 of Mya arenaria. NCBI lineage: Eukaryota > Metazoa > Mollusca > Bivalvia > Myida > Myidae > Mya > Mya arenaria. The sequence continues at coordinate 41,816,299 of NC_069130.1, read as the reverse complement.
CCCATTAACTTGGTTTTGGCAGTCCTGGAACCCGTCCAATGAAAAATCTAAGTCAATTTAAGTCGTAAATTGAAAATATCTTAGTCATATTTTGTTATTTTGATACATACTTGAGTATATTGAAAATAAGCCAATATATAAAATGAATGTAAAGTTGAGGATATAAAAACAAGAGGCCCATAAGGGCCTATGCTCTACTGGCATGGCTTTGTGGTCATTTTTATTCAGAGCATGTATGTATGGGTAAAAGGCAACAGACATAATTATAGTTCAAGTTTCGTGTTTGGGTTACCTGAAAACGTTGCACGTTCAACATCTGAGCCCAGAAAGTATTGTAAGCAGATTAGTCGCATGAACTATTTTAATATGTGCCAAGTAAAGTTCATCTGACAAAAAAATGCTTTCAAAACTGTACTCATGGTAAAAATTTCTGTAGTTCTAAAATTAAACTAGAATGGGCTTTTGAGAAAAGCGCATGTCTCCCCCGAAGGCTTAGTAAACAGACACTTACCATAAAAATGCAAAGGCCTTCAAGTGCTGCTGTTTCTCAGGGAAAAAAACGGCAGGTCTTTTATGGACAAAAAACAAAATAAACAAAATGCACGAAAGTTGAAATGAGACGCCAGTTATTGATCGGAAACGGTTTTCATCTTCAAGCCCTTGTGGACTTGACCTTTGACCCAGTGACCCCAACTACTGCATGACCCTTACAAGCATGCAAAGTTTGGAGACTCCAGGTAAAGCAGAACTTAAGTTATTGATTGGAAACCGTTTTTCATCATCACTCTCTTTTTGGACCCAGTGACCCCAAAATCAATACGGATCATCTGCCCAAGAAGACCTACCAGCATGCAAAAGTTCAAGACTCAAAGGCAATAGGAACTCCACTTATTGATCGGAAACCTTTTCTTATGTTCAGGTGTCTGTGACCTTCACCTCTGACATAGTGACCTCAAAAACAATGCGGGTCTTGTACACCCGAGTAACATCTCTACAATTTTTGGTAAACATATGTGAAAGATATTACACGCAAATGATTTTTACATGGAAGGTCACCACGACCTTGACTATTGACCTTGTTACCCCCAAAACAATTGGGATCATCTAGACATCATGACCAACCTCACTTCAAAGTTTGGTGAACCTAGATCAAAGCATTCTCCTGATATTGCACGGAAATATTTTTTTACATTAGAGGTCACAGCGACGTTGACCTTTGACCTTGTGACCCCCCAAAATATAGGAGTTTTCTAAACCTCATGATCAACCTCCCTACCAAGTTTGGTGAACCTAGGTCAAACCATTCTCAAGATATTGAGCGGAAATGTTTTTTACATTGGGGGTCGCCGCGACCTTGACCTTTGACCTAGTGACCCCAAAAACAATAGGGATCTTCTACACCTCATGACCAACCTCCCTACCAAGTTTGGTGAACCTAGGTCAAACCGTTCTCAAGATTTTGAGCAGAAATGTTTTTTATATTGGGGGTCGCCGCGACCTTGACCTTTGACCTAGTGACCCCAAAAACAATAGGGATCCTCTACACCTCACGACCAACCTCCCTACCAAGTTTGGTGATCCTAGGTCATGCGGTTTTCCAGTTATCGATCGGAAACGAAGTGTGACGTACGGACGGACTGACGGACTACCGGACTGACGGACAGGGCAAAAACAATATGTCTCCCCCAGAGAGGGGGAGACATAAAAATGTTGGTCAAAAGGTCAAAGTCAAGGGCATCAGAGGACAACATTGATGCTAATTTGCAAAACTGTAGACATGGTCTAAATATCATTGCTGAAGCTTTAAGAATAAAAAAGAAGGTCAAAAGGGGTGGGGCCAGCTTTGGCCCCAGGGGCATATTTTGAGCCTTGTGATGCCATAATCAAAATAGCAAGGGTTTGCAAAGCTGGTTCAGACAAAAAGATTTTCAAACATTCCAAATTTAAGTATACCAAACCTGTGAACCAGTACAGAACTTGTAAACTTGGCTAAAAATAGAATTCACTCATGCAGACCTGGCTTAAAATAGGTTAACTAAAAAGGAGAATTTCTTTAAAACTTTCAAGGCCCATAATCTAGGCATGCATGGGCAGGATATGGCTGGTAAGGAACCGAGCTCTTATTGATATCTAAATACTGTACAACTTTCATCCAGATACAATCAAAACTGAAGACTGTATCGCGTTAACAAGAAATTGTCTACAGACGCACGGACAGACGGACTCACATACTACGTACACATTACCATCGCATAAGCTCTTCTGGCCTTAGGCCAGTAGAGCTAAAAATCATTTGTCTCCATTCTCGACTTTTATATACAGATATAAGATTTTATGCATTTTGACTAAAATCCTTTATTGGACTTTCACCTCTGCTTTGGGACTCAAAGACTTTTTAATTTTCTTATAGTAATAAGAATGCTTGACTCATAAATAGTGATGTTCTGATGATCGATCAATCATTGATTGGTTTGGTCTGAAATCGTTGACAATTAATTATATTTCTTCATAATCAATCATTGATTCAAACAGCCCGCTGTTTCTTCCTCTCGTTATTTGCATTTGGTTAATTACCGCCAATTTTCTTCTTTGGGTTCATATATACATCCGAAAGTGTTTAGTTGTTATCGGTAATAAATATCGCCAAAAGCAAAAACACCAAATAACCAAACATACACATAACATAATCACAGTTAAGAATTACGATGTTATTGTACAAGAACAAAACTGCAATTAAAGTATGTCAAAAAACGATTGTACTCCTCAAGCCAGAGTTATGGGCCTTGTTTAAGTGTAACTCACAAGTGCTTTGACTCTGGCAACATGTGTACCAAGTTTCCTTTGAATGATATCTTGAACAGTATTTTTGGTTATTGCCAAGTCAAAAGTTATCATACTCTGAGAATGCCAACAACGACACCCAGACCATGACAATACCTTAACCTTTTTTCATTTAAATGTGGGCATGCAAAAAATGTCAAAATGAGAATCCTGTATCCTGCAAAACATTCTATAAACCGTATAAGTTACTAATAAGGTGAAATAAGATCTGTGTTATATTAACTTACCAGCTTCGTAAATCCACTCAAATTCTCCTCCAAAGTCAGCGTCATACAAGCACAAAGGCGCGTCAGATGACATGTTATATTGCGGCTTACGCGGATTTTTCTCAATGTTCAGAAGTTCATCAACCACCTGAAAAATTAGTACATGGATTGCTATTGTATAAATCTGATAACATATAATCACTATTAATCTGAACATCATTTATAAAAAAAAATACCAATATTTCTAATTTATTTTTCGGTTTCGATTTTAGTTTTTTCTTTGTTTGATAAAAATTTACATCAAAAATCCGAAATTATTTTGAAGCAAAAATTAGTGTCTCAATTGCAACAAGTATAAAACATTTTGTGAGAATTCCATTATTTAAAGCAAAAACGGTTTAATACACCTAAACTTTGCGATGGTAATTGCTATATGGCAAACTTGTTGCATCCATTGATTTGTAAAATTACATTTCTCCCTTCATTTAAAAAAGCATAAACTATGAACATTAGAGGAGAATTACTAGTATTGAATTGCAATTATTAAAACTAGAGATTGCTCTTTTGAAAGTCCTTGTCTCCCCTATTGTGTGGTCGTAGCTGAGAAAAAATGAATGATGGACGTGAAATAAGTAATTTTGGACTGGAGACGAACTAACAGTGAAGTTTGGCTTATTCACCTGTATTGAATAGTGAAGAGAAAAAAGTGTTGTTGATTAATCTTGGAAAATGTCAACAAAGTTTGCATTGTATTAAGTTTCTTGGCGCAAGTGTTATTCAATTATTGATCGGAAACCATTTTCAGCTCAAGGTTATTGTGACCTTGACCTTTGACCTACTGATTACAAAATCATTAGGGATCATCTACATGACCAACTTGCATACCAAGTATTAAGTTCTTGGGTGCAAGTGTTCTTCTGTTACTAAGCGGTAAATGTTACTTCACCTCAAGGTCACGGCAACCTTGACCTTTGACCTACTAATCTCAAAATCAATAGGAGTCACATACTAGTCATGACTAACTAGTATACCAAGTATTAAGTTTCTGGGAAAAAGCGTTCTAAAGTTATTGAGCAGAAACCATTTTTAACTTAAGGTCATTGCCAACATTTTGTTTTTTACCTGAAGGTAACCTTGACCTTTGACCTTTTGATCTCAAAATTAATAGGGGTCATCTTCTAGTCATGAACAACTAGCATTCCAAGTATGAAGTTCCTGGACCCAAAGGGTCTTAAGTATTTGAGCGGAAACCAATTCTTCACCTCAAGGTCATGGTGACCTTGACCTTTGACCTAGTGAACCAAAAATCAATACTAGTCATGACCAACTACTAGCATACCAAATTCCTGGGTCTAAGCGTTCCATCATTATTGAGCAGAAACGAAGTGTGACGTTCAGACTGACTGACGGACTGATCGACGGACAGGGCCAAAACAATATGTCTCCCCATGAAAGGGGGTGACATAATTACTTGTATTGACCTTACTTTGTGTGCTTGCATCAATTAGCAAATTTTAAGATGTTTTCTATTAACTAAACACAATGCAAGGGAGATAACTAGACAAAACCAAATACATACTTCAACCGATTCTTTCCCTTTGCCAACAAGGAACAGCACAGAGAAGATGCTGCGAATCTGATGCCACAGGAATGCCCTCCCGACGATCGTGAGTTCGTACATTGTGAATCCGTCATCGGTCTCATCTAGAGTCTTGACTTCAACCTCCATGATTTTTCGAACATAGTTTGTAATGCCATTTTTAACATTGAACTTGCTGAAGTTGCGGAAGTCATATTCGCCAATCAATTTTTTGCCGGCTTCTTCCATGAGCTGTGTTGAATTAAAAAAATCATAAAATCAGGAAATTTTAAGTCTTCAGATGATGTTTTTCTCCAAATCAATATTTCATGAAAATCAAACATTTTTTAAAGTCACACTCGTATTTAAATTCAATACATAAACATATAACAAACAAATTTTGAGTAATAAACCTTGCTGCTTACTATATAATGCATTTGTGGAAAATATATTACCGGTAACAAGATTGTAACTGTGTATTTAAAAGATGAAAACACACAAATATTAAATGACTGGTGAGTCCAATAGATTTACAATGATCAACTATCATTTCATAAGGTAGATATACAGTGTTTTCTGCACCTTTCTTTCAAATTAAACATGCTATCCTTCATAAGAAACATGGTGTTGTATACAATCATGTATATACTTCCTTTTTGGTAAATTAAAACAATTGAATTAAGTATGGTACATCTTATTTGGGAGTAGAAGTGCATCTTCTTAGTTTCCTTTGGAGTTTGCTACCCAAAAAATATTTTAAGCATTTTTGCCTTAAACAAGAGCTTACAAGTTATTACAACATAAAATTAATCACTCTTGTTGGCACAAAGTTGTGCGAGTATGTGGTCTTGTTGAGGGGTAAAACAGAGTACTTGGAGAAAACCCACTTGGTTGGTAACCATGGTAACCACACATCAAACTCACATGCTGTTAAACCAACCCAGATTGCCTAGGTCAGAAGGGAGTGTACTGACCAATGGCTAACCGGACATGCTGTTAAACCAACCCAGATTGCCTAGGTCAGAAGGGAGTGTACTGACCAATGGCTAACCGGACATGCTTTATCTTTGAGGTAGGGATGCGGGTCTTACAATCAACACATCGTCTTTATCTTCCGAACACATGTGCAAAGTCATTTTAAAATATGACAAAAATACAGTCAAGACACAAAAAAACTATACGGTATATGCATATATACTATATATAATGTCCAGGGCTGATCTTTATAAAGCATCTTAAGTCAATTATCATTTAATAACTTAATACAATCTGACATATTTCATTTTCATTGCTTTAATTCAAGATACATAGTTTTATGTAAAAGAACACTTAATTCTTTTAATTTGACTATGAACGTTTTGAAAATTGACTCAAATTAAGAAATGACTTGAGATGTTTTATGAATACCGCCCCAGGTTTATTACTTACCAGTATATTAAGGTCTCCTTTGGGGAAGAAATACTTGTACGTTCTTCTCCTGCAGCTGAACCTGAAATGATACCATTGGTTGAGGGTATACCATAGGAATCCTCTTTCCCCGTTCATCAATGTACTACAAACATGTGAACTGCTCAGACCTTGCCTGTTTTCAATGTATTATCAAAATATATGTTAAAACTTCAGATTTATTGACATTATTAGAGTGTTCCACATCATTAAAGACACCAATGCTATGTGACAACACCTTCATGTGACTAGGTATACCATATATAGCAGCATTCATACTGGGTGGACTGTACAATGTTTATTTACAACACCATTGGTCTTTGCCAAATTAAGGGAATCAGTCTTTGTTAGGTTGCAGAAAAAGTGCATCAACAGAATGAAACCCAGGTAAGAGCTACCCTTTTCCTAACATGCACCAGCGATGTGACCCTGTAATTTCCCTACCTAAAAACGGGTAGCATTGTCATTTATGAGGCAGTAGATGACAGTCAAGAGTCTGCCACAGATCCGCTGTTATATGGGCTTGCTATTAGGTTTTTAAAGCACTACGGTAGTGCTTCCACCTACAGAGCATGGATTTCATCCAAGTTATAACTTAAAGCCATAAGTGTTACTGCTAGGGATAAAATGATGATCAAGTGTTGTCAATAATCGATTGCAAAATCTCTGAATCTATCATCATATGTGGCGTATTCCTTTAGAAAAAGCAAAATAGTGTACAACAACTGTATTAATAATTTGGTATTAAGCTAAAATATTACTGGTCTTGAATATATACTTCTTTACAAACAAAACACAGCAGAAGATTTTGCATTCATGTTTTTACCATTAGTAGTAAACATCAAACAGCAGCTTGTTATTGTTTTGTACCATGAAGTTTAATCCTCTTTATGAAGTTTTAATTTCAATTGCATATGGAAAATTGATCGAAAGGGTTTGAACGACTATTTCCAATGATCAATTCTGATTTTGTATCAATTTCAACTCCATCCCCCTTACCTCGCACTGAAGTCTGGGTCTATAGGCGCCCAGGCCAGCACCCTGATGTCCCGTGGCAGGTTCCTGTTCAGCACGTGGCAGTACCTTATCTCCGTGGTCTTGTCACCTGTTATAGTTCAATTAATAAGATTTAACCAATATAAAAATGTTACATGTGTTCTTTACACCCTTAGCATCCTATTTATTTTCTGCAATTCCCTGCCCTCTATATAACCTGTGCCAATTACTTAATATATTGTTGCATTTAGTCAAATTCTTTCTGAAGACAAGAGCTGTCACAGTATGTGACATTGACCTACGAACAAGGTCAGTACATGAAATGTTGATCTTGCCTTTACGTGTCAAATACATATGGCAAGTTATTTTAAATTGCCTCTGAACATAAAAAAATACCACCCATACTTGACAACCTACACTGTTATGTCCTTATATTCAGAATTCCCTTGTGAATAAACACTTAGTGTATCTTTCACCTTAGAGGTAGGGACATGGGTCTTGCACACGACACGTCTTCGTATGTGGAACACATGTAGCAAGTGATTTTAAAATCTGTCCATACAAGGGAAAGTAACAGCCCTGACACGACAACCTATACTCTATGTCCTTATATGCAGCACTCCATTGTGAATAAACACTAAGTGTGATCTTGACCTTTGAGGTAGGGACACGAGTCTTGCACGCCACACGTCGTCTTGGTATGTGGAACACATGTGGCAAGTTATTTTAAAATCTGTCCATACAAGGGAAAGTTACAGAGCTGGACGGACGGACGGACGGACGGTGCGATTTTAATATGCCCACCTTCGGGGGCATAAAAAATCAATTTTGTATCAGTTGTTTTTATTTAATCTTTAATGCAGCAGAGTGCAAAAATATAATCGTAAAAAAATATACTTTGAATAAATATGTTGTATAAAGTACAAAGCTTATTACATGTGGCTCTCTCCCTTGGCTTGAAAAAGTACAAAGCTTATTATATGAGGTTTTCTCCCTTGGATTGAACAGCAAGTTTATATCCTAAATCTGTTATTTTTTGTTGTGACGTTATTTCGTTGGAATATTAGGTAATTTATTTGAATATAAGCTAAAGACAATTGTTATTAAGTAAAACAAGCACTAATCCAAGTCTGGAAATGTTCACTTTGTTTATTCCATGTTAGTTACAAGTTGGTCATATTATGGAATAAATTTCAAATTGGTCTAATTCAATGAGTTACCTGTCCAAATGCACTAACACCCTTGTCTGTTCGACCACACCGACTGTAACATGCTGACTCTCTGAAAAATTAGACTCTTAGTAGTCTTACAGTGTTTATATAAAAACCGTTTTATTTGTGATTTAAACAAGTTATAAAAAGCCTCAGAGTACAGAAATTGCTTTCATTACCAATTAAAATTTGACATAAGAAGCCAATCGGTTATAAACTTTCATCACTTGTAATAGAAAGCGGGGCCATCTTAATAATGAGCGTATGACAACAAATTGTAATGTAAAAAAATCATTTAATTGCTAACATGCAAATTCAAAAAGACCACGTTTTAAAAGTATCATTATTTTCACCTTCTGAATGACTAGGGTAATGATACATTATCAAATTGTGTCAAACTTTTGTCAGAGTAACTGAAAAATGTGCATACTTGGACTCAATAAGCTTGCACTTTATAAAAGCCTCAAACAGTTCACGTTCAATGGTGTGCTCTGCTTCCTCTGTGCCAGCATATCCTGTGTAGTCGTGGCCGAGGTACATGACCTTCAGTGCTACATGACGTATGGTGTACCTGTGAAAGAAGTCGTAAAAATATATAACATTCAATGTTCAAGAATAAAACAACCTGAACATTTTTGTAAACAAACTGAAAGTGAACATTTATTTATACAAAGTAATTTTGATTTAAGGTGATATACTTGTTGAAGTCAATGGGACGAAACTTCTTTTTCCTCTTCATAGCCATGCGGGGCATAGGTGGAGCTACAGAGTTCTCTTCTTTGACGGCTCTCTAAAGCACCTTCACATGAGTCTCAAGCTGACGGATTCTCGACATCAGCTCCTGCAAAATTGTACTTAGGTTAATTGCAGGCAATAATAAAAGCAGTTCCAAGTTTTACTTAATTGGGTAATACTGATAATCATACCAAATAATCAATATAATATATTAGGTCTTCTAGTATTTATTTTGTGAATGTTTCATCATAATGCATTTATTATGGTGTGACAAAACTCACAGTTTGTAACTTTTTGCATAAATCACTAGCCTGTTACATATGGTACTTGTGACTCGATTGCCTTGACTTAAAAGGGTAGAACTGGGAAATTTAAAGTTGTCTGGATAAAACTTAGGAAAATAGCTCAATAACCAAGGTGTCTTTTTTGAAAAGAGCTGGGGTATTGCTAGTCCATATAAACAGCCACTTCAGAGTCTTTTGACAATTTTTGTTTTGGCGACTCTACGTGACCATATCTCACTTGTTGTTTTCCTAGCAAGAAGGACAGATCCCAGTGCTAAGTATATTGAGCGGAAAGATAACAGCACCTGCTAGATTGTTTCAAAATGGCGATGCTTTGTTGACAGAAGTCGATCTGAATTAGTGTTAGAATTTGTGTTTCATGAAACACATTTAAAGTGAAATAAAAGTAAGGTATTTGCTTAAAAAATATGTGTAACTTTTGTTGGGGATTTTAACAATGCAGTGTTATATATTATGGAGTAACAGTTGAAGAAAATATTTAACATTGGTTAAATAAGTCGACTAGTGGCGTTTAGGAAACAAAATGAATATCCAAATGTTAAAAAACATTCCCTAAACCCGCATTATTGTGGCCTGAGTGTTGCACTTGGATCTTCTACTCACTATTGCTTCTAAATTCTGATGTTCCTAGAGCAAAACCCTATGTCCCCGCGACTTAAAGGTATATAAAATCAAATCAAAATTATTATCATTCATATATTAAAGATCTTCAAGACACGCGTGCTATCCAATTTCTATATATTACAATTTAAGACCAAAGAAATAAAATCATATCCAATAGTCAGAGTGTCATTCATTGTAGCGCCCGCAGCATTTGCCATGATTTGGGGACCAAAATATATACTCGTTTGGCAAATATCCCACAAACAGGTGCGCGGGCAAACCTATATAAACCCAACAATAACAACATTCAGTAGTGTAGAGTTGTGGGACCACTCTAGATGTCATTCATCGCCGGTTTCGCGGGATTTTCATATTACAACACTATTTCTCGTTATGTTCCTTGTTTTGTCCGAAAATTAAATCCGGAATTACCTACACATACAGTGGCATGAACAGTAGCTCAAATACATGGAAAAACATAATTCAGCTTGTTGAATACAATATAACAAATAAGAGAAAAAGCTTGCTGAGAAATATTGATATAATAATACCTGTTTAGACATACGAAACATATTTTAAGATTAGCAAATCTCAACGTGATTTTTTTTTGTGATTGAAAAATGCCTGTTTGTGAAATATGCAAAATTTACAACAGCATCCAATTTCTTTACATTTTCCAGATTCTTTCCGAGAATGACCAATCATATATGCTTGATGTGATCTGGTGTCAACATATTATATATTCATGACTTCCTATCTGTGACTTTAAGATACGTAATAGTTTCTTGGTAAGAAATACCATAGGATTATTAACCCTGAAATTGACCTCATATGTAGGTTACAGTCAACTAATTTTAAAGAACAAACATCAGCTAATAAGTTAACTTGCATGTAGCTTTGAGCAGGTCAAAACTTTATTGTTTAGTAAATATGTAAAAAAGTTACATACTTAGAAATAAATTTATAATAATAATACTCTTAATACTGACATTTGTTACACTTTTAGTTTATATTAGTTCAAATCATTGTTGAATGTTTTTTTCAGTCATTCAATAATTTATAATGATACTATTATTATGTAAAAAACTTGAATAATGCCAATGCACTATTTTCATTAAGCTTTTTTGCAACATCTTTATAGTTTTAAGAACATACTTTTTTATTTTATGTCACAATTAAGCCTGAAATTTGGGTGACATTAGCATTCACCCAGGCTGTCAAATTTTTAAGACTTGGGCTCCTAAGTTAGAAAAAAGAATCCATTAGGAGGTTGTGCAGCCATCACCTTCAATTATATTTTGTGACTTTGGCATTCAAAGGATTAGTGGTGGTGGTGTAAGTAGTTTATACTCCGGGTCCCGGCATGAGCACATTGAAGGGTCCCAGAGTGAGAGTTCAACCACCGCACACCTATCCTGGGCAGAACCAGTACTAGGTGCCTTCACCTCTGCAAGGAACTGACAATTTCTGTACGTGCCAGGGGCAGTGGTACAGTGCGAATGGTCGTAGAAAGCATTTCATAACCAATAACAACAGAAGTGACCTGGTCCGCCCGGGAATCGAACCCGGGTTCAGATTCAGAGTCCAACGCTCTACCGATTGAGCTAACCGGGCGGATATTCAAAGGATTAATGTGAGGGCTACCTATATATGTACAAGTTGAATATAAAAGGATTTAATTAATATACATTTATGTTTAAAGCTGCACTCTCACAGATTGAACGTTTTGATAACTTTTTTTATTTTTTGTCTTGGAACGAGTCATTTTTTGTTGAAATCAATGCAAACCAGTTATATAACCATATGTTTTATGCCATAAAACATTAATTTTCAAACGAAAATATGAAAATCTGAGATCTGATTTTTTGTCAGCAACCTTATATCATTGGCTTACAGATATTTATGCAAATATTTGCTCTTTCCAAGACAAAAAATAAAAGAAGTTGTAAAAATGGTATATCTATGAGAGTGCAGCTTTAAAAGTTTTTTTTTTGAAAGGTTCTTAATTAATTTCATTACTTTTGTTATAACAAAAGAATAAGTAATGTTTGAATAATTGATTTGCAAGTAAATGCACATAAAGAGAGCACTATTAAATCTATGGAAGAAAACATCACCCAAACCCCTTCATGATACCTCTGAATATTAAACAGCAATTGCGCGTCATAATTAAGAATTGATTGCTCTGTTTCCCATCATTATATTACTCATTTAGCCAAGATACCTTGAATAACATTTCATGTATACCTAAAACAGTAAACCTAGAGTAATTAACCACTTTTTATACCCATTAGAATTGTAAACGGATGTTTTCTTAAGGTCATCAATCAAGTAAGCTTGTCATACGGTGACAATGTATAACCGACATAACCATCTTAGAAAAGGGTAAGCTTAAAATAGCTTGTCATGTTACTTGAACATGGATACAAGTTGTTTAGTCTGTAAGGCGAAGTTAACGCACTCTAACAGGAAACTGCAATTATAAATGTCGGGAAACCAGGAGTGTACCGCAATATTTGCACACATCAGATATTTAAGTCAAGTATAAAAGGGTAAACCATTTCCCTGACATATTCCAAAGAGGTCACTTACAGGGTTACCTATTTTCCGGGACTGTACCCTAGCCCAGAAGTTAATGATTTGTTGTCTCCTCCGCAGGGCCAAGGGAAGTATCCCCGCCTCTTCCTCGAGCATGCATGCAGGGGTACAGGGAAGGGCTCTCAGAGCTATTCGAAGGGCTTTATTTTGTATATTTTTCAAGATCTCATCAAGGCAAAATATGACAAGGGTAAACATAGAGCGATGCCTTTTGGCGCTTACACCCAAAGCATTGTTGAGGAGGCCGGGCTCAAAGATGTAAGTGTGGCAGACCTGAGGCCGTCTAAGGTTCCTCCGTGGACCCTCCAGGACCCTTCAGTTGACATTTCTATCTCTAAAAAATTAACGAAATCAGACTTGCCGCACCTCGTCAAAGCTGAAACTCTCTCTCATATTGATCAAAATTATGCTGAGCATTTAAAAATTTACACAGATGGATCTAAAAACCCAGAAACCGGCATAGTTGCATGTGCCTTTTATATTCCATCCAAAAATATCAAAAATATTAAAAGACTCAGCAACCATCTCTCCATATTTTCGGCTGAACTTTTGGCAATTAAAGATGCACTGGACTGGGTTATCAGTGACAAGCCCATACATACTGCTATCCTCTCAGACTCGCAATCATCATTGCAGTCTATACAAAACAGAGGTAGCAGCTCCAGACCTGATTTGATAAAAGACATTTTGGAACATTCTGGAGAAAAACTTAAAGGTTACCATGGTATGGGTCCCAGCTCATGTCGGCCTGAAGGGGAATGAAGTGGTTGATGGGCTTGCAAAGGAGGGCCTCAGGCGTGTGAAGGTGAATGATCCGGTCCCTCTTGCACCCACAGAGGTCTATTCACTAGCCCGCCAGCACGTCATAAATGAATGGCGGTCGGCGAGGACACCTAAAACATACATTAATACATTTGATAGGACCTCTGTGAGTCTCCAGCCTCCAAATAAATATTCTAATTTCTTTAGAATTGATAAATGCATAACGAGGCTGAGACTGGGCACATCACATCTCCCAAGAAGTGCTGGGAAATATATTCTCAAAAGTGATCCGAACTGTGCTCGGTGTTGAGTGACCTGTGACACTTTCCACATTCTGTTACACTGTGACACTTACAGGGGCCAGAGGGCAGAACTTAGGGCAGCCCTAACTTTTTCTGGTTTGGATTATAATATAAACAATATTCTAAACCCCAGCAAGGCTGCCCAAAAGTCTGTCTTCAGGTCACTTGCCAAATTCCTGGTTGACTGCCAGATAACCGACAAAATTTAGACATAATATACAATGTGTTGTATATCATAATATACATTATGTTACATTATTTTTAATTATATTTTTATTTTTATTTATAAAGGTCGGTTGTCTGGAAGCTGTCGGTACTTTTAATTAATTGCCCCATAACTGGATTTAGCATTCTCTATTAAATACTGTCAGGAACAGTCTACTTTATATGTTGTTCATTTTTGAACATCATATATATATAATCTAAGCTATTATTTACATATTTAATTTATATTTTATCTTATTTAATTATTAATGTTACCCCTTTTACCGGCAGCTTTATCCTACCCAGGTCAGGTGTCGGGACGGTTCCGTTCAGTACCCCAAGACTCCTAGCAAAAATAACATTTAATTATCTATCATAAATTGAAAATTATCTATCATAAATTGAAAAACTAAGTGAATAATACAAGGCCTAGCCAAATATTCTTAGTAACAAATTATACTGGTTGGAAATTAGTAACAAAACTTTGACCAACCACAACTAAATCTTAAAAGCTTAAATAGTAGCCTTACAATTTTGTTTACTATAATCTTTATAGTATTCACCGTGGGAAACACATTCCAACGGTCACGTGATTTTCATTGATCAAGTTTGTTTGTACTCTCGATCGTGAGAAATACCTATCGATCAGTAGTATATATCGTAGTCATATAATTGTGCACACTCTGACCCGTATAAATACTACTAGTGGTGTGTGTTTTATTTAACAATCATTGTGAATTTAACGGTAAAATTACCCTTCGATAGTCTGTCTGTTTAATCCTCCGCCATTGAGTGAATTTGTCACGTGACACTTTCCTCCCACCATTCGGAACTCCTCGGCCATTTTTTTTTTGTTTTTGATAAAATGGCCGAGGAGTTCCGAATGTCCTCCCACATGGTATCTCCTTCAATGGAGAGTATTCAAGTAGCCTAAATCATGGCACCCGGCGAACTCATTCTTTTCTCTATCCCGGGGTGCGAAAAATAGTAATACTGAACGGATCCACCCCTGTAGAATAGCACAGGCATTCACATTTAATTCTTTTTTTTATTTTTCAAGCATTAAACCCCATACATTTATGGGAAGAAGGGCTTCGGGGAGTTTGTCTATATGTTGTTTTAATAATTCACCAGCCGTTGTATATTATAAATTTACCGTTCCTCCGGGATGAGAATCCTTTTTATGTAAATAATGTATATAACATTTTAAATTATTATATAATATTTTAACAGTGGCCCTGAAAAGGATCGTTTTCTTTCTTATAGTTAGTAAAGTCTTTGTTTATGCCAGTACTAAACTACCATCCGGAAACGGATCTAATATTAATAGCGATATTTTAAATACACCCTGGAGGATCAACCAATCTATATTTTATTTCATAATTTAATCAATCCTTGGCAACGCTTTCACATATTGTAACACCATAGGATGGAGTCTTAAGCTGGGAATTGTTATATTCTCCATCCTGGTTTGCCTGGTTACACAGCGATACTAGTCCAAAAAAATAAAAAAAAATAAAAGAAGAAGAAGAATAACAACAACAGTTGGACACTTATATATATACATGTATAACACACTTTTCTTTATCTTATTTTATTTTTTATTTTTTTATTGAATATCGCTGTTGTATTATAAACAAGAAAAAAAGAATTCACTGAAAGGAGAAAGGAAAAAAAGAAAAAGAAAAAAGAAAAAAAATTCAGGCAAACGCACTGAGGCATAGTCCTCAGTGCAAACCAGCATATACCGCCCCCATCTCTGGTGGGGGTGGTTTAGGAAACTAACTAGTGAGAAATCTGTCATTTAAAAACAATAAATAAAATTTCTCACTAGCTAGTTGTTATAATGCCAAGGATACGTTGTATATATAAACACTTACTATTGTAAAGAATTTTAAAATTTAGACATTTTTTTTAAATGTAGGCTGAGCCTAAAATGTTTGTATATGATGTATTTGAAGTGTTTGATTTTAATGCGTATGTGATAGATTCTTAAGATATTATTTAAATATTGAATTTTTAACCAGAGATTTATACATACTGTGTAGGAATATTTATATATATACAGTCCAAAGCACCCACGCTACGATTAAAGACGAGATGTTTTAAATGTTATTAAATCTGTAGAAATACTGTAAAACGTAGCGTGCTCGCCGAATGGGTATAACCCGATGGCGAGGGTAAATAAGCTCACCCCCCCCCCCCCCCCCCCCCCCCCCCCCCCCCCCCCTGACATATTCATTGCAACCATGTATTAAGTTCATGAGTAAAATATATATCAATGAAAATCATTCTCATTTGAATAAATAATGAACATGTATGATTCAACTTAATAATTTTAATTGTGATGCAAACTGAGTGTGAATGTATGTATAGAATGTGTGTATATTTGCATTGAATATATTCCCATTTACAACTTAAACATTAAGAGCATTTGATAGACAGTTAAAGAGCAGTTCTAGTAATGAACAAAGCATTCTTGTCTACATTTTTCCCAATCACACACAATTACTTTTTTAATTTTTGGGAGATATTCACCTCACGTCGGGATCGAGCGCAAACCCAGGGGAATCCCCTACCACCAGCCCCATCCCCATGTTGGATTTATGGTTGAACTTGTCAGCATTAACCATACCAAATGGAATGGCAAGTATGACATACATGACACATCCCTCCACGGGGGGCAAAATCCCCCGGAATTCCGACCCATCCCCTGGTCCCCCGGCGGGGGATCAATATCCCCTGGAATAGAGATTTTTAAAAAAAATCTTTTTAACTCTAGCTCAAAGTTTAAAGTGGAAAGCATCCATATTATTATGAGTGTGAAATTCCATGAAGGACAATGATGACTAAGTCCAAAAATTATTGTAATTAGAGTGTGTTTCTATATTTATTCTTATATCATAAATGTAGATATTGTGCAAGATTTCGCTGTGTTAAAATCCCCTTTTGTTATATCAAAATCCCCTGGAATTCAAACCAAAATCCCCTGGTAAGCCAGGCATGCATGGTATGAGGAATTTCTAAGAAAAAATGGTTTTATAGTTCAGGATTAATCTTTTTAACTCCAGACTATTGTACAGAGGTAAAAATTGTTTGTTGAACATATCCATAAAAAAAGAACAGAAGCAAGTACATGTACCTTGAAATTAATATAAAAATTTGACTTTGGAAACAATTTCAAAAGGGATCTAAGCCCCTGCTTTTGTGCAAGAATCCCTCATGCTCAAACAGACCCCAAGTTATTTTTCTGATTGACCATTATAAGCTGTTAGAAACACTGTATAAAAAAGTATGTCAAATATAAAAGTAAAACAAATAAAATCATATACAGGTGTGTACTATACAATCCTTTCATTCATTTCATCTATGATAAAAACAGCAGGCATTTTTGGCAATATAAATTAATTTCTAGATTTTCATCCCTTTTTTTAAAGGGGGTGCTGCATGTGAAATTTTTAAAAAAAATTCTAGATAACTGTTGTTTTTTCACTGTTGAATAAGAGACCATATACATTATACATGTGTTTCTAGATGAACCACGAACATGCTTGTAAAAATCTCCTTTCTTACATTTGAATGTTATACAGCGACACTGTATGTATGAATAAACGCTGTTCCCGGACAGTTCGGACAGATATGCAAATACAGACCCTAGATCAACATTTGTATTTGAGTCAATAAAATTTAAGGGGCCGAATAAAGATTTTGGGTGGGAATGAATATCTAGCTATTAATTTATAGTCGCCTTAAGGCAATAGATTTCAAAAATACAACAAGACTTCTTTACCTTTTCATTTTTTGTTAGAGAACTTGTTGCATCAGTTATACCATTGATGGCGCTGTTACACAGACCATTTACCATGTCGAGTCCCTCGTTTTCTTTATTACCATTGGTTGAGCCATATTGAGCAGAAAGAGGAGACAACTCCATTGGTTCCTGCAAGTCTGGTTCATGCCCGTTGGTCAATTCATGAGGAAGATCAAGTTGCCTCCCTTCCTTACAAGCCGGCCAGCTTGAAATAACTTTGTTGGGTATCCGTCTGTTGGTCAGAATCGAATTTTGAAAATTGTGAATTGCGTGTTGTTAAATTAAGAGCAATTTCTTCAGAACCACTCTTAAGATTTGCCACATTATTTTTCTCAAGCCTATTTTTTGCTTTTTGGAAGACATCGCTCTGGATCACATGGTTTAGTGTCTGAAGACGTTTGAATGTCTTAGATGACATAACCTTTCGGTCTATGAGATCATCAATGGAGCGCTTTCCACATAAACCCTCTTTTGTGACAGAAAAGTTGTCCTGCTTTATATCATTCACATTTTTCGATAAGTCAATTACATTTGTCTCATTCCTCTGTGGGACACGCATTGTGTGAGCGCTTTTACGACTTTTTGCTCTCTCCATAATTCTGTTTTGAACCTGTCCAAGTGTTTCATGATTTGCCTGTACACGACCTGAGGCTTCTCTTTTGATTTTTGCCTCTATATCTAGTGATTTTTGAATATTGGCATTTTGGTCTCTTGCAAATGGTGACCTCTCCTTGTGACCTTGGCTGCTGCTCTGTGAGGGGGAGTGGCTGCTCTGACTAGAGGGACCTGGGTTTGGTCCCTGGAGTGAAAACAGGAGAGGCGGAGCTATCAAGGGGAATGCTTGAGAAAACGCGAGTACATTCTGGCTCTGTAAGTCATGACTGGACGGTTCTTGTTTAATATTGACTAGAGAAGGGTTTATAAGGTTTAAGTTGGAAGCGTTAGACACAGGAATGTCTAAGTTTGTCATGGAGGTCATGTAGTTTATGAGATTTGCTTGCAGCATTGAGCTCATTGCTGGGGTCAGAGATGGCACTGGTTGTAACATAGATGGCAAGGTTTGGCCCGCAGCTTGCAAACTTGCAGACAATATGGCATTGTTAGTGTTCATATCTGTGGCACATGGGAACTGACTAGGTGTGATGTTCATAGAAATGGCAAGTGAAGCATCATTAGAAAAATTAGATGACTGTTGAGTCAACAGTGTTGACTGGATACAGCTGACGTAAGTTCTTCAGCTGATTCACTGTTGGGAATTGAACCCAGCACATAATTGTAAGTTGTAGCATCGGTATTTGAATCAGGCCGAGCTGGGTCCATTTTTCCATTTCCTTGTCCTTTCTCAGCGGTGAGTTTCTTAAAAGGCTTCGGAGCAAGCTTTCGGGGGGATTTTGGAATGGTTGGAAGCTTTACTTTGAAAGAGCTTGTAAAGTCTGTAAGTTTGGAATCAGACACCATTGAGGCATGCTGGGAGTTAACTTTGAAATCGCAGTCTTTTCCGTTAAGTTGATCATGACTTCCAAGCTCCTCAACAAACCAGAAATTGACGAAGCCAAGCATCTGGGTGAGCTTGATTCTGTATGAACAACGGTGGCCTCGCATTTTCGTTTTGTCGCAGCCTGCAAAATAAAGAGTTTACAAATGTTTTACTTACTCCTACGGTTGTATCAGACTTAGTTTAAACATATTTGTTTCACAACGATTGTGAAACAAGTTATTACAACATTATATTAATCACTCTCGTTGGCACGATTGGGGAAAACCAGAGAACCCGGAGAAAACCCACTTGTCCGGCTTGGTGACCACAAACCAAACTCACAAGCGCCCAAGCCGGGAATCGAACCCGGGTGGGTCACCTAGGTGAGAAGCGAGTGTGCTAACCACTGCGCTAACCGGACAACCGAAATCATATCAGACTTATTGTATATACAATTCACTGTATACTTTCTGTTCAATTTCTACATGAAATCATGATAATAAATGAATGCACTTATGTTAACAATTTAGACTATAACATGATTGATGTGTCTTCAAAAACTTTGACCTGATTTGAAAAATAAGACCAATTAAAATTCACATTGTCAGTTCACTGAGTCATAATAATGGTACTGTTTTATCTCATAATGTCTGTATAAACATTTTAACACTTTAACATTTGCCATAAAGGTGGTATTATGAAAGATATTTTTACAAAAAAATAAATAAAAAGTTTAAAAAAAGTTCCAGCACTCATGTAACAACTTTTATCAAGCTTTACCCCCCTTGAACAATTGGGCAAGTCTTAAAAATCAGTCTTACGAGATAATAAACTTTATTTTAACTGATTCAAATATGAATGATTAACATTATCTGTTTTCGTAATTAAGCTTAAAATATTATACAATAAGAACATTAATTAAACAGAAAAAAATGTCAAAACAGAAAAATATCTGGATTAGCTTAATTTTGTTTTTAATAAGATTAGCTAATGTATGCATTAAAATCATATATAGTTGCTATAATATTTGCTATTTTAGCATGATTTGGTATTTTTCCCAAAGTCAAAAATAAATCTTGATTCCGAAGGAAGAGACGGTGAAAATAATTCTAAAAAAAATACTGAACTAGCATCATTGCGTATTTATTCATTCACAGGATTTATATTCAATTAATTGGGAAAATGTCATGAATTTTGGGGGAAAATGAACACTTTTTTATTTTCTTATATGACACTGGTGTAGAAGAATGGTATTCACTAATGTCTTTAGTCGGAGTTTTAGACTCGGGCTCAATTTTTTTTAAAATCTTAGTTGTCTCAAAATATATGTTATAAAATTTATAAGAAAATAAAAAATGTCTGTTTGATAGTAGAATATTTTATTTGTAACAGGTACAACGATTTTTAACATTTTTGCTTCTGTGATAGCACATTTACCACTTAATGAATATTTGGAATTCTGAGTCGGAGTCTTAAAATCAGACTCAATACACAAGTGAATACACCCCCTGTAGAATTATTGGCATATTGGCAAATTTTGATTGGGCCAAACAGCAAATGCATTGTCATCTCAATATTTTTGAATAATTTATTCTTTGTCAGAATGGGATTTATTACAGAAATAGTAAGACTGGAAATGTTAGACTAAGTTTATTCGAATTTACAGATAAAAACTAATTTGATTTCCGACACTTGCTTAGTATTCAAGTGAATTTCCTAATCTTAGCGATACATTGTCATACACTCATAAATAACTAAACATAAATAGAAATGTTCTTATAATAACTAGCGACCTGTGTGAAAGATAAGCAAGGGAAATAATTACGGTGAATTTGTATTTGCTTGTATATATTTTATGCTGGTAGAAAATGCCGCGGGCAGTTTTCTAACCCCATCACTTGTCAGGCATGTTTAAACTGTTGTTTTATTCATAGAAAGCAAATTATTCATTCTGATACATCAGTGTCAAACATAAGAGCGTGCATGAAATTATCGACTTCAATGTTTAAGCCAGGTACATTGAACCCTGTTTGAGGGTTGAGAAAAAATGTAACATGACAGTTTTGTGGACCCATAGCAAGATAATTACCAGGTTATTGGCTCTTTTCACTTTAAAGCAATCATAATTATTCATTATTGGTTGATAAGTTATGGTCAGATTCCATTGTTTCAGTTTATTATACGGTTAATGATGTAAAATTGTAATTTTCTGCAGAACTCTGTAGTGTTCTTTGCCTTAATTAAAGCTGCGCTCAAACAGATTGAATGTTTTGACAACTTTTTTATTTTTTTGTCTTAGAACGAGCAAATTTTTGCGTAAATATCTGCAATATCGGGAATTTTTATGATTTTTTCTTTAACCATTAGTAACATAAATATAATGCATTAATAATAATACATTTAGCTATAAAACATTAAATGAGGAATGGAAATATGAAAATCTGCGATCTGATCTTTTGTCAGCAGCCTTTCATCACTGGTTTGCAGATATTTACGCAAACATTTGCTAATTCCAAGAGAAAAAATAAAAAAAAAATGGAAAAAGGTTAAATCTTTGAGAGCGCAGCTTCAAAGGGACACAATACAGATTGATGCAAAAATATTTTATTTTTTTATTTTAATGCATTATAATTTCTTAGCTCATTTGACTGTAATGATCAAAACAAAAACAAGCCATTGATTGTGTAGATATAAATTTATAAGCGATATGTTGTCGCTTTTTTGACTTAAGAGTTTGAGGCCACGTAGCTATAAGTTGAAAAATCCCGTTTATAAAGTCTTATACTTTTTTTCCTGTACACAAGTCAAATGTTTTTTATCATAGTGTCAAATGTGCTATGCATTAAAATAACAAAATATCTTTGCCACGTTCTATATTTGCCCCTTTAATAAGTAAGTTGACCAATTGAGCATCTACGGTTTTGGTTTAAGACAGCGCACGACATATTTATTTGGCAGTTAGCATTCCAATTCAAAATACTTTTTTGATGATTTTAGATGTCGAACATAATTCTGAAAAAAAACACGTAGCTCCAACCTTTTTTTCATTTCATTTTTTCATTTATTCAGTTGGTTAAATGTTTAATGATTTTTTTTCCTTTGGCAGTTAGCATTCCAATTCAAAATACTTTATTGATGATTTTAGATGTCGAACATAATTCTGAAAAAAAAAACACGTAACTCCAACCTTTTTTCATTTCATTTTTTCATTTATTCAGTTGGTTAAATGTTTAATGAAAATTTATTTTATTTTTCACTCAATTCTATGGAAATTGAGGGTCAAATAATTTTATTCTACATAAATATTCTTATTTTTCTTTACATAACAATTAAATTATTATAAAAAAGATATGAAAATTACTTTTGACATTAATTATAAATAAAATAGAACATTCTGTTACCTGGTAAGCACAATCCGTAGCTTCCGCATGCCCGCTTACATGCCGTGGTTCCACTGCAATACAGTGTTTCCCTGGCAACGACAATCTGCTTGGCATTCTTTACTCGCCCAGCACGAATACTTCCATTCGTCAAAACCATGCGGCCAAATTCTGTGTAAGCAAATTGGTCATCAAGAAACGTTTCACCTTTAGTCATGTCGACATAGATTTTGTGGACTTCTATCCCCTTTCGAAGCATGCATTTGCGATTGAACGTTGGTAAGGAATCAAGATATTCCTTCAACTGTCCGCATGGAACCATGGTTTACTAAAACGTTAATGTGAAACGGCCTAGAACAGAGTCCTTGGGAGACCAAAGCGCCGATCCTAAAATTGTGGAATTACAAGTGTCGTGCAAGAGAGGAGACATTTTTTTAAAAAAGATCATCTCACTGCAGAAGTGGGTGAGTTTACTTTCGAAATAAGTTATAGAGAAAAAAGATTTTCTTAACCTTATAAAATCAAAAACCACAACAACGTTACATGTTTCACAAAAGGTTCTGGCAATTAGAATATCTGATGACTGATGCTTTTATCATATTCCAAGACATTCACAGGGTCAGTGAAACCATTTTCATTAACGAGTAATACTTCGTTATTTAATGTTCTATAAAATAGAATAAATAAAGCATTGACTTTGACTTGAGAATCTCAGATACGATCAGTTATTTCAATAAATGTAATTTCAAAAGGAATTTATTTCATCTGTACCGGCGCCATGAATACTGCTCTAGGTTCCTTTACATTTAAAAGTTTTATCACCATATGACAAACAATATTGTCAATTAATAGTCACTCATCAGAGTGACGATGGCAAACACAAACTGATTGATGAGCCGTTAATTGGGCCAAGTTTGAGATGGGTTTGTGACGATTGAACAGTCTTTGCGTTTTCAATATTAAACACCTTGCTCTAATATCATAAAAAATACTCAGGTCAACGCTGAACTTTAGTTTCAACTCATTTTACCGAATAAAAGCATCGTATGTTACACATTATTGTTTTAACTATTTTTAAAAAAGAACATTACCTCATAGAATGTGTCGATTAAAACATTGTGTCAATGTTTCAAAGATAACTTATACTATAACAAAAGCATATGTTGGGGTAATTTTCAACAGCATTGAGTTGTTCTTAATTACATTGTATGCTGTAGAAAAAAGTTCTTAGGAATCTTGACCAAAGTTTGAATCAATATTGTCAATAAGAGAACACAATTTTAAAAGTTGTGAAAACATATACGATTTTGATAGTTTTTATAATATACAGTAAAATTGGTTGAGATTGAGATATGACTTTGTATTTTTGTGATATTCGGCCTGAAATATCGCAACAACAAAAACACACACAACAACAAAAACATCTTAGTAATAAAATTATAAAAGAAAACAGTTCAATAATAATTTATAATCGTGTAATGCAGTTGTCGTACTTTTCAAACATTTTGTGTGCATTTTCTGTGCGGGTAGGGGGAGTGCAAAATCCTGCTGCACTTAATTCAAAATTATACGATGTGATACTCAACTTTTCGTTCTAATTTTAGGCTTACTTACTGCATTTGAAAACACATATAACTGGCCGTAATCTATTATTTATAAACGCCTCAATTGTGACATTTTCTACCAACTTAATAAAACTGCTATTACTTTGAAAGATGATATTAGCAAAAGCAATACATATTGTCATTTTCTGGTTTCTGTCTGCATATCTTCTAATGACAATAAAGTTTATATCGATACAATCTAATATTCTACTAATGTTATCTCATTAAAAGTCTCTTTCATCTTAAACATCGCCATGAATATTGCTCTTGGTCCAATACCTTGTAAAAGTTTCATCACAATCTGACAAACAATATTGTCCAGCAATAATCACTCATCAGATTGTCAATGGTTAACACTAATTGTTTGATGAGCGGCTAATTGGACCGCGTTTGAGGTGTTCAGTAGGTAAATGAGCGTTGACTTGAGCGGCTCAGAGCGTCCGCCGCTCCAATCATCGTGCTTGAGTGAACAGCTGAATTATCTTAACGCTTTTGACTCAGATCGTATATAAAACAGCCGATCTTCCAAATTTCATCATATCTCTACCAAACGTTTACGTTTACACAACTTACTTAGACTGAACTGCTTTTAATAGAAATTTCAAAAATGCCTCCACAGAGTTTGGATTTTTGTTCCGTGTCACCGTTGGCCCGCCGCTTCGCAGCGCAGTAAGTTGATTTTATTGTTGTTTATTATCATTACATCATTGTGAAATTTTTCAGTAAACAATAAAATAAACTTGTTTCTTTTGCTAGCACTCCAAATTGATAATCCGATATGACAATAAATTGCTAACTTTCCAGAAACATGAGAAAGAAGCTTTCCGTTGACCACGATCTGAAATCAGAGGAAACAACATTGGAGGAAATTTTCTACAAGAACTTCAACAAACGTAGGATTGACGTCAATGACGTTTACCATGATCAGAAAAGACGCCGAACTTCTGAGTTCCACCCGAAGTCATCCCAAATCAATGACGTCATCACAAATGAGAGCCGATCGTCTACGAGTGACGTCATTCAGGCGGTTGAACGGCTGTCGACGAACTCCGACCTTGTGGCAGATGGGTCACGGGACAACGGGCTCCCGACCGTGGCCGGCAAACACAAGGATCTCATGGCCATTTTGCCGGAAACGGTGAGTTTTGTTTAATTTCTAAAGAAGCTTAAATCAGTGTTCTGAATAACAGAGTATTTTAGGCGACAAATGCCTTTTTACGTTCACATCCAAAATGTATTAATTTCTTATAATCCCCTCTTCAATAGAAAGCTTTCATTTTCTAGATAAGATTTTAAAATGCTAGTTATTATTATTTTGAAAAGAAAATGCCATCTCAACATCCTCATCAGAAAATGATGCTATATTTTTCAGATGTCAGCTGTACTGAATGGCGACTACGACCACCATATCGATCACTTGACCGTCATTGACTGTAGATACCCGTACGAGTTTGAAGGAGGCCATATCCGGGGCGCCATTAATCTCTACACCAAGGACTCCATCCGGAACTTCCTGAACGAGACAATGACCTCATCAGAAAAGAATCACGTGATCGTTTTTCACTGCGAGTTCTCATCAGAACGAGGCCCAAAGATGTACCGCCATCTTAGATCGCTGGATCGTGAATCGAACAAGGATTCTTACCCACAACTGAACTTCCCAGAGGTTTACCTCTTGGAAGGCGGATACAAGGAGTTTTATCACCAGTTCCAGGTATGTGCTATATTTAATATTTTATTGGTATAAATTTGTTTAGCATGTGGACGTTGGTTTCTTATTTCCAAGGCGAACGATAATGCACGCTGTACCCGGTCACATTTTCTTGACTTAAAAGAAAAAACAGTTAAGAAAAATAATAATTTAATTTTATATTAAGATATTCATGTTTGACATACATATAATTATTAAACTATTCACACCAATAATATTTAAATATGTATTGTGGTTTTTCTCCTTTCAGGACCAGTGCTTTCCCCAAATCTATGTTCCCATGTTGCACCAGGAGCACGTGGACGACTTACGTCACTTCCGTGTCAAGTCCAAGTCGTGGGCGGCAGGCGACAAACCACGTCACAGATCACGTTTAAGTAAATCTGCTGGAAGTTCTCTCAGACTTACCTTCTGATTTAACAATGGTCAGCAGCTGATAAAACTCGCCATTGGAATACCTGAAGTTGACTGGATGCATGCCACAAATTAGCCAAAGTTGACATGTCATTCGCCCATACGCAATCGTACCAACATATGTCATTGTTTTGTTTGTTATTATGTGCTGTTATACTTTCTATTCTCGTTCCTTTCATATTGCTCTCTCTGTCTTTCCGAAATACGTTGAAAATATGTTTTATTATGTTTTAAAATCGTTTTGTTTTGATTAATGGTTCAAACTGAGTTTATCAAATAAATTTGATTTACTGGTATTTGTTTTGTGTTTCATAACAATGATACTGACGAACGTTCAAATTTCAAAACTTTAGTTCACCCAAGTTGTTGGACATAAGATTTACCGTTAGGTGTGCGTAACTTAGCGCGTTTATAAGCACAACGTCAAAAGCCTCTATTTATTCTGTTCAATTTGGTGTAGAATGCGCACTTCCAGGGGTACGCACAGATCTTTAATCTCAAATTCTGGTACAATCCAAACGGGTTCGCATTTACTAAAACGTTAATGTGAAACGGCCTAGAACAGAGTCCTTGGGAGACCAAAGCGCCGATCCTAAAATTGTGGAATAACAAGTGTCGTGCAAGAGAGGAGACATTTAAAAAAAGATCATCTCACTGCAGAAGTGGGTGAATTTACTTTCGAAAGAAGTTATAGAGAAAAAAGATGATCTTAACCTTATAAAATCAAAAACCACAACAACGTTACATGTTTCACAAAAGGTTCTGGCAATTAGAATATCAGAAATCACAACTTGGTCTTATGACTGATGCTTTTATCATATTCCAGACATTCACAGGGTCGGTGAGACCATTTTCATTAACGAGTAATGCTTCGTGTTTTAATGTTTTATAAAATAGAATAAATAAAGCATTGACTTTGATTTGAGAATTTCAGATAAGATCAGTTATTTCTATAAATGTAATTTCAAAAGGAATTTATTTCATCTGTACCGGCGCCATGAATACTGCTCTAGGTTCCTTTACATTTAATAGTTTTATCACCATATGACAAACAATATTGTCAATTAATAGTCACTCATCAGAGTGACGATGGCAAACACAAACTGATTGATGAGCCGCTAATTGGGCCAAGTTTGAGATGGGTTAGTGACGATTGAACAGTCTTTGCGTTTTCAATATTAAACACCTGGCTCCAATATCATAAAAAATACTCAGGTCAACGCTGAACTTTAGTTTCAACTCATTTTACCGAATAAAAGCATCGTATGTTACACATTATTGTTTTAACTATTTTTAAAAAAGAACATTACCTCATAGAATGTGTCGATTAAAACATTGTGTCAATGTTTCAAAGATAACTTATACTATAACAAAAGCATATGTTGGGGTAATTTTCAACAGCATTGAGTTGTTCTTAATTACATTGTATGCTGTAGAAAAAAGTTCTTAGGAATCTTGACCAAAGTTTGAATCAATATTGTCAATAAGAGAACACAATTTTAAAAGTTGTGAAAACATATACGATTTTGATAGTTTTTATAATATACAGTAAAATTGGTTGAGATTGAGATTGAGATATGACTTTGTATTTTTGTGATATTCGGCCTGTAATATCGCAACAACAAAAACACACACAACAACAAAAACATCTTAGTAATAAAATTATAAAAGAAAACAGTTCAATAATAATTTATAATCGTGTAATGCAGTTGTCGTACTTTTCAAACATTTTGTGTGCATTTTCTGTGCGGATAGGGGGAGTGCAAAATCCTGCTGCACTTAATTCAAAATTATACGATGTGATACTCAACTTTTCGTTCTAATTTTAGGCTTACTTACTACATTTGAAAACACATATAACTGGCCGTAATCTATTATTTATAAACGCCTCAATTGTGACATTTTCTACAAACTTAATAAAACTGCTATTACTTTGAAAGATGATATTAGCAAAAAGCAATACATATTGTCATTTTCTGGTTTCTGTCTGCATATCTTCTAATGACAATAAAGTTTATATCGATACAATCTAATATTCTACTAATATTATCTCATTAAAAGTCTCTTTCATCTTAAACATCGCCATGAATATTGCTCTTGGTCCAATACCTTGTAAAAGTTTCATCACAATCTGACAAACAATATTGTCCAGCAATAATCACTCATCAGATTGTCAATGGTTAACACTAATTGTTTGATGAGCGGCTAATTGGACCGCGTTTGAGGTGTTCAGTAGGTAAATGAGCGTTGACTTGAGCGGCTCAGAGCGTCCGCCGCTCCAATCATCGTGCTTGAGTGAACAGCTGAATTATCTTAACGCCTTTGACTCAGATCGTATATAAAACAGCCGATCTTCCAAATTTCATCATATCTCTACCAAACGTTTACGTTTACACAACTTACTTAGACTGAACTGCTTTTAATAGAAATTTCAAAAATGCCTCCACAGAGTTTGGATTTTTGTTCCGTGTCACCGTTGGCCCGCCGCTTCGCAGCGCAGTAAGTTGATTTTATTGTTGTTTATTATCATTACATCATTGTGAAATTTTTCAGTAAACAATAAAATGAACTTGTTTTTTTTTGCTAGCACTCCAAATTGATAATCCGATATGACAATAAATTGCTAACTTTCCAGAAACATGAGAAAGAAGCTTTCCGTTGACCACGATCTGAAATCAGAGGAAACAACATTGGAGGAAATTTTCTACAAGAACTTCAACAAACGTAGGATTGACGTCAATGACGTTTACCATGATCAGAAAAGACGCCGAACTTCTGAGTTCCACCCGAAGTCATCCCAAATCAATGACGTCATCACAAATGAGAGCCGATCGTCTACGAGTGACGTCATTCAGGCGGTTGAACGGCTGTCGACGAACTCCGACCTTGTGGCAGATGGGTCACGGGACAACGGGCTCCCGACCGTGGCCGGCAAACACAAGGATCTCATGGCCATTTTGCCGGAAACGGTTAGTTTTATCTAATTTCTAAAATCAGTGTTCTGAATAACAGAGTATTTTAGGCGATAAATGCCTTTTTACGTTCACATCCAAAATGTATTAATTTCTTATAATCCCCTCTTCAGTAGAAAGCTTGCATTTTCTAGATAAGATTTTAAAATGCTAGTTATTATTATTTTGAAAAGAAAATGCCATCTCAACATCCTCATCAGAAAATGATGCTATATTTTTCAGATGTCAGCTGTACTGAATGGCGACTACGACCACCATATTGATCACTTGACCGTCATTGACTGTAGATACCCGTACGAGTTTGAAGGAGGCCATATCCGGGGCGCCATTAATCTCTACACCAAGGACTCCATCCGGAACTTCCTGAACGAGACAATGACCTCATCAGAAAAGAATCACGTGATCGTTTTTCACTGCGAGTTCTCATCAGAACGAGGCCCGAAGATGTACCGCCATCTTAGATTGCTGGATCGTGAATCCAACAAGGATTCTTACCCACAACTGAACTTCCCAGAGGTTTACCTCTTGGAAGGCGGATACAAGGAGTTTTATCACCAGTTTCAGGTATGTGCTATAGTTAATATTTTATTGGTATAAATTTGTTTAGCATGTGGACGTTGGTTTCTTATTTCCAAGGCGAACGATAATGCACGCTGTACCCGGTCACATTTTTTCTTGACTAAAAAAATAAAACAGTTAAATAAAAATTTAATTTTATATTAAGATATTCATGTTTGACATACATATAATTATTAAACTATTCACACCAATAATATTTAAATATGTATTGTGATTTTTCTCCTTTCAGGACCAGTGCTTTCCCCAAATCTATGTTCCCATGTTGCACCAGGAGCACGTGGACGACTTACGTCACTTCCGTGTCAAGTCCAAGTCGTGGGCGGCAGGCGACAAACCACGTCACAGATCACAATTAAGTAAATCTGCTGGAAGTTCTCTCAGACTTACCTTCTGATTTAACAATGGTCAGCAGCTGATAAAACTCGCCATTGGAATACCTGGAGTTGACTGGATGCATGCCACAAATTAGCCAAAGTTGACATGTCATACGCAATCGTACCAACATATGTCATTGTTTTGTTTGTTATTATGTGCTGTTATACTTTCTATTCTCGTCCCTTTCATATTGCTCTCTCTGTCTTTCCGAAATACGTTGAAAATATGTTTTAAAATCGTTTTGTTTTGATTTATGGTTCAAATTGAGTTGATCAAATAAATTTGATTTACTGGTATTTGTTTTGTGTTTCATAACAATGATACTGACGAACGTTCAAATTTCAAAACTTTCGTTCACCCAAGTTGGTGGAAATAATTTTTACCGTAAGGTGTGCGTAACTTAGCGCGTTTATAAGCACAACGTCAAAAGCCTCTATTTATTCTGTTCAATTTGGTGTAGAATGCGCACTTCCAGGGGTACGCACAGATCTTTAATCTCAAATTCTGGTACAACCCAAACGGGTTCGCATTTACTTAATATCAAATCGTGTGTGTTCTCTTCATCTACTGCAAAATTCTCAAATTATTTTCCTTCCAATATGGGAGTCAGGCAAGGAGAAAATCTTTCGCCTCTTTTATTTTCATTATTTCTTAATGATCTACATGAATACTTGCAGTCAAAGCCAACCGTAAACGTAATTTCAATACGACTAAATGAAGACAATGAACTTCCCCAGTTCCTCAAGCTTTTTATTCTGTTATATGCAGATGACACAGTTATAATGGCAGAAACGGCACGTGACCTGCAAAATGCTCTCGATGCCTATTCTAATTACTGCACTGACTGGAAACTAATAATCAATACAACAAAATCTAAAATACTAATTTTCTCAAATGGCCGACAACCAAATTTTTTTTTTCATTAAACAATCAGCCGATTGATATAGTGAAGGAATATAAATAGCTAGGTGTGTTGTTTAGTAGAACAGGTTCTTTCTATAAAAACAAAATACATGTTGCATCGCAGGCAACTAGAGCAACTTATAGCCTCCTCAGAAACTCTAATAGACTCAATCTTCCGATCGATCTTCAAATACACTTATTCAATAAAACAGTTAAACCAATTTTACTTTACGGCGCAGAAATCTGGGGTTACGGAAATCTTGATATTATAGAAAGAGTTCAGCTGAAATTTTTAAAGTATATTCTCAAATTAAAAAGATCAACTCCTAATTATATGGTTTATGGCGAAACTGGAACAACACCAGTAGCTTTAGATATAGAAGAGAAAATGATGTCATACTGGGTACGTTTGTGTAATAATAATAATAATAATAATAATAATAATAATAATAATAATAATAATAATAATAATAATAATAATAAACTATCATCGATGATATATAAATGCATATACAAAACAGTTCAGACTTTACTTCCAGACATAATAACAACACAATATCAATGGTGCTTCAAAATAAAGTCAATACTAACAAAGTGTGGATTTATAGGAACTTGGGAATATCAACAAGATGTCAATCCTAAATGGCTTAAACTTGCGGTTAAGCGCAAGCTTAAAGATCTGTTCTTAACATCGTGGTACTCCCTTATTGAAAATGCTAGCAACAGCCAATTTTATAAAATCTTCAAAACGTCATTTGGCTATGAAAAGTATCTTCATTCAACACCCAAATCATTATTATATCCACTTATCAAGTTTAGAACAAGAAACCACAGACTACCAATAGAAACGGGCAATTGGAATAGAACACCAGTCAATGAAAGGAAATGCCAAACATGTAACAAAATAGGGGATGAATTCCATTTTTTATTCAAGTGTAACATTTTTGATATCGAGCGTAAGCAGTATATAAAACCATATTTTAACAGACGTCCAAACATAAATAAACTTGAGCAGTTGGTAAACACAACTAATAGAAAGGAATTTTTGAACATGTGTAAAATGGTATCTGTTATTCTTAAACAACTTCGTTAAACATTACTGATCTTATTTATCGTAGACTTTCTGCATACATATTAGTTGACTCTCCCATTGTACTTAACCCATTTTATAACTCATAAAGTTTCGTAAACACTGCTTGAACCCAATGATCCATGTGCAATATTTATCCTGTTAAACGGGACTATCTGGTCTTTAAATATTTGATTTATTGGAATGTATGTTATGTCTTTGAATCCTCAATTTGAGCCTCTGAAATGTATTGTCTTTATCAATTACCTCAATTTTTTCATGTTGTGCATGAATTTGAGTGAATAAATGTGTTGACTTGACTTGACTTGACATTTACTAAAACGTTAATATGAAACGGTCTAGAACAGAGTCCTTGGGAGACCAAAGCGCCGATCCTAAAAATGTGGAATAACAAGAGTCGTGCAAGAGAGGATACATTTTTTTAAAAGATCATCTCACTGCAGAAGTGGGTGAATTTACTTTCGAAATAAGTTATAAATAAAAAAGATTATCTTAACCTTATAAAATCAAAAACCACAACAACGTTACATGTTTCACAAAAGGTTCTGGCAATTAGAATATCAGAAATCACAACTTGGTCTTATGACTGATGCTTTTATCATATTCCAGACATTCACAGGGTCAGTGAGACCATTTTCATTAACGAGTAATACTTCGTGTTTTAATGTTCTATAAAATGGTATAAATAAAAAATTGACTTTGACTTCAGAATCTCATATACGATCAGTTATTTCTATAAATGTAATTTCAAAAGGAATTTATTTCATCTGTACCGGCGCCATGAATACTGCTCTAGGTTCCTTTACATTTAATAGTTTTATCACCATATGACAAACAATATTGTCAATTAATAGTCCCTCATCAGAGTGACGATGGCAAACACAAACTGATTGATGAGCCGCTAATTGGGCCAAGTTTGAGATGGGTTAGTGACGATTGAACAGTCTTTGCGTTTTCAATATTAAACACCTGGCCCCCATATCATAAAAAAATACTCAGGTCAACGCTGAACTTTAGTATCAACTCATTTTACCGAATAAAAGCATCGTATGTTACACATTATTGTATGTTTTAACTAATTTTAAAAAAGAACATTACCTCATAGAATGTGTCGATTAAAACAATTGGTCAATGTTTCAAAGATAACTTATACTATAGCAATTGCATATGTTGGGGTAATTTTCAACAGCATTGAGTTGTTCTTTATTACATTTTCTGCTGTAGAAAAAAGTTCTTAGGAATCTTGACCAAAGTTTGAATCAAAATTGTCAATAAGAGAACACAATTTTAAAAGTTGTGAAAACATATACGATTTTGATGGTTTTATAATATACAGTAAAATTGGTTGAGACTGAGATTGAGATATGACTTTGTATTTTTGTGATATTCGGCCTGTAATATCGCAACAACAAAAACACACACAACAACAAAAACATCTTAGTAATAAAATTATAAAAGAAAACAGTTCAATAATAATTTATAATCGTATAATGCAGTCGTCGTACTTTTCAAACATTTTGTGTGCATTTTCTGTGTGGGTAGGGGGAGTGCAAAGTCCTGCTGCACTTAATTCAAAATTATACAATGTAATACTCAACTTTTCGTTCCAATTTTAGGCTTACTTACTGCATTTGAAAACACATATAACTGGCCGTAATCTATTATTTATAAACGCCTCAATTGTGACATTTTCTACCAACTTAATAAAACTACTATTACTTTGAAAGATGATATTAGCAGAAAGCAATACATATTGTCATTTTCTGGTTTCTGTCTGCATATCTTCTAATGACAATAAAGTTTATATCGATACAATCTAATATTCTATTAATGTTATCTCATTAAAAGTCTCTTTCATCTTAAACATCGCCATGAATATTGCTCTTGGTCCAATACCTTGTAAAAGTTTCATCACAATCTGACAAACAATATTGTCCAGCAATAATCACTCATCAGATTGTCAATGGTTAACACTAATTGTTTGATGAGGACCGCGTTTGAGGTGTTCAGTAACTAAATGAGCGTTGACTTAAGCGGCTCAGACCGTCCACCGCTCCAATCATCGTGCTTGAGTGAACAGCTGAATTATCTTAACGCCTTTGACTCAGATCGTATATAAAACAGCCGATCTTCCAAATTTCATCATATCTTTACCAAACGTTTACGTTTACACAACTTACTTAGACTGAACTGCTTTTAATAGAAATTTCAAAAATGCCTCCACAGAGTTTGGATTTTTGTTCCGTGTCAACGTTGGCCCGCCGCTTTGCAGCACAGTAAGTTGATTTTATTGTTGTTTATTATCATTACATCATTGTGAAACTTTTCAGAATACAATAAAATGAAATTGCTTTTTTGCTAGCACTTCAAATTGATAATCCGATATGATAATAATTTGCTAACTTTCCAGAAACATGAGGAAGAAGCTTCCCGTTGACCACGATCTGAAATCAGAGCAAACAGCATTGGAGGATATTTTCTACAAGAACTTCAACCAACGTAGGACTGACGTCAATGACGTTTACCATGATCAAAAAAGACGTCGAACTTCTGAGGTGCATCCGAAGTCATCCCAAATCTATGACGTCATCACAAATGAGAGCCGATCGTCTACGGCTGTCGACGAACTCCGACCTTGTGACAGATGGGTCACGTGACAACGGGCTCCTGACCTTGACCGGCAAACACAAGGATCGCATGGCCATTTTGCCAGAAACGGTGAGTTTTATTTAATTTTTAAAGCAGCTTAAATCAGTGTTCTGAATAACAGAATTGTTTAGGCGACAAATGCCTTTTTACATTCAATTTCTTATAATCCCCTCTTCAATAAGAAAATTTCATTTTCTAGATAAGATTTTAAAAGCACTGTGAGGGAGCTAGAATTGTGACGTCACCACAAATGTGTACGACCACGGCGATCTTGACACAACAAATGATATGTTTGTGTATATTTTCTTTACTAAATTGAACCAAATTAAAACAAAACCTAGCCCATGGTACGCCACATGATTTCCGCTTTCATATGGTAAACTGTCTGTTATTCTTGATGTTGTAGTTTTTGAGAACATTCAAAAACAAATTTGGAATCGGCGATGCAGACGACCACACATTTTGTTGATCTTGCAAAAAAAAACCAATGATAAATCGACTAATTCCAACTGGTTCTTTACAAAAAGATATATAAACAGTAAATATATACCATTTACAATACATGTTCAAGGCGAAATGATGTTTTTAAAAGAAATCGTACAATATTAAATTATGCGAACGACCACACTCGAAAATTTTAGGCGAACGACCACACTTTTTAATCTAATTTTGATAAGAGTGCGAATAAAGCTTCAAATACTTTATTTGTTAATGTGTATGGTATATCTTTTAGATGGAGAGTCGACAACCTCAGGTCTGCAGATATTGTGGCAAGGTCCTTTCGAACATTTCAACATTGCGGCAGCACGAAACAACACATATATTATTAGAAAACCTATTGTATTTTCTAACAATATTTTGTTTTTGAAAAGAAATCGCCGTATTTACATAACCAGGAAGGCATTTTCAGAACTGTTTTAGTAAATTCTTGCTTTTGTTTGAGGCGATTGGTTTTTAGCTCGACTATTCGAAGACTAACGAGAGCTATCCTACCCACCCTAGCGTCAAACTTTGGTTAAGGTTTTGCATGTAAGCACCTTTAAGTCATTATCTCAGCAAATACATGTATTGCATTGAAACTTCAGACAGGCGTTTCCAACTATCCAACAGACTTAATTAATCAAGTAAGATAGCTCCATTTTGCATAAAATGTAAATTATGGCCCTTTATTATTCGACTAAAAGATTCTGGTTAAGGTTTTGCACATATACCAAAACCTTGCAATCTAAACTTAAAAGCGACGGAACAGTTGAGCGCGCTATCTCTGTGACAGCTCTTATTATAAAGGATCATTGCACTGTGATCAATTTCATTTTTGTGATTTTTTTCCAGAACTTTATTAGTAAATTCTTGTATTATTTTGAGTCGATATTATTGTAGGTGATTCATTTCACTTTTTGTGATTTGCTCTGTGATTACATTTATATGTTTAAGTTTTACATGTAAACAGCCTGATCAGTCTTATAAATGCGATTGTTTCACAAACAAATGCGGATATTTTTGTTTCATATTGATGTGATTTATACTCTGTGTTTAAAGTGATCCGTTTGTATTTTTAAAATAAAGACAATACACGTTATCAAATAACAGTTTTATTTGATTAATCTTCACTATTATTGCCATATAATAACACTGCTTATTGCCATATAAGTGACGTGTCAATAAAGAATAAAGACAACACATATTTAATCAAAAACAACTTGTAAATGAGTAATAACTACACATGTCATTCGCGGGCTACAAATGAACTACCCAGTAGCATTAGAAGTTCCATATGATCATATCGATAGTCAACATTGAATGTTATGAATCCCATTTAGGATGTAACTAACGTTTTTCAATCATTTCTCCTCGCCTTTTCCCTTCTGACACACAGTGCCCCTTTTTGTAATGAATTTCGATCCAAACATACTGTACCACTCTTCCTCCTTTTCGTCGAACGTATATCGAACATACGGTCCCTGAAATTGTGTGATGAGATAAATTAAATGTATGTTTTCTTCATCTTACAGTACAAAAATTGGTGTTTTAACAAGTTTAACGATTGACATACTTAGAGATATAGGTGTCATGGGATTTGGGTGGGTTTTAGCCCTATTAAATGTACGTTAGATCTTGGCATTCGAAAATTGCCCTACTACTTCTTTTCATTCTAGACACACATCCTACA
This sequence comes from Mya arenaria, assembly GCF_026914265.1. Lineage (NCBI taxonomy): Eukaryota > Metazoa > Mollusca > Bivalvia > Myida > Myidae > Mya > Mya arenaria. Next base: position 41,779,376 of record NC_069130.1, on the reverse strand, counting down.
GTGACTTCTATCACCATCGTACTTGACAATAATCTCCTTTACAATGGTCGAATGCCTCGAAACGCATGCCGCACAATCTCGGTTACATTCTGGTGTTGACATGTCGGATTTGTCGAGAAGATTATACACGTGTGTGCGTCCTGTGCGGATACAAATGTCCTTAGAATAGAAAAAAAACATTGAGATCACGAAGGCTTTATTCGCAACCCCTTCAAATTTAATTTAAAAAGTGTGGTCATTCGCCTAAAATTATCGAGTGTGGTCGTTCGCATAATTTGATATTTTGATATTGCCTTCAAAAACATCAATACCCCTTGCAAAGGTACTCTAAATGGTATATATTTGCTTTAATAAATGTTTTTCGTAAAGAACCAGATGAAACTAGCCGTTTTATCATTGTTTTTTCAAGATATACAAAATGTGTGGTCGTCTGCATCCTCGATTCCAAATTTGTTATTGAATGTTCTCAAAAACTACGACACCAAGAATATCAGACAGTATACCACATGAAATCGGAAAATATGTGGCGTACCATGGGCTAGGTCTTGTTTTAATTCGATTCAAGATAATAAAGAAAACGTCAAAAACATACGTTTTGTTGTCTCAATTTCTCCGTGGTCGTTCGCATTTGTGGTCACGTGATTGTTTTTGCTCCCTCACAGTGAAAATGCTAGTCATTATTATTTTGAAAAGAAAATGCCATCTCAACATCCTCATCAGAAAATGATGCTATATTTTTCAGATGTCAGCTGTACTGAATGGCGACTACGACCACCATATTGATCACTTGACCGTCATTGACTGTAGATACCCGTAGTTTGAAGGAGGCAATATCCGGGGCGCCATTAATCTCTACACAAAGGACTCCATCCGGAACTTCCTAAACGAGACAACGTCTCATCAGAAAAGAATCACGTGATCGTTTTTCACTGCGAGTTCTCATCAGAACGAGGCCCGAAGATGTACCGCCATCTTAGATCGCTGGATCGTGAATCGAACAAGGATTCTTACCCACAACTGAACTTCCCAGAGGTTTACCTCTTGGAAGGCGGATACAAGCAGTTTTATCACCAGTTCCAGGTATGTGCTATATTTAATATTTTGGTATAAATTTGTTAAGCATATGGACGTTGGTTTCTTATTTCCAAGGCGAACGATAATGCACGCTGTACCCGGTCACATTTTTTCTTGACTAAAAAAATTAAACTGTTTAGAAAAAAAATAATTTAATTTTATATTAAGATATTCATGCTTAACATACATATAATTATTAAACTATTCAAACCAATAATATTTAATGCGCCCATGTTCTTTGTTGTATTGGGCAGCTGGAAGGGAGTGCAAATGTTAGGAACTGCTCACACGCATGAAGACTATCGAGTGCCAAACGACAACGTCGGGGGACATGCTATTAACTTAACGGCTGAAACAAACGTCTGACTATTTTTTACGTTTATTTATTTATAATATTGGTCAGCTGGAAGATAGTGCCAATGTACGGCACTGCTCACACGCACGACTACCATTAAGCGCCAAACAACATAATCTAAACGTCTGATACAAACGTCTGTCAATTTGCTTTTACTTTGATGGTTATATAATTATGTGTTGTTATTCTTTTATTTTCACTTTTTCTGCATATTTTCTAATTCTGTCTTTCCGAATTACGTTGCAAAGATTTAGAGAGAGAGAGAGAGAGAGAGAGAGAGAGAGAGAGTTTTTTAGGTATTCTTTTGTCGCCAACATCATGTTATTGCATGTTTACATGTAATATAATATATTTCATTCATAGCTACAGCTGTAAGTTATAGCTAGAACAGTAAATATATAATTGTATGTTGCTGTTGCTATAGTGCTACAGATGTACATTAGCTTAATTTTGATGATAGTACACCTTTGAGGCACTTGGTCTGGTAATGTTCAGTGGATGCAATAAGATATGTCAGTGGGGTAAATGACATTCTCGTACACCAGAGTTATCATTATCAAACCTCTGATGGATGAGATGAGGATGGGAATGGGTAGATGAGCGATATAATGACCTTGGAATAAGCCTGGTTTGATATTATACATACCATAAGTAATCGTATTGTTAGTATGTTCTTATAAAAAAAAAATGGTTTTGTCTTCCGACTGCCTTCTCATTGGACAAAATATAATGTTGACCATTAAATTTGGTGGGTCATCCACTTACTCGACCAGCCACTGTTAATTAACCGCTTAACTAGATTAGAATTGATAATGGCTGACTGATGATTTACTGAAATAAATGTATGGAAATCTCAAGAAATAATGCCTTCTCAATTGACAAATTATAATGTTTAACACTTACTCATGTTTAATAAATCTCGAAACCATTTCAACTCACAGAGCATGCATGCGATTTGATTTTCTCCGGGACTATTTAATGAACTTCCAATTTCGCCATTGCTCTGAAAGAGATTGTGAGGTATCATTGAGAGAAGAATTTATTTACCGAGTTTTTATATTTTTATGAATAATTTATAATGTGTGTGCAGTTCATTTTAAACATTTATTGGCTCTACAGTATGCAATGACCATTGAGAAACGTTGAGGTCCAAAATAGGTCTTAAAGTTTAAAAATATGGATATAATACACAGGGTATAAGCATTTCAGCCTTATAAAAGTACCCCCCCCCCCCTCCACATTTACACCGTACTGTTTATGAGAGGCCTGTTGTAAGTTTTTCGGTATCGGAAGTAGAGGATTACCTTATATGGAAAATGCTTAAAATAGCACATGACGTATTGCAAAGGTTACGATCTACGCACACTTCCGGAGAAATGACCCGGAATCTGATGCTTTCTGTCACGGAAAGCTCACGAGAGAGATTCGATTCGAATTTCTTGAGATTGAAACTGAGATTTAAGCTTGCTTAGATATCATCGCTGACCAAACTTTAAATCAAAATACTACTCGCGCCTTTTTTTTTGAATATAATTGTGACTGAATTAAGTTCCTATAATTATTTATCGCGTTTTCGCTTGTATTGTGAATCGTCATTTGATTTCGCGACTTTATTTTAAAAAAAGAGCAATATTTGTCTATATTTTATTTTCTGTCGAGATGCACATCCGGGTCGAGGAGCGTGTGTTTTCTTCCTTTGCAGATTCAAGTGGATGTCTTGGTAGTGCGCTTGTGGCAGGTGATTCCAACGTACATCGTATCCAAGCAGCGATTCAAAATTGGTCCACTATTCGATGCCTCCCAGTATCAGGTACACACATTTTTAAAAGGCAAATGGATGTTATTTAAATGATTATGGCGAACTATTTTGATTCAATATTGCATAAAGGTGTTAGTGAATGTATTATGACCAAATAATCTGCCACAATATTCAACTTATAGTCTCCTTCAGTTTTGCAGACGACATATTTCATCAACCCGAAGACCTTATTCCTTATAGTATCCAATTTGCTCTGATATATTTGATGGTTATTACTGTAAACACTATGTTATGCACCAGTAAATTGTAACCCCACCCCAGGTCCGGGGGAATACCAGGGATAGCCGGGGGAAAGGGCCATGTTTCTACTTTCCAGGTGGCCCCGCAGGGCCGGGTGACTGCGGTGTTTTTGTCATAGCGCCAAATTAAGCCGAAATTGGGCCTTATGTAGAGTCTCTGAGGTGCGGGGGCATTTGACCGGGGTTTAACCATCAGTTCGTTCCCGCAGGGCAGGGATTTAACCCGGGGTTGGCTGGACCGAAAGTCAAAGTCCCGGCTATTCCCCCGACCCTGGGGGCCATGGTTACAATATTGACTGGTGAATTAGCGTAGCACTATTATCTCAAGGGTATTCTGTGAGGAAAAGTGTGTCCATGCAGTGTTGGCTTTCAACCAAGAACTGCTAGAACCAACTGAGCTTTCCGGACATGTAGGATTTCTTATCCTAACACTCTCTAATTTTCCCCATATTTACATTAATGGTGATTCTGGCACTCGGTTCTTTCTTTTCTGACACCAATAAAGACATCCTTGGAGGTAGTGAAAGTACCCAGTGTGGTGGCTGGACACATGAATACCAGAACAATAGCACAGTCCTCTAACCAATTTGCTAGCAGCGCGTGCGCATATACACACGCTTCATGCCTTCCACCAATAACCTTTTAGGCTGATCCAGAGATTCTTGCATTTTACTTTTGATATATCAGTATATAAGTAGTCCTGCGAGAAAGAGTGCGTCCTGTGTGTGGCTTGAACCTATGATTGCACTAGCATGGCATTCCAGTGATTAATTTTGTGCAAAGGCTTCTCAAGGCTGTTTCACTGGACCATAAATCTTATTTTTCCCAAAATATTCTTATTTTTTGTCCAATTTCATATTTGCAAATTATGTTGATTTATACAAATTGCAGTGAATTTTATGAAAAAATCTTGACATGACAAACTTGTTCACAGCATAATGTTTGCATTTAAAGAAGTGATAACATGTCTATTTACCATTACCAACACACTGTTTACTCCACTCCACCATTTATTTTGTAGCTTGTTCTTGCTCACACATTTTACACTCCTTGGCCCCAATTAACCTATTAGTTGATTCTGGCATTTTTACCTTTTATTGACACAAGTAAGGAAAACAATTTGGAGGAAATATTGTTTGTTTGAATAATAGCCTTCTTTTGGACTCAAACCCATGGCGGCAGGAACACTAGCACAGTTCTCTAACCTATTGAGCTTACTTGGCTGGTGGTTCTTACCCACACAAGGTACAGATACATGTAGGCCAATATATTGCAAGAAGTAAAAATGTCATATATTGCCTTGTTTCTCAGCCATTTCATCTAAAGGTCCCTGTTAGCTCAAAGTACACAAAATGTTTTTCTTAAGTTTCTAGTCAAAGACCTTCTTTCTTTTCACTTTCCTGTTTAAACATCCTACATATCAGTCGAGCTAAACTGAATAATTTTTTATGTATATGGACAAACAAGAACTCCACACAACCACTTCTTAAACAGTTTATTATGTGAAAAGAAAAGGAAAAATGTTTTTTTATTTTATACCAATTAAATTCCATGCGCCAATCATATCACAAAATATGGTACTGCGTATTCCATTCCATATTAATTATTGAATCAAATGTTTCTTGATTGATTTGAACCATACAATACCGAAATAATATTATTAATGCATCAGTCAATTGTAACCACGCCTCCCCACCCTTTCGCACCAAAAATAGCAAGAAATGGTCCTTATCGGGGTTAGGGTTAGGGTTAGCAGTTTGTCCCCACAGGGCTGGGGTTAAACCCGGGATTTGCTGGACCGAGAGTCAAAGTCACCGGTTTTCTGGACCCAAAATGACGGTGGGGGTCGTGGTTAAAGAAAACATAAAAACAAAAGCTACCATTGTTCAGTTTACCTCAATTGTAGGAGCCAAGTATGTGAATGACAAGAAGGGATTTGTGGCAGTTCTGCAGCTTTCATTGAAGAAGAAGTTTTACCCATGTGTCTCTCTTTTCAATAAGCTTCGTCAAGGTACCAGTTTTTTAAAAAAAACTCACTTTGCAATTTATGAAATCCTCAAGTTTTAATGTTATGAAATATGCCTGATTCAAGAAAGTTATGACAAAGTGTTATTACGACTTTATAATGCTTTATTTGAAGAAGTCACTACTTGTTTGCCTTGGCTTTATTAATAGTCTAATAATGTATATTTATTTCAAAGGAGAGTCACTGAGGTATGTGATAGTATGTGATAGTATCCACGAGACGAGTCCGGAAACTGAGATTGTTTTATGTTCTATTCTGCCACGAAAAAAGAATGACAGACGAGTATCTTCAACATTAGCGAGAGTCTTCAACAGATGGATCCAGAATGCTAACACCATGCTAATGAACATTTCAGAGGCCATCCCATACATCAGATTCCTTGGATATGGAGCTCAGGTATAAATCAACAAAATAAGTTTATGCAATACAGCAATGAAAGTTGTAGATATTTGGCAAATTTAAGATGATCCTTATTTATATAGACAGGTAGAAATATGTAACTGTAAAGCATTTTTATGCCTTTGTGGATATGGGTTGTCATAATGATATTGTTTATTTCATTGGTATACATATATCATTATTATAAGTCACGTCACCTGCCCATGTTAATTTCTCATATACCCATCATGGGCAATTTCGTACTGTCACACACTGACAGTATCGTTTTGACCGGTTGACATGATACTGTCACATAGCACGCGCGTCTTAAAATAGGCATTTTTTGGTTTCCCAAGTCTGAGGTGGTAAGCGCTTATTAAAATGTATTGTGAATCTGGTTACTACCGGTGTTTGCCTTATTTCTAAACGACATTTGCAACAAAATGACAGCTAAAGTAAACAAAAAATAATTACACAATAAATTGATTAAACTTGAAAATTGTGTTATGGTAAAAATCTTATATATCATGTATATAAATGTAACTGTGTTCGGTATAATAAAATAAATATTGCATGGCTTCCAGTGTGACAGTACATATTGTCAACATTCGGGTAAATACTGTTACCCTCGGCTTCTCCTCGGGTAACAGTATTTCCCTCACGTTAACAATATGTACTGTCACACTGGAAGGCATGCAATATTCATATAATATTCACCAACCTTTTCAAAAACAGTATATGAGCAATATCATTATTTTCGTTTCTGTATCTCGGTTAACAAGATAGTATATTGAAGATAGCAAAGATGAAGACTTAATATTCCAATGATTGAAAAGTTTGTTAAACCATGCATTCTGTTTTTATATACAATTAAGGAATGTGCTGATGTGTTGGGTCGTGATGGACTTCATCTGAGTCGTGTTGGTGGTAGACATTGTAGTCAGGTGATTGAGGAGGATGTGTATTCCTGGAGTGAAATAGCCTATCAGCAGGATTAGTTCACCTAAATGGCCGTCAATGAGTCTTTTGACGATTATTAGACTATGGCAGACTCGTGAGAGAGATACACATGAAATGTCAAAATAAAAAAAAAGTATCCCTGATCGCTCATTATTGTAGCTATCAGCAGGATGTACATTGGAATGAAGACATACGCCAACCACATTCAGCAGAGATTGATGCATCAAGCTTTGACCAGTGGTATTTGTTTCAAATATATTTCAATTCAGCTGAGTTAATTAGTTTTTTGCCTGTGTAAAATATCTGAATATTGTCATTGCCTCAGTGTTGTTTAAGGGTATAAGATGAACATGTCATGTTGATGAATTAACATGAAATATTTTATAATGATAAAAATTATATTAACTGTTGGCATTGTTCGATACTGTCTTACTTAATTGCTTGTTGTATGATGCAAGGTTCAGTATGACTCTTGTTCGGTTTGTAATATGTTAGTCAGTTAAAGAAATGATGTCCATTTAATTATAGTTCATATGGTGTTCCTAACTCCCTACGTCTGAGATATTAAAAACGATATTTTCCTGGTGCCTTATTTTTAGCTCTGACTATTTTTAAAGCCTGGCAGCTGCTGTTGAACCAGTCAGTGACCAGAATGTCCAGGCCAGCAAGCAGCCTCTGTACTCGGAAATAGTCCGTTTGGTAAATACAACACTTGCTCTAAATGGATGGCATTTGCTAGATCAATAGTTATAATTTATCAAAAGCATTGAATTCTCTGATAATATCCAGCTGATGCTTGTGTTGGTTGGTAGATATAGGATCTTCATTCATAAGTTACCATTTACAGGTAATTCAAACAATTATGAACCTTTTCTAATTTGATATTCGTAACATTTGGTCAGTCATCAAGTTAGTCTTTCGGATGAACAAGCCCGAATTCATGTACAAATGCTTGGAATTTGATTTTTGAACAAGCCCTGCAGTATAAAACCCAGAAATTGTCAATCTGAAATTCCTGTGATCGGTATGATACAGTGCTGGTGTTCTTTTTGAAAGCCTGTTAAGCTGTTTCAGATGGGCATTGCAACAATTTTAATAAAATTTAATGAGCATTTACATAACTAAACTTAAATACATTCATTGATGAAATCATTTAAAGCATGTCTGCTTCTTGTCTACCTTTGGTAGGGACAAGGGTTAAACCACCTGAAACATTTCCATAATTTGCTTATATTTTTATATATCTTGATTGACTTTAGCCAACGTTTTTTGTCATTAATATTTAGGTTGATGAATGTGCTAGATCAGCCAGACCATGTGATCACAGATCAAACAAACATCGAAGGGCAAGGCGAAGAAAATTTACGCAACACAGACAGCTGAAAGTTCAAAGGTAAATGAAATATATTTGCTGATGTTAAAGCTTCTGTTGAATTTACTTGTCAAATCAATTAATTGATGTTACAATTATGTTTCCACATGTATATTTGTAGATCTGAGCAGTATAAAGATCACGTTGAAATTCCGTTGACATCTGATGTAACGGTAAAGGTGAAGGCAGACAATGTACATAGCATCTGGATGGTAAGTTACACTATTCCTGTACTGATGTAGTTTCTTCAAAGAAGATTAAAATCAACATAACTATCAAAGTTAATCCTGATCCTTTTCTGAGCCATACCAATGTCCTAGTGTTCTGATGTGTTCTTGAAATAAAGAGAAGATACACTTTTGATGGTGGTTTTGGATAATGAATGTGTTGATATCTTGCATATTTAGTGCCCGAAAGAAGACGCCATTACCACAAAGAAGCGCCTACCGGTCTGCTCTACAATGACTGGAGTTAAGAAGATAAACAAGGTAAGAACATGCTACATGTAATGGCAATTTGTAACAAATTGCAGCATCATTTAAATTAAATACAATTCAGTTTTCCAATAATTTAATAAAAAAGGGGTAGGTAAATGCAAAACCAATGCCTTTGTTAATCTATGAGGATTTCATTCCCAGCTTCATTTAGTAAAATCAGAGTTATAGCCCGTGAGTTTGCATTATTATTATTATATTTTTTTTCTATTTATTTCTAAGAATGTTTTGGTGTATTGCTTTGATGCTTTCTGTTGAAATGTTTTAACGTGCAATATTACGAAAAGTGTCGAAGTGAATTGTAAAAACCTCATTTTATAACTTGAAGCAAGAAATATTGAATGCATTGTGTCCGTTAACTGTAGAAGACATGGTTTGACTGCCCCCTATGCCCAGTAAAGTGTTCTAGAGAAGATTTCCTACTGGACCATTTCTGTCGACGCCATGTACCTGGAGGGACCAAATACAAGAAGAACACTGACAATTCTTTCTGTCATCGGGTATGTTAGATATTTACTGAGTAGTACGGTAAACAAGTGTTTTTTTTATCAGTGAATGAGTTTTACCTCTTAGTTTATAATAATACATTGTATAATAATTTTTTCATAGTCCTTGGCATCTTCATTTCTTACATGACTACTTTGTAAGTTTTAATAAGGTGGCTATGATTAAACTGGTATATTTTGATCCCCCACCCCCTTTTCGGAAATTTCCCCCTGGCCCCTTAAATTTATTGACTGATATAAAAATGCTAAACACGGGTCTGACCGTCTTGCATATTAGTCAGGTATTGGAAACAGCTTAAATTGATACCAGCTGGTGTTGATGTAAACATTTACATGTAAAAAGGGAGGATTGTTACATTGTGTTATGCAATAAGACAGAGCATGAACACATATCCAAATGTGATACAGACATTTATAAAAACAAACAAAACCCAAACACCTATTTAAAACAAGAATTTGATGAAAATGTGGCAATAAATTTATATTGGCGTAAGATACATTGGATTGTCTACTTTCTCTATGTGACATTCCACCCATCCCCAGTGAAAGATATGTTTATAATTGTATATATGCATTAGTTTTGTTTATTTACTGAATCTTAATGCTCATTAGATAATCAATGATTCTTGCTTGTCAATAATTGCCAATTCATTTAATTGAATTAATGCCAAAAATGACAGATTTATATGTAATATTCATTATGTGCTTTCTATCTAATAAAAGAAATTTATCAGTAAAACAAAATGGTTATTTACACTGTTCTGAAATTTTAGTCAGTTCTAATGTCAAAACCATACTTTAGTGCAAACAGGGTCCAGGAACTCAAATTATAAAATTATGATATCCTTTCTGAAATGGCATTTATCTTGCTCGTTCAGTGAAATAAATTACAATATTACATTGAAAAACAAAACAAGCATCATCTATATATAATGAACTTCCCCTTGGGGTAATTTTAATGTTAAAATAATAAAAAGGGATATTAATGTTTAATGAAATTATTTTATTACAATTTACGAACAAGAAATCAACGAAGAGCAGCAGAAGTCAGCCAAACTCGAAGAGCACCATTTCAACATCCAGCCTGAACCCTGTAGAAAAAACTTCACCTCCTCATCAAGGTTTAATTTCTTTCTTGGGTACTAAATCAAACATTGTTTATATATATTTTTTATGTTATTCATGCTTCTTTTTGTCAACACTTACTTATCAACTTAATATCTGTGTAAAAATAAAATTTATGAAGGCTCAAGTGTACATGAATTCAGAAATTTGTGTTTTTCTTACAGATGAATTGGATATCGCAGATCACGCCGATTTCTCCAAATTAAAATTACTTTTATCATTTGATGTTGAGCAAAATCCTGGACCTGTGAGTTATAAAATGACAATCGCTGTGAACTTGCATGGAATGAAGGCCAGAGTGAATCAATTCATGTTTTTAGTAGTAAAACAGCTGCAGGTGACGAAATAGGATGGGAGTTTACATCATCAGTAATGAAAACTGGTTGTTCAGCATACTGTCAGATGAAGGATGAACTTTACAGAACTCGTGACCCAAAGGCCAAGTTTATGGATGCAACAGTTTTTTTAAAATGGTGGTTTAGTTGGGCAGCTAATATGAACATTGATTTCAGACAACCATGTGACATTTGTAGGTATGAGCCTACATCAATCAGAGCAGACAGAAACAATGACCATGAATTGAATCAGCACCCGGCACATCTATTTTGTTTCTTTGGTTTTGTCCAGATCACAGTCATTGCTATGGATTCCACATGACAGTGGCTGAAGGCAGAAAAGATCCATCAGCTTCATTATACTCTCATCTAGCCAAACCTCCACAAGCAGTGTTTTATGACTTTGCCTGTAACTTACAGGAATATTGCCTCAACAGAGAGAGTGGGTACTACAAGAACGTTAGATTTGTTCACGATATTTTTCATGGTTATTCACACAAATGCTCTACTTCTTTTAGAAGCTCTCGACTTCAAGGATTTGAAAGTGTGAACTCAGAAATCTGCGAACAGTTCAACAGATTCTGAAGAAATCAGCAAGACAAATGACACAATCTCATTTCTGTTTCTATCTTCAGTTCTTTATTCATGAGTGGAACAGGAGAAAAAGAGTTCCTTACAAGAGGAAAATCAGCACTGCACTAGCTGGGCTTTTATGAAATGTATAACAACTTTGATTTTCAGAGAGCTGTGCATCATAAAATGATCAAATGAAATATGTTTAATTTATATTTCATTCACTTCTTATATATATTTGTTTGACTTTCTCATTTGCGTATACTTTTGACTAGTAATTATCACTGCATCTGCAATTGTTTTCGGTTTCTGCTGTGTTTGTTAGTATGTTTCAGTTTGAGCGCACAGACTTCAACTTTGGCTTCCAGCTTTGCCGTTGAGAAAGGACAACAAGTTCCACCAGAAGTTCCACCAGAAATACATCACGTCTTTGATTTTAATGTATGTTAATAATTGTTTACATGGTTGTAAACTAAAAGTTCAACGCATAAATATCTTATATATATATAATTACATTAAGAAAAATGTTGATTGTTTATAAAGCTATGAATTAATATATTTATTATAGAAATTCATATCCCTCTTTCAGGTTTGAGGCAGACTTTCCACAGCGTCTTCATCCAATCTACTCGTGCCGGCATGTGCAGCTACTTAATCTGAAGGCTTGGAGGGAATTGTAGCTCAGTGCTTCATCCTTTATGTGGATAATCAAAAGGGAACCAGCAGGATCGTTTAGATCATTCTTTTCAGAAATCTGTTGGTGTCAAACAATATAATTTTGTTTGCAGAACTGAATGTTCTTATTATTTATATTTTATGAACAAAAAGTATGTTATATAAGAAATGTTAGGCAAAATTATCATTAAAATCAAACTAGGAAAGATTTGGAGATTATTTCATTCATGAAAGGTTTGATCTGATTGATCAGTCTTCTTAATGCCTGTAGTGAACAGTATGTATTGTGTTATATGTAGTATAATAATCAATTAAGTGTTGAGAAATGTCTTAAAATTAGCGTATAACCCTTTATATCAAGTTTTGTTATTTAATTGTAAAACAGCAAAAGAAACATTTGTGGATTTTGAAAGATAAGGCAGAGACTATGTTTACACTGTTAATGTTCAACTGGTGAATTCCATTATTTGTTGCAATATCTTGATTTTGATAATGTAAGGAATGATTTCTGATTAAATTATTACAATAGGAATCCAATCTCTGTTATGCTTAAAGATGCACTTTTACTCCCAAATTAGATATTCCACAGTTTATATGATTGTTTTTATATAAAAAATAAGATTCTTATGAAGGATACAGAGTTGAATTTGAAAGAAGGTTGCAGGAAACATAAAGATCACATTTTCCATAAATGCATTATTTAGTAAGTAGTTAAAGGTTTATCATTCGAAATGTATGTTTCATACATGTGTATATTTTGATTTTGAATAAGAGTCACTTGAAAGATTTAGCTAAAAATGTTAAAAGAAGAAACTGAAATTGCCCAATTCGGTACAAATAATTAAGGTCATTCATTCATTCGCTTATACACATTTTATCAATGTGGAATGTTAACTTAAATTGTTTCTTAAGTATGATATAACAATCTATATTGCATAAGTAATTGAAGATATTGTGAAATACCACTTGTATGTGTACATGCTGGGTACCCCTTGTACATAATGAAAGCTAGGTATGAATAGTATACGATTTTAAAATAATTGCAGTAAAAGACGGCAGTAAAAAGTATAAGAAGATTTAAGGCTAACCACTTGTAAACTAAATGGAAGCTGTACACACACTTACAAGTACACCTTCACGTGCTGTTTCACAACATATCATGTAACTACTGAGAACACATGTTTACAGTACATATATTACTGTTTTATTTGGACTCATTTTATAAAAAAACCCATTTAATTCCTGTTTTGTTATTATTTGTTATAAATCAAATGCTTGAAGTCATGTTTTATGATCTTATAATAAAATTTTGTTACGGGTCTAGTTGTTCGTTGTAGCATTGTTGAGTGAACGTCTCTGATTTTGCCTCATAATTAATGAATTTCACACGAACATGTGTATGGAACCTTCTGTAATGTTTGTGATGTATAAGATTTGCTGTTTGGAGACTTTCAGACGGAATTCTTTCCTTAGAATTAAAATGTACCATTGTGTATTATCGCAATGTCTGTTAACATTGCCAGCAAAGCACAATAGTTGAATATGGAGTCGTGCAAAGAAACTGGAGCGAGTACCTAAATTCTAGGCTGGCTAACATCAAACGTCATTGCCCCGATATGTTCATTATTGAAAAAAATGAAATGCTAATTATTACAAACTTTCAGTCGTTTATGGAACAAAATGTAATAAATGCCTCATTGGCCAAAGTCAAAAGCTAATACACAAAAAGGTAAAAGGTAAGCCGAATTCTTACATGAGAGCAAATATGAAAAATAAATCGGCGCATTCAATGCCCATCCATATCTGAACATTGATATCCTAATGTCCGTTTTGATCAGTCTGTTCCCTCGAGAGATTGTTTTGAAACTTACCATAGGGAGGTAGATCTAGGGTTTCTCGACCCTTAAAATCACGCAAATCACTTCGATCCGAGTTAACCGCTTTGTGGTAGACTTGTCATATTTGACAAACTCCTTCTTTTTAAATTAGACCCTCGATCAGATAAAGTAATGGCTGTGGTCATGCTTGAAGGTCAATATAACTTGACCATGACAACATTCGTGACCCTGACCAACTTTATTATATATGTTAAATATCCCACGTTAAAAAAATAGACTTCGATCCAAGTGTATATTTTTGTACTAACTAAATTCTGCTGGTTGGAAATTTGTTCACCTATAAGGTTTGCACTGTTCAAATATGGCCATTTTGATCTCAAGACTTGTGGACGGACGCACACTCTTGATCCGTGTCATCTCAGGTGCCGCCGCTTTAAAATATTGAGAAAAAGGTGTGTTTTTTACGTCTTGTGTCGGTATAATTGACATACACGACAAAGTCCCGATAACGGTTTTTACCTTTTAAGGCCAATTTAAGGGATAAACACACGAATTAAATGGGCTAAAGAAGGGTCTTACAAGATGCTTCGAATGGTAGATTGTTAAAAGTCGTGAACACCCGGATCGTGCAGAAAAGGTTCAAGAGCGGGTTCGAAAACCTGGACAGTAAACGGGGGAATGGGCATTTTGGAAATGTATCGTTTAACTCATAAAGAAGTTTAATATGCTATCGGAATGGTTACAGCAATAACAGCTGAGTGAGGGCTATCCGCTTTTCCTAGGCACCAGCTAAAGAGTAGAAACGGTTTAAACCGATGTACCATCTCGGTGCGTATTCAAGAACGGTTAGGCCACAACAAATTGATCATTTGTTCGTCGGATTTGCCGCTCCTAAAATTCGAAAAACGAAAAAAAAATTAAAAAAAACTTTTTTTTGCGCCCGCACATACTATTTGGCCGCGCATATTATTATTTTTTTTACTTCTGAATTTCCTCTATTTTCTGATTTTTTTTTACTTAAAATTTAAACCTGCAACGTCGACTTCGCCCTTTTTTGAAGGTATTTTCATTCCCCGCGAGCAAACTTTCCTCGTGTCAGGACAAAATCAGGTCCGGGTAACCGCAAAACAGCCGATATTTGTTGACAGTCTTTTTTGTCGGGAATATTTTGCAGGATGCACCGTTGTTATTTATTTCCGGTATTAATATGCAGGATACTTTCAGTTTTCGTAAATGTAAAATACACATTTTTAATTGAAAATCAGTGTCATAGTCAATGGATTATAGTCTTCAGTAAACAACAACAGTTTCACAGCGTCGAAGGCAATAATTATTTATGTGTGTTTTAAGTAATTCATTGTTTTGTACTCAAAATTTAGTGTTAAATAATAACTAAATCAGATTTTGAGTGCAAAACTTATATTAAAATACACGGACACTCGACTTACAACAAATGAACATGTTTCCGTGAGTTATTTTTTAAATTCTAAAATGCATTTCTCAGTTTTTAATTCTCAAAGTCACTACAACCTTATCATTTGCTTCAAGAGGTTCAAATATAGACCTGACCCAATTTTTGGAAATGCTCAAATGATGAATTACTCTTACTAGTCTAAAAAAAAATTCTTTTGTGATAGTATTAAGTTACGGAATGAATACAATAGTTTTCTTTTTGATCTTCGAATAATTGCACGTTACTTAAACTATGAGGAATGTTGTCTTTACAATATATCCATGCTTAAATTGAAGTTAATAGTAAAGCACTGGATCTTATTGCCATTTTTTTATATATTGAGACAGATTTTCATGTGATACAATCAAAACCTTTTAATTTATATTTAAACTAAGAACCTATGTTTGCAATTAAAAAGCATTTCTTGACATATTGCATGATATATTTGGTAAGAAATAAACTTTATATATTTTTTTAATTTTTCGCCTTGCGCTCCCCTCTGAATTGCCTGATTTTTTTTCGCTCGCTCGCTCCTACTTTTTTTGGGCAAAATCCGTAGAACAAATGATCAATTTGTTGTGGCCTTAAGAACACATTGGACAAAAGATGAAAGCCCAAATAGCCTTAAATGCTATAATATTTGGCATTTTCTCTGAGAAAAAAACAACATCATGTTACAAAAACGTTCATGTCTGCTTAATTGAAGTGCGGTCGTCCGTCTGTACGAGTAAAATAGGCTTTCAACGCTGACTGCGGCTGGTGAAAACACTTTTTTGTAATATTGTTCACTATTTTACACCTG
Source organism: Mya arenaria (assembly GCF_026914265.1). Lineage (NCBI taxonomy): Eukaryota > Metazoa > Mollusca > Bivalvia > Myida > Myidae > Mya > Mya arenaria. The sequence goes on along the minus strand of NC_069130.1, from coordinate 41,763,352 downwards.
GATTTGGACAAACTGCCAGGTCTTAATAGATATGATAATCCAATGCCGACAGAAAGGTCATTTGGACGCTAGAAAATCCGCCGTTATGGATTTTGCAGAAAAAAAGTGCAATGAGTTTTACCATGAATGCCACTTTCTCTTGGAGTAACAACTGCTACCGGGAACCGGGTTATACACATTTACCGGAAATTTTCTGTATTTTTCGGTGTCAAAAAAGATCATGAAAATCTGTTTTATTCTGATCTGCTGGAAATTTCAATGAAAAGGCTGTGGTCGGTCAAGCAAAGATTATACAAAATATAATTCCACGTTAGATCGACCCTCACCGTACTCGCATGATGAATTGGCCGACAGAATTATAAAATGAGGTTCCGTATACACTACTTTTCACAAAGTTACATTACCTTATTTTTTAAATAAATATTATATTAGTCTATGATTTACAAATTGTTATTTGTCAGTCAAATTTGTACCTATAAGTAAAAACGTTCGACTGCCAAATTCATGTAGGTACAATAATAGTTCCTATATATTATTACGTATACTGTATATATATACTAATCAATCTCTATTTAAAAAACAAACAAAAAAACAACAACAACAAACATGTCTGTTAGGTGACAGGCAATAATATTACTTCCGATAAGTTCAGCCGAATGTCAATGACATCTTCGCAGGGTTGATAACTAGGAGAATTGTTTCAGTGTAATATCGTAATAGTCATATAATAGAGTTCATCGATTTTGCACAATAAGATACATTTCATTCACTTTTAATGTTCACTGGGTGAATTATATTGCTTTCTTACATTGAAACGGGGGTTTAAGTTGAATGCCATTTAATCACTTTTATAGATAAAGGCAGCAATTCGTATGCAGAAACTGTAGTGTCATTTCAGAAATTATGTCATCGACATTGTGTTTAAGCTCTGTGCTTACCTCTCTTCTTCTTTCAATAAAGTGTCACCAATTAATAGGTATCACTGCACTGTTTAATTGGCACTGAGGGGATTGAATTTCATAACTAGAACTCCGCGAGTCGGATGTGTCGCCTGACGAATTATTTACTGTCGACATTATAGCTGTTAGATTGGCATTTTATTCATTTATAGACAATGATGTTGCCATTTAACTTTCAAGTGTAGGTGGCATTTGAACCCTCAATCAGATATACCTACGGAATAAGTTTCAGGTTGAAACCTCCTATAGTTTACGAGATATGCCACGGACAAAACCTTTAAGCAAGAAAATTATCAAAGGGCAATAACTCTAAAAATATGGCAGCAAGAGTAACGGTTATTGTGCACTGCACTTGCCCTCAATGAGATCTATCTAGCTATGAAGTTTCAAGTTGATACCTCTTATATTCTTCAAGATATGCCCCGGACATAACTTTAAGCATGCAAATTAACAAAGGGCAATAACTTTAAAACTAAGAAAGCAAGAGTTACTGTTATTGTGCACTGCACTTGCCCTCAATGAGATCTGTCTAGCTATGAAGTTTCAAGTTGATACCTCTTATATTCTTCAAGATATGCCCCGGACAAAACTTTAAGCATGAAAATTAACAAAGGGCAATAATTTTAAAACTAAGAAAGCAAGAGTTACTGTTATTGTGCACTGCACTTGCCCTCCATGAGATCTATCTACATATGAAGTTTCAAGTTGATAACTCTTATATTCTACAAGATATGCCCCGGACATAACTTTAAGCATGAAAAATAACAAAGGGCAAAACTCTAAAAATATGGAAGCAAGAGTTACAGTTCTTGTGCACTGCACTTGCCCTCAATTAGATCTATGTACATATGAAGTTTCAAGTTGATACCACTAATAGTTTAGGAGATATACCCCGGACAAGCGAAAATGGGACTCGGACGCCACCGCCGCCGCTGCCGACAAAAGTAACCCCTATATGTCGTCTTTTCAGGCGACACAAAAATGGAAATATTTTTTTGATATTGTCACATTCTCAAACAATGAAATATCATATTCAAATGATATTCTCAAAATTCACTTCTTTCACAAGGTAAAATATCATGCAACATGATATTGAAATAAACATTTTTCTTTTACTATATCCACAAAAAGATGGCTATAAAATGACTTATTGTACATTCTATATGAAAGTGATTTTATTAAGGAAATTGCACCGATGATATTGTGTCCCAGCCCTGTACATACTGAAGTTCAATATAATGTGAGAACAGGAATATTTTCGAAAAATTATCTTTTATATGTGCACTGATTGAGATGATCAGATATCTGTTTTATTTCATTGAAATATATTTTTAAAGCATTGGAAAGCGCTCGCTGTTATATACAATGTAGTTATGAAAAAACCTCATGGTAAACCTTTTCAGGTTCAGTGGGAATCTAAATATGACTATAAAAATCCCTCAACTACTCAATGATCAGCCAAATTCAAACATACCGTAACATGTTCAGTACTTTATTCAATAATATAACATAGTAGATTATAATAATTTCCACAGGTCTATCTATGGCACAATGATGGTTAATGATTACAGCATAACCTAGAACTTAAAAAGAACATATAAAACAAGTTTGATGCATAAAATAATCACTAATGTTTCTCTTAAAGCTACACTCTCACAGATTTAATGTTTTTACAACTTAATGAAAGTTTCAAAGTACATCAAACATGAAAATCGATAGGAGATAAATGCAGTACTATAAATAAAATACATACATGCAAAGACACATAGATCATAATATATCCACATTAAACACATTTTTTAAAGATGCACTCTTACTCCCAAAAAAGATTTACCACTACTAATACTATTGTTTTAATATTGCGAAAAGGATGAATGAATGTTGAAAGCAATGGTTCTCATGAAGGATACCGAGTTTGATTTGAAAGAAATGTGCATGAAACATGGTGTATCTACCTTATGAGACTATTAAAGTAGATCACAGTAAATCTTTTAGCATTCACCAATCATTTAATATTATTGCGTTTTCTGTTATTAAATACAGGGTTACAAACTTGTTACCAGTAATAAATATGTTCCATCAATGCATTATTTAGGAAGTAGTTAAAGGTTTATCACTCAAAATGTATGTTTGTTATACATGTGTATGCATTGATTTTGAATAAAAGTGTCACTTTAACAATTAATTTGATTTAATAATTACCTGACAAGAATTAGATGGAGCTTAAGAATATGGAATTTTAAAAAATAATAAAGCAATACATTTTCATAAAATCAAAAGGCAGCAACAACAGTCACAGTGTGTTTTAGCATGTGCTATTTAAAACAATCCCTCAATATGTTCCAACTCGTACCCTACACATATAAAATACAAGTTGTATTTAAAGACAAATTCATGGTAAGTAAACAGCTACAAATTTAAAAGAAGTGATACTCTTATTCAAATTAACATTTTTTCATTTTTGTAACAATGTATCTTCTAACATAATGATGTAATATGTGCTTGTCAAAAGCAATAGAAAAATCAATTTAAAAAGTAAACAAGAATCGTGATGTGACAATACTTGTTTTGTTAATGATTGGCAGAAGAAATTCAGTTTCAACTGCTGTCTTCTATTTTTGTAACAGTGACCTAGATCCTATGGGCCCAAAACACAATTTCATGAAAGTTCTCAATAAACTCTTCCTATATATCAAGTTTGGTCACAGTATATCAACCATAACTTAGGTTATTCAGTACCAAAAAGTAATAAATTTTAGTAACAGTGACATTGACCCTAAGGGGCCCAAGGCATTCGAATGAAAGCTCTCCATTAACTTGTCATATATAACAAGTTTGGTCACACATTGTCACCCCTTACTTATTCAGTACTAACTATATTTGTACTTTTCAGCAATACTGACTTTGACCTAGATCATAACCCAAAACACAATAAAAAGTCTGTATGAACTTTCATATAAACCAAGTTTGGTCACAATATGTCGACCTTTAAGTTAATCAATACCAGTTCTTTTGCTTTTAATAGTAACTTTGACCTTTATCTTGATCCTAGAAGCCTAAAACGCAATCTCATGAAAGGTCTTCATAAACGCTTCCTACGAAGTTTGGTCACTATATGTCAAACCTAGCTAAAATTATTTTACACATAAGGTGACTTTGAAGACCCTACCACCAGCCCGCCCAAACAATTAGCTTTCAAAAACCCTGTTAAGAATATATAAATGTGCCTGACATAAGAAATAAAAATGAAAAAAGGGCAAAAATGAAAAAAGGGCAAAAAGGAAAAAAGGGCAATAATTTGTATTTAGGGTTAAAATGGAGTTATGTCACCTTATTGTAAGATGTTCATCATTAATTGTGCAAGGTATTAAGTCCATGAATGAAGGGTATTGAAGTATTAACCTCATTATGTAATGACCCTGAACAACTGTATGGAGTATTAAGTGACTTTAATGAAGGGTTTTGCAGTTGTGAGTGAAAATCCCAACTTGGTCTTAAACTTTAACCGGATGCTAAAGCCAAAGCAGATGCTGAGGCGAGTAGTACAGCCCTCCTTAAGTTATTATTCAAATAGTCCAGCTAAAAATGTTCATAAGGGCTATTCCATTTAAAAATATAACCACTGGAGGGAAGGCATTTATTAAGTTTTTATGCCAACCCCATACAAAAGCAAATGTGCCTTTTGGGGTTCAAATTAGCAAAAAAGCCCACCCATATATTTGGGTTGCCAAACCCGGTGGTTATATGTTTTAGAAGAATAGCCCTAAGTGTTAATTACACTAAATATCGCCTTATTACAGATTTGTTATTGACTTAAGACATGAGATGATTATAAATGTATATTAGAGAGGTCCAATATCTACCATTTTTGTTTAAGTCCCAGTCTAATCAAGATATCAAACTGGTATGTACTGGTACTCCCATATTTTATTGAAATGATTCCCTTAACACCCTTATCTCTGTTACTTAAAAATACAGTTGTCATAACAGAGCCTGTCCTCCTTAAGTCCACATTGGCAGTGAGATTAAATTAAAATGTGATTCTGTTCATTCTTCTTCAAACAGCATTCATCGTGAATCTCGGACATCTTCAATCTATTGGAAATAGAAAGAAGACCTTCATAGAAATTATTTCCATTTTCAGTTTTATGTATTTCATCATTATGGCTATTAAATAATAGTACAAATAATATCAAATTATTATAAAGATGATTTTGACTTCAGTCATCTGCAATGCATCTAATCCATCTACATTATACTATCCTTTTACAATTGACATTTTTTTTTAAAATATATATATATATATAAATACTGAATGTCTAATAAACATTACCCGTAAAAGTCTCATGACTTTCACCCATATCTGTTTTAACTGAGTCTGTATCTGAAAAGAGTGCATAAAATCAAAGCTTCACATACAAATTAGCTTCATGTAATAAAGAAATATATAAAGATGCTATGAAGACAAACATGCACTTATAATTTAAACTAGAAGCCCAAAAGGGCCTATGTTCTACTGGCTGGGTTTGTGTGGTCAACATCACTGTTTTCGAAAAGAACCAACCCCTTATGGATTCTGAATACTCTGAATACTGTTTCTTGTTAACCAGCAATTGTTTACTGACACACTGATTTTTTTACTATCAATGCCCATAATCTAGGCATGCATGGACGGATCTGGCTGGTTTTCAAAAGGAACCGAGCTCTTATGGATATGTAGATACTGTTCAAGTTTCATCGAGATACAATCAAAACTGAAGGATGTATCGTGTTAACAAGCAATTGCTTACTGACACACTGATTTTTTATACTATCAAGGCCCATAATCTAGGCATGCATGGGCGGATCTGGCTGGTTTTCGAAAGGAACCAAGCTCTTATGGATATGTAAATACTGTACAAGTTTCATCAAGATACAATCAAAACTGAAGGCTGTATCGTGTTAACGAGCAATTGTTTACATGATTTTTTTATACTATCAAGGCCTATAATCTAGGCATGCATGGGCAGATCTGGCTGGTTTTCGAAAGGAACCAAGCTCTAATGGATATGTAGATACTGTACAAGTTTCATCAAGATACAATCAAAACTGAAGGCTGTATCGTGTTAACGTGGAATTGTTTACAGACACACGGACGCACATACTACGTACACACTACCATCGCATAAGACTAAATGACTAAACAATAAACCAGTCCATTAGTTGAATAATTAAATTTTATGATTTGTAATGTTCAGTCAACATTTAATGTATTGAACAATCTCATGATTGTTTAACATGTTAACTTATTAGGAATTAAATATCCAGTTAATAAACATATTATTCTTTGGGTTTAATTGCTGTAACGTTTGTTATTCAAATTAAATGACGCAACATGTTCAAATTGTCAATTCAGCCCATTTCTAAATTTACCATTACCTGGTATGTTTGAATTGTGTTGACCAGGTGGATGAGGTTAATGGAGCAATGGATGATAACGCGGCTGACTGCGAGTGCTGACATCCCTAGGCTTCTGGAACTGATTTAGAAAATTAATTGAAATTAATTCGTCTTGTATATATTTATGTTTTTTCCCGTTAATGATTTAAAAAAAAAACATAATGTCATTGCTTTTAAAGTATAAGCATGACAGCAAAAACAAATACTATAAATAAGCATATATATGGGAGACTGTCCAAATTTCATTAATCCGCACATTTGTAGAATTCATCATTAAAACTGGGCACATAATATTTCTTCTTTATATCTGAAGTTATTATGTGTGGAGTTAACTGTATTACAAAAATTGTAATCAGATTTTGACTAGATTATGTACTGAACACATATGCCATGTAATAAAATAAAACTATGCCCTACATTGCTGTTTCAGTTCTTGTTTGGAGCACACCCAATATCAATGCAAAAGCTGCATCGCACATTTTTGTTCAAGATACATGTTTACAAGCGGCGCCATGTATAAGGCATTTTGAATAAAAAAAAATTCCTTTTGTAAGTAAATGATTGAGCAAACGAATGAAATGACATACAGAATTATCATATCAACATTACAACAAGTTTATAATATTACTTGTTTTCCTACCACAGATTCTTTATGTTCTTTATGAAAAAGAAATTAAGAAAGTAGTGTTCATACATTTTGAATTTTTAATCCAGTGTTCTTTCTTACAATGAATGTAGTCAAATTATGTAGGGTTAAAGTATGTAATTGCATTGAAAACATGAGAAAACTAATGGGACATAAATCAATAAAAAAATTATGTGCCTGTGACAATCCTTTAAAAGAAAAAAGTTTGGAAGAAATTTATATACATAGAAAAAACATGATTATTTCATTTGTAGTACCGGTAATTCTTTTGCAAGGCCCAGAACCGCGCAATGCATATTACTTGGTAAACAGCACATTTTTCAGGCATGTGGGAAAAGGCTGTGACCTGTACTTTTGTTTTAAACTAATATACGATACATTTAAGGAGGTTGCAATTATAAGTAACTTTTACTTCAATGAAATCAGCTCGGGTTCATATAAAATAGAACAAGAAAGATACAGAAAACGAAATGTTATATACTTAATACTCTGTGTACAGCACTGATGATGATTGAATATCTGGTTATATACAAAACATTCCATATAATTTACATTGCATCAGGGGCCCACCATCATCTTCAGTTCAAGGGGTTTCATGCGCTGCAGAGCCTTGACTTGTGCAAGCTGCTATTGCCCTTCTCTCCATTTCTATCTCATTGGCTGCAGGCTGAAATTTTTTGGTCTGCTTAGCACATCATAGCCACTTGGCAGAAGGTGGAATGAATTAATATTAACTTTAGTTATTATTATATGCAGTTATGACAGTAAACTATCCAATGTTCTTCTATTACTTTTGATGAAAGGTTCTCTTCAAAGGACAAAAATGATAATCACAATTCTAATTGAAAAATATTTATAAGTCATTACATACATGTATATGTGTACCTTTTTTTCTCACAACAAGAAGTCTGCACAGTTCAAACATTTATACGTTCTTAATGGTGTTACTTGGGATGCCTCCTAGGATGGCTCAAGGCACCTGCAGAGAAACAATACTTGTCAGACAGAATATGCATTCAAAGATAAAACATTGGTTTATACACTCTTTGTTTATCTCACTATTTGGACCAAATATAATACCATAGTTTTATGATAAATATTAAGTTTATCTTTAAAGTTCTTCCAACATACATGTATATTTATCCATATAAAGCACATAAACAAGGCAACCTGAAACTTAAGGATTTGATAAGAAATCCTCAAGTTAGTAAGCAGACAAAGTTAATTTGGTAATATTTCGACACGTTGGTTTGAGTCTATTTGTCAATTAATGAAATAAACAAATGTATGGTATAAAAATACTCTGTCAATCAGACAACAGGTGGGATTTTTCTTGTTGCTTGTGAAAAAAATACAAAGTACTTAATCTGTTGTTTAATAAAATACCTTCTTTTTCATCAGAGGATTGATAATTATAAATCTAAGACAATGTTAATCATTGCATTATCACTAGTGTACGAGAATGATAAAATATAGGCTATATTTCAAGCAACTCCAGTTATACCCCATCCCCTAAAGATCAGCCAGTGTCATATACTAGTACCTCTTCTTGACTTTAAGCTGAGAACAGTCATTAACTTTTTTTTCCTTTTCTTCTTCATGCAACAAAGTTGGTATCAGTAGTTTCAAATAAAATTAAGTGCACATTACACATTTAATATTACAAAATATTTGAATTTGCTTGACACATCTACTCTAGCTGTTAAATACATACATGTGGTTTACTTGTAACATTTTTTCTACCAGTAATAATCAAATATATTATCAGCTTCGACAGGTTATAATTTTCACCTACTGTAAAACCATAATATACCAGTACTATTTTGCAAATATGTTGGTCAGTCAATAAAAGTTGATTTGCACTACATCTGAGTGCAATTATTGTTTGTATCCGAATTTTAGGTTTTTATTTTTGTCTTCTTTGATCCAACAATCTGATCAATTCATCAAAAAATGAAACAAGAGGGCCATGATGGCCCTAAATCGCTCACCTGAGTAAAAGAGTTTAACCTTTGTTATTAATATAGCTTGTTTCTCAAAGAATATTGAACAAGAGCTGTCAAAGTATGTGACAAATGCCCCCCAATGTGACATTGATCTATGAACAAGTACATAAAAAGTTTATCTTGCCTTTATGTGTCAAATACATATTGCAAGTTATATTAAATTGCCTCTGAGCATAGAAAAAAAAACAATCATACTAAATGACAGCCAACACTCTTTATGTCCTCATATTCAGCATTCCATTGTGAATAAACACTTAGTGTATCTTTCACCTTAGAGGTAGGGACATGGGTCTTGCACACGACACGGTGTCTTGGTATGTCAAAAACATATGGCAAGTCATTTTAAAATCTGTCCATATAAGAGTAAGTCACATCCAACCAAGGATCATTCCTGAAGTTTCATCAAAATTGTCAAAGCGGTTTAGGAGAAGAAGATGATTATAACCAATTGTTGACATTTTTCTTTAGGTTGCCATGGCAACCGGGCCAAACAAAATTATGTGAACAAATTTAAGAGAGGTCCATGCAAGGACACTTCAAACCAAATTTGCTGAAGATCTATCAAGGGGTTCATGCGAAGAAAATGTTAAGTTTTTTTTACTAATTTTAGCTCTGGTGGCCCTTAAAAGGGGCCAAACAAAATTATTTGAAAAGACCTGACAGAGGCCCATGCTAGGATGCTTCAGACTTGAAGATCCATCAAGCAGTTAATAAGATCAAGTTGTTTAAAGGTTTTTCTATTTTTTGCTCTGGTGACCCCTAAAAGGGGCCAAACAAAACCATTTGAACAAAGTTGAGAGAGGACCATAAGTATGGAGTCATTCTGACCTTTACTTTCAGAGGAAAAGATGTTTAAGTGACAAGACAATGTAAAAACAAATGACCCCTGAGCAAGGCCAATTTGACCCCGGGACAATAATTTGAATACCTTTGGTGTAGGTCCACTAGGTAACACTATATACCAAATATGAAAGCTCTAGGTCTTATATTTTGGAGAAGAGGATTTTTAAAGTTTTATTATATAAGACTATATAAAAATATTGAAAACCTAAGCCTATGAACACGGGGCGTGGCCAATTTTGACCCCATGGCTAAAGTTTGAACAATCTTAATAGTGGTCCGATAAACAATGCTTCATACTAAATATCTAAGGCTTTCGCCTTTTGGTTTCGGAGAAGAAGATTTTATAAGTTTTCATCATATACATATATAAGGAAACCCATGACCGCCCGGGTGGGGCCATTTTTTGACCCCAGGGCCAAAGATTGAACAATATTGGTACAAGTCAACTAGATGATATATCATGCAAAATATCTAAGCTCTTGTCACTAATTGATTTTACGTGTGTATCTATATATGTATATTTGTTATTAATTGTTGTATGTGGCCCATATTGAAAATTGGTATGTGTACTAAATATTTTATCCAGTTTAATTAAGACGTTACTTGTCTTTGTGAGTTCGGAGAAGATTTTTTAAGTTTTCACTATAACACATATAGAGAAAACCCATCAGCCCCGGGGTGTGGCTAATTTTGACCCCAGGGCCATAATTTGAACAAACTTTGTAGAGGTCCAATAGACGATAAATCATGCCAAATATCTAAGCTCTAAGCCATGTAAGTTCAGAGGAGATGATTTTTGAAGTTTTCACTATAAACATATAGAGAAAACCCATGACCCCCGAAGGGGGTGGGGCCAATTTTGACCCCAAGACCATAATTTGAACAATCTTTGTAGAGGTCCACTAGACGATGAATCATGCCAAATATCTAAGCTCTAGTCCAAGTAAGTTCAAAGGAGAAGATTTTTGAAGTTTTCACTACAAACATATAGAGAAAAACCCATGACCCCCCGGGGCGGAGCCAATTTTGACCCCAAGGCCATAATTTGAACAATCTTTGTAAAGGTCCACTAGACAATGAATCATGCCAAATATCTAAGCTCTAGTCCAAGTAAGTTAAGAGGAGAAGATTTTTGAAGTTTTAACTATAAACATATAGAGCATACCCATGACGCCCCCGGGGCGGGGCCAATTTTGACCCCAGGGCCATAATTTGAACAAACTTTGTAGAGGTCCACTAGACGATGAATCATGACAAATATCTAAGCTCTAGGCCAAGTAAGTTAAGAGGAGAAGATTTTTTAAGTTTTCACTATAAACATATAGAGAAAACCCATGACCCCCCGGGGCGGGGCCAATTTTGACCCAAGGGCCATAATTTGAACAATCTTGGTAGAGGACCATTTGGTGATCCTACCTACCATATATCAACGGCCTAAGCCTTGTGGTTTGGGAGAAGAAGATTTTTAAAGTTTTTCCTTTCCATTGCCATGGCAACCAGAGTTCTGCATGGAATTCAATTCTTTGAACAATTTTCAAAGGGGACCACCCAAGGAACATTCCTGTGAAGTTTGGATGAAATTGGCTAAGCGGTTTATGAGGAGATGTCGTTTAAAGTAAAAGTTTACGGACGGACGGACGCCGGACAAATTGTGATCACAAAAGCTCACCTTGTCACTATGTGACAGGTGAGCTAAAAAGAAAGATTGAATTAATGCAAGCCATTTAAGTTCAAACTCTATGGAGATTAATTCTGTTACTACTAAATATTTTAATGTTTAAAGTAACACTCTTATTCAAAATCAATACAAACGCATGTATAAACAAAAACAAGAGGGCCATGATGGCCCTAAATCGCTCACCTGAGTAAAAGAGTTTAACATAGCTTGTTTCTCAAAGAATATTGAACAAGAGCTGTCAAAGTATGTGACAAATGCCCCCCAATGTGACATTGATCTATGAACAAGTACATAAAAAAGTTGATCTTGCCTTTATGTGTCAAATACATAGTGCAAGTTATATTATATTGCCTCTGAGCATAGAAAAAAAACAATCATACTAAATGACAGCCAACACTCTTTATGCCTTTCACCTTAGAGGTAGGGACATGGGTCTTGCACACGACATGTTGTCTTGGTATGTCGAAAACATATGGTTCTAGTCCAAGTAAGTTAAGAGGAGAAGATTTTTGAAGTTTTAACTATAAACATATCAAGTATACCCATGACCCCCCGGGGCGGGGCGAATTTTGACCCCAAGGCCATAATTTGAAAAATCTTTGTCGAGGTCCACTTGACGATGAATCATGCCAAATATCTAAGCTCTAGTCCAAGTAAGTTCAAAGGAGAAGATTTTTGAAGTTTTCACTATAAACATATAGAGAATACCCTAACCACCCGGGGCGGGGCCAATTTTGACCCCAAGGCCATTATTTGAACAATCTTTGTAGAGGTCCACTAGACGATGAATCATGCCAAATATCTAAGCTCTAGTCCAAGTAAGTTAAGAGGAGAAGATTTTTGAAGTTTTAACTATAAACATATCAAGTATACCCATGACCCCCCAAGGGGGCGGGGCCAATTTTGACCCCAAGGCCATAATTTGAACAATCTTTGTAGAGGTCCACTGGACGATGAATCATGCCAAATATCTAAGCTCTAGTCCAAGTAAGTTCAGAGGAGAAGATTTTTGAAGTTTTAACTATAAACATATAGAGAATACCCTAACCCCCCGGGGCGGGCCAATTTTGACCCCAAGGCCATAATTTGAACAATCTTTGGATGAAATTGGCTAAGCGGTTTATGAGGAGATGTCGTTTAAAGTAAAAGTTTACGAACGGACGGACGGACGACGGACAAATTGTGATCACAAAAGCTCACCTTGTCACTATGTGACAGGTGAGCTAATAAATTTTAAGTGATCTTTATCTTCTTCCTAAATAATGCATTTATGGTGAGTGCTAAAGATTAACTGTGATCTACTATGGTCTCATAAACGAGAAGTTGAGCTAGACACAGGAACGGACAGTGCGATTTTAATATTTTTCACTCTCGGGGGGGGGGGGGGGGGGGGCATAAAAAAATACACCTCAGAAATCAGTGAGAGAAATTGGTTTTACATTAACTTACCCATAAGAACTCAGGCCAAAGAACATTTGGATTCCTCTTCACAAAGGATGGTGGGAATGAAAGATGGTGTGTACTGTCCCTGGCTTGAAATGGGCCAATTTCAGCACAATCAAGAGAAAAAAAAATATTTATATGGCCATAGAGAAATTGTTTGTATTTTGAAAGTCATTTTGAAACTCATATTCTTCACAAAATTGCATTGTCCATTCATTTTCACTTAAGGCTTGATGGGATAAAATAGTTATGAAACTATACCCGATGTAAATAAGTCATTGCCTTAACATAAAAGTAAGTACCTAAACTGGTAAATAATCCATTGAAAAGAACTTATATTGATACTTGGTTCCAAATGTAATCTTTTGTAAAAATCAACCTTGCCTTTGATAGCATAACCCTGGATCTTTCCTATGATGTTCCATCCTGAACATACTTCGGCTTGCACCATTCTGGAAATGCGGACAATGGGCCTGTAACAATTCAAAACAAAATTTTACAACTATAATATTAAATTGGCTGCAGTAGTGCATACAAAATGGGGTGGGGCATCATTCAAGATCTGTTCAAAGACACAATTAAATCAGTGCCTGAATGTACAACAAGGCAATCCAAAGGACAGCTATCAGGGTTCGAATTTAACTTTGATGAGCACTCGCAAAATTTTGCGAGTGCATTTTGAGGCAACTCCCAAAATGAGAAATCAACTTGCAATTTTATTATTTGCTTTATTCCTTTATAATATTGTCTAATTAAAGTAGAAATTAACACCTAAGACATATTATGAATATTAAAAAGTATCAATCTTGAGTGACTCGACTACTAGAACTTGTTGATGGCTTATTCTATTTGGGGGGTATGGAAAGACTCGTCTGATGCTGGCAGCTTTTTGATAACAAAGCTGTCCAATAATTTGACATTGTTCACTGTATATTTACCCTCGCCATCGGGTAATTTAATACCCATTCGACAAGCACGCTACAGATTTCATTAAGTCTATAAGTATTAAAAACAATAAAATAATAAATTTAAAATAAAAAAGCAACAGTAAATGTAGCGTGGATACTTTGGACCATGAAATATATCGATCAACGAAGTCTATTCATTTTGACAGTTGGGCGGAAATATATTCAAAGGATGATGGGGTTTACATATAGTGCGCAAAAGCGCTAAATTTAGCCTATGATTGAGCTATGTGATTACGTCATTCGTATTTACTTTGTATTATTCACGCCTCGGATCATCCCGGAAAGATTCGAGATAAAACTCGGCCTTTTCCGTATTTGTTCTATTTTTGAAAACCTACTAGAGCGTGACTCCGTACTGTCTTCTTTATACCGGTAGTGTAAACATGCCACTTATAGGCTGTTTACATACGACTACATAGCGGAAGTTCATGTTTATTCTACTTTCCTTTTAACATTTTGTGGTCTAGAAAAAGCCACTCGAAGAATTTTGCGAGCTTGAATAAAAGTCACTCGCAATTTCCAATGGTCGCTCGCATTTTGCGAGTATGCGAGTCTAAATTCGAACCCTGGCTATATCCCCTGCTGTTGTTTTTTAGTATATTTTGTTTTTTTCTCACAACCTGAAATAACATTCTCGGATATCTGGACATAAGGATATTTGTTATTCATATTGTGTGTACTAAGTGTAGGACCTTTAAATGTTAGATGTGACCTTGACCATTGAGTTATGGACACAGGTCAAGGTCACTGCAAATCATCTCAATGAGGACACGTTCCTACCAGGTAATATGGTAATCCATTCCTGCAAGTTATACCCCAGACACGAGCATGTGTACTATGGCCTTTAAATGTCAGATGTGACCTTGAACATTGAGGTTTGGACCTGGGTCAAGGTCACTCCACATCATCTCAATGACAACATTTGTAAAAAGTTATATGGTACCCATCAATGCATAATTAAGTTATTGTGCAGACTTGAGCATGTGAACTCTGACCTTTATATGTCTTGTGTTACCTTGACCTTTGAAATATGGACCCGATCAAGTTCACTGCACATCGTCTCAATAAGGACAACATTTGTACCAAGGAAAATGGTAATCCATTAATGCATAAGTAAGTTAAAGCCCGGACACGAAATGTTATGGACAGACAGACGGACGAAATACATTCCTATAATCCTCTCCCCACTCTGTTGCAGGGGAATAAAATCAGAAACTTTTAGGTACTGAGTATCAGTGAAAGTGGCTTAAACATTGGCTTTCAAGGGGCTTTCTCACGTAAGAAAAGTAAGATGCTGGGTTTCAAAATTGGCCATGCGGGTTTGAACCCGATCTCCGACACATTTTTTTTTATATCAAAGGGTTACACATTCTATTCGATAATTGTCCTAAGAAACAAAAATGTGCGCCAATCTTTGACACAGTCCCTTTAAGGACCAGACATCAGATGGTCAAAAAACCCAGTAACTTCCCAAAAACAGCATAGAAATCTACCATGAAGCAGATCATATATAATGAAGATAAACTAGGGATGCAAACGAATGGCAAAATTGATATTCGAATATTCGGTAATTCTTTCGATCGAATATTCGAATATTCGTTTACCGAAATCAATATTTTGGAAGATGTAGTAAACTACTATTATTATTCGCTTATGTAATAGCCGGGGCAATTTGACCGTATTTGTCGTAGCGGCGGACCCCGATTTTCTCCAAATATCCTTTGAAATTCGCAATTTTCAGGAAGAAAAAAGAATACCTTATAAACAGACAAACAACACAATCAAATAATTTCAATTCCGCTGCCTTTATATGTGTAAACAATGTGAAATTAGCTGGAGTCCTAGTCAAATAGCGTTTTTCGCCAACAGAGGGTCTTTCCATAGGACAAGCAGCCTCGTTCTGAGATTGATCTTTAATTAAATTGACTAAATGTAACTATGGAAAACCCAAACCAACTCGGGAACTAGTAAAAAAATAAAACGAAAACATATCTGGATTTGACTCATCCAGTGTTCAACAATGGAGGAAATATATCATAAAACGCTATACTATACATTTACATTTTAAAGCGCGAACATTGTATCGAAACATGGAATACAATTTAAAGCACATATATGTAACAACATTACTGTAGCACATGGCATTCATATCGTCACGGCGATTTGAGCTATGTTGCCCAGCTTAATTTGCAGCCAGGACAAAACATTGGTGTTTAAACGTTAATGCCAATTCCTAGTCAGTTATTGTAAAAGTAAGGGGACTTTTTACAGTACCCGACGATATGTCCCTTAATGACATATGACACGTGTTTAGTGTATTGTCATCACATTCACACCTCTGGCATTAGGGGCCAGTCGTTGTAAAAACAAAACAAACAAACTTTCTTTATTGAGAATTAGTATCATTACTCTTTTTCCGAATATTCGAATACCGATTTTGACTTCGAATACCAAACGTTTGATCGAATATTCGAATATTCGAATATTCGTTTGCATCCCTAAGATAAACACAACACTTATGTCACATCACTGACATCAGCACAGTTTACCTGTTTAGAAATAGCACATAATGGGTTCCCAGTTAAAATGGAATAATATGACCTTGCAAGTCATGTGATCATTTCATATATTAAACTGTCAACTTTAAAGCATTGTAGCAATACATATAGCCCGGAATTAACATAACTGGGTTATCCCATGCCGGTACAAATAAAACATGAATTTCTAGCTATTGAAATGCATGTAACAGTCCAATGACTCTATTGTTTCCGAAGTAACGTGTATATATTACAACGGTTTAATTTTGTTTGGACCGGAGGATTAGGTTGGGAAAACCAGAATAGCTATAATTCCGGGCTACAACTATTTGCTGTGACTTTCAGCAGAGTAGACCTTCACTGTGACTATGTCGTGACTAGCCTTTCAGTATACTAACCAAATCTGTATGGAAACACCAAACCTAACTGTACCCAAAGACAATGCAATAATATTTCCCATAATTGGGTATTGGAACCATGAGTTCACTGGACCATTTTATTGACTTTTACAGCACTGGTATGTATTGATCTGTAATTCATTTTTTTTTCACAACAATATATAAAAGTTATGTAAATTCTAGACAATATTTTTAATTGTGTGCAATTGTATTATGCAGTGTCCCTTTAAAAAATTAATAGTTTCATATCTAAATCATGCTCCAGTAAGAGTACTTGGATTTGTATCAACGCTGTTAATAAAACAGTACTGTCATATAATGAATACCACTGACACCAAAATGTATGATTTAGGTGTATAAATAGTGTTTTTGTTTACTAAATGTGTGTCTGTTTTGATGGATTTTTTGTAACTGTTTGAACAAACAAATTTTGGTCGTTAGCTAGTAAAAAGGAGTATAAACATTGTTTCACTAAAAGCAATATATAGGTACCCTATGACTTGATATCAATATTATTCAAGTTTGAAGTGTGTGTGGACATTTTTAAAAAAAAAGAAAAGATTACTATCTTTTGACTTTTCAATATTATAACCCTAGAGGGTATTGAGCCTTTCTCTTATGCAAGGCTCACACCTGTCATTTTTCGGCTGTGAATTTTAACAAATTCACAGACAGGCAAAAAAACAGACATTTTTTTCAAGTATTCTGTTTGTCATGTATAGTTAACTATGGAAAATTCATCCCTCAAACTGTCTGAAGAGTGACAATTTTAAATTTTTGAAAAAGATGATCACACAAGTTAAATTGCACCAGTCAATTGTAACAACAAATTCCCAGGTCTGGGGTGAAAAAAAGCGTGGTAACCAATAACTGGTGCATTGCATGCCACTTCCATGAGACAGAATTGTCATATTCGGAGGCAATTGTGCAGAGACCATGAAAAATACCGTCATGTTTACATGTTGAAATTAGACTTGGAAGATAAACAAGCCCGAATGCTATATTTAACAAACACCTTGAGACAACCACCTTATAAAATAGAAAAAGATGAAATAAAAGCTTGTGTGTATACATCGTTAATAATGAATGAACAATCCAGAAAAAGTCTAAACCATTTTTTATTGGAATTAAATGTGCAAAGAATCATAATAAACATAAATATTATTTGGATAGTCACAGACTAAAACATGTATTGCATGCAGAGCTGAATACTAGTGATGTCCATACATTCATACTTCTTGATCAATGAGTATGTTTCTTCAGACCTTTTCAAGGGAAACCTATGAAAGTGCATGCACTTATTTCCAACGGGGTCCTTTGTCTTTTGCTGAAGGCATGTAGCAAAAGGCAGATGTGGGAAACAAGAGTCTGGGTGCAATACCCTAGCTCTTTTACGAAGAGACCCCTTAGTTCCTTCACGGGCTAGGTGTGAAGCACTGATACACAGGGTGCAACTAACCTAGACTAAACCAGTACTGAATACACCACTTTTTCAAGCACTACACTGCCAGGCACCAGACAAGGGAGCTAGATGTACTTGTACCAACTTTTAAAGTATTTCAGTAAGAAGTGGCTTGGGAGTTTGAACCCCGACCTCCAACTCCTTAGGCGGACAACTTTACAACTGGGCATTGGAGACAGTTATAGATATCTACCGGCAGTATTTATTTACTGTGACAATTCACAAACATATTTTTTTTCATTTCTTAACTCCTGTGTACTGCTACATGGTTGTAAAAAGCATTTTAAATGTTTGACAACTATTTCCTCATGATAAATTGTTTTATTTTGTCCCATTACATGACAAGCAGCGAACAATGTGGCTCTTACTTCTAAATAGAAGATTCTGATGTTGGTGATGAAATTCACATACCGTGACATCAACTTTCATAAAACCTGTTCTAATAGCCAAATTGCCCACAAAATCTTACTGAGATGAAAAGAATTCAAACAGGAGTTATAGAAGGGCAGCTTAAAGAATAATTATGACATTACTGGTTGACCATACGTGGTATATTTCCAAACAGGGCACAAATACTGATCACCTACTAAAACATTGGCCTTTATTTACCACGATCTACTATGCACCAGTCAATTGTAACCAGGGCCCCCCCGGTCTGACTTTCGGTCCAGCCAACCCCGGGTAAATGCGGGTGGTTATACCCCGGCCAAATGCCCCCACACCCCAGAGACTCCATATAACGCCCAATCTCGGCTTAATATGGCGCTATGACAAAACCACCACGGTCACCTGGAAAGTAAAAACACGGCCCTTTTCCCCGGTATACCCCCAGACCTGGGGGAGCTGTGGTTACAATTGACTGGTGCATTATTTGATGAATACAGGGCTTGCCTTGGTCATAAATTTCATCTTGTTTGTTGAGTACTTTAAAAAAAAAGCCATTTAATGTAAATACGCTTAAAAATCATAATGTAGCACACGCGGGAATGACCTCAGAAGATTCATGTGCATTTTTCAGGTTTTGCGGTTATGTTGACCTAACTTCAAGATATTTATAAATATAAATAATCTGAACATTTGAATTGTAATTGTTCCAAAAAACATTTCAGACAATAAATAACTTGAGTGAGGCTTATGCACCAGTCAATTGTAACCACGCCACCCCCCATCTCCAGGTCCGGGGGATAGCGGGGACTTTCGGCCCAGCCAACCGCAGCTAAAATCCCCGCAGGGCGGAGACGAACAGATGGTAAGATCCCCGCCAAATGTCCCCGCCCCCCAGGGACCCTAGGTATATTTAAAGCGAAGACAAAACCACCGCATTCACCCGGCACTGTGGGCCACCTGAAAGGTAAAAACACGGCCCATTTCCCCAGCTATCCCTGGTATATACCCCCCCCCCCCCCCGGACCTAGGGGGGCCGTGGTTACAATTGACTGGTGCATTACAGTAGTGTTTATTCAAAATAGAATACGTATGAATTATAATTGTATGACCATGCACGTATTTTCGTTTTTCAAGTATATGGTATATGTGCCCTCGATAGCATAATTTTAATGGTGATTTTCTTTCCATAAAATGAACGATTTTTTTATACATAAAAAAATATTAGATCGGGAATCTGTTGTCACATTAACCAAAGATGTTTATGAAACAGTTTCATACGAAATTTTAACTTACAACAAAAAAGATAAGTGTGGAAAAAAAACACTTAAAAAGTGTACGGATTTGTATCGTCCTAGACCCTAAAATCGCGAGCAACCTTGATTCGCGGCCATCTTTGTTTTTACCTGGTTATCACGTGAAATGCACGTATCTGCAAAGCTATGACGTCATTTTTACTACAAACTATTTACAAGAGTAGATGCTTTCAAACTCGCGAAAAAAATGTCTTTAAAACATATTAATTCACTTAAAACAATGGTTAACACTGTAAACAACGTAGTTTTACTAATCCCAAATTAATTGCCATAGAATCCAACCATATTTGCCACATAACATCCATAAAAATTCGCTGGTTATTTCGTCTGCTTTGTATACAATTTATCAATGACGGTCACGTGACCTAAATTATTGTAGGAAGGCAAAACAAAATTATATCTTGTGTTTTCATGACCCATAGTCTTAGTGTCAAAATAAAGAAATTAGTGAGTGTTAATTTCTGTTTTTGGTGCATCCCTAAGCAGTGATAAAGCATAGTCCACCTAAATGGCCGTCAACCAGTCTTTTGACAATTTTTAGACTATGGCAGACTGGTGAAATGTCAAAATAATAAAAAAAAGTATCCCTGATCGCTCATTATTGTAGCTACCACCGCGGTCACCTGGCCCTGCGGGGGCACCTGGAAGTAAAAACACGGCCCTTTTCCCCGGCTATCCCCGGTATACCCCCGGACCTGGGGGGCGTTGTTTCAATTGACTGGTGCATTAATAACAAATATAATTACAAAAATATGTGATACCGTTCTTCCAAAATTCTTTGTACTCAGGCACAAACAGAACAATGTCTTGAATTTCCAACTCCTGTATTTTCTACCCTCATCACATGTGTGGTACACAGAAATCTTTGACCTAATTATGTAAACAAGCATCTGCCAAAATACACACTGTCGTTTACTTAAATCCACACTGTCTCTAGTTATTTACGAAAACTCTCAACTGTCCAAATTGGGGTCCTATTCCGAAATGTTCACAGTGTTTTATGATAGTGTTATTGATACTGAACATATTTCTCTTCCTGACTATGTTTTAACATTATTGGCACAATTAAATTGCATGAAATTTGCCAAATGCGCTTACCTAAACACTGATTCTTGATTGTTTTCGGTTTGGTGTTTTCGGTTTGGTGTTTTCGGTTTGTTGTTTGGTTGTGGTCGAATCCGTCTGGTATTTTTTTTCTAAGACACCGTGCATGGTTCATCGATTTTACGGAAACTGCCGGAAATTCTGGTTCCCAGCGTTATATGAATTACATATTACAAATGGTAAAGGCTCATTTGATTAACTTCATGTTGCTTAGTGCTTACTTAGTATTGTTTTCGCCTTGCATAACTTTCAATCATTTAATGCCTTAACTACTATTACTTGATATCTAATAAATATATACGTATATAAACATCCAGCATATCAAAGAGCACAGAGAGCAAGTATAGATAGCAAAAGTAAGAATCCATTTGACAGATTTATGAATGAAACCTACAACAGGGACCTATATACAAAACAACAACAACAACAACGGGCAACAACTAAATGTTAACATGCATGTGTCAGTATTAAATAATGGAGGAACGATTTAATCAATTTCACAAAGTAAAACGTACAAAGCAATAATAACTTGTTCGCATTAACATTTTAAGATGGCACAGAATGGATGCATTTGCCATTTACACGCAAGAATATGTGATTCACATACATCAAATAACACAAGGCAATATGCAATTGTCATTTAGCAGCATGCATGTCCTGGCGGATATTCCCTTCCATATCCGTCATCTAAATCAAACTTGAATTTGTTATATGCTGACGAACGGATTATAGCAAAGTATTGAGAACTGTTCTAGGAAGCACACCTGTACTTAATACGTTAGGTAATCAGGAAAGGCTGGAAATCGAATAACCGCAGTATACTATGTCAAATACAGTAATCCAATTTTTGGGGGCGTCAAGAGCATTCGGGTCATAAATACATGTAATAAGACTCACTAACATAAAAAAATGCGACATATATATATATATATATATATATATATATATATATATATATATATATATATATATATATATATATATCAGTTTAAATTGATACACCATAAACTGTTTGCCACATTGGTTTGACAAAATCCAATTTGTTGCACTGGCTATGGCATGATTGTTTTTAAATCTTACCATCTTTCTGTAAATTTCTCATCACCAAATATTGAGTTTATTTCATTATAAGGTCTTTACTATTCTTTAGGACATTTATATTCAATATATTTAAATATTTTTGGATTTAATAATCATATAAATAAAGGTGATGCATAAATAAGATTGCTGATAAATTCCTTTGTGTAAGTATCATGATATCAATTGTGCTAAATACTGACACTAACTACTACGCATGTCAGAAAAACGTGATCCATTAAATTGCCATTTCATGTTCAAAACACAAGGAGGGATCAAAAAAGATAATTTGGATATCTCTGTAAAGAACTCTTTGTAATTACCGCTATGGTTTTGGGTTTGTTTGGCTACGTCAAAGTGTTAAAAACTTTAATGAACATTTAATGTCTCTGAACAACGGTTTCTCCAATGCAAAAGGCAATACTTGTTCAGAAATATCAGAAACTCGTCCTCCATGACACGTACACACAGGTTAAATACATATTAAATCCAGGAACATACAAGTTAATCAGTTTACCCTTTAATGTGAGAAAATCGATTGCGAGATTTCGATGTTCTAGTCATCAATTTTATATTGAATCTGATGGTCATTTATTGATTCCAAGAGAGGTAGTGGTCTGTTATTCTGATACTCAATGTGTAAAAACTGAGTACCATGTACTTTTTAAATGTCATAGATATAGACAAGAAAAACAACTATATATGTATGTTTTTAGTACAATGGTATATAGTAAATCCATAACATGTGCAATCTTATGCAATTTTTAAGCGAATAAATAAATACGCTTTTTTATGTTAATGTTATTATGAAACAAAATAAGAAGACATATTGATTATTGTTTGATAGAAAAAACCAGTTGATTTTGAATTTTGAGGTTTTGGGGGTTTTGAAGTTTGATGAAGTTTTATGGGTTGGGGGTATTTTTTTAACAAATTAAAATTACAGTGTTGTTGTTTCTGTTGTTTATTATAATTTAACTTGATTGAAATATGTCATATTCTTTATCAATATATCAACATGTTAAAAATAAAACAATAAATCGGTTTTTACAGCAAAAATATCAGTTTTGAGAGTTTATCCCGATATAATCCTTATTACTTATTTACTTATTTATATGTACCGATGTTACTGTTTTGTAGTTCATTTGTACCGTATAAATGAGGTTATCAACCTATCATAATGTTATCATGTTATTGCTTTGACAAGCATGGCCACCTGCACGTAATTTCACATCTTTGTTTGCTATTAAGGTACTGATTTTTCGAAAATGTAGGTTACATTGACCAGGGGCGGTTTCAGGACTTTCTAAACGGGTGGGGGCACAACTAAACCTTTTTTTGAATGCATTTGTTTGATCACATAATGACATGGAATTAACATTTGTCTTCACTGGCAATAATGTTTGGCGATAAATTGAATTAAAAAGATATCTTTACTGAGATAAACAATTAAAAAAACAAACAAAGATATCTCACCGTTATGGGGAATCGAACCAAGGTCGACGGACGAACAGGCTAAGGCGTTAACCACTCGTCCATCTCAGACACACATATTTATGCTTTAAAATTAGTGCTATATAAACCTACAGTACAGTATATTGATTGCAATCAACGAGACTGTAGGTACTTCGGATGTCATTGTTATAAATTATTAAATAAATTAAATAAATAAATGACGAGCATGTTATGTACACATGTAACCGTTTAAAACAACTTATATATCTGGTATATGATATATTCTGAAAACAGTTAACTTACTCGTATAACTGCAGCCGGCGCCGATTTTTTTTTTATCGAATGTTCGGGCCCCGATGTCATTTTTCAAAACACTTTTTCGTTTCGTATACTATAATATACTCGATGATTTGCTCAAATGCTTATATAAAATTTAAATTGTGACAAAGCAACTTATGTGTACAGTTAAATCAATAAAGATGTGCCCCCATAAACATTGCCGGCCCGCTGGGGGGGGGGGGGGGCACGGGCCCTATGTACGGCACATAGGGCCCGTGCCCCCCGGTAGACCCGCCACTGTTGACGAGTACTATTTTCAATTTAACTGCAAGCTTATGTTGCTCATTACTTCTGAACGAGTTTGTATTCCTAACAGTCAGGTTATTTTTAAATGAACTTGGAAACAAATGAAAACGTCAAGGTAAGTAAGGAGAACATAATAGTATAAACTCCTGTAAACGTCATTTATGGATGGCTTTAACCAAAATCTAAAACACAAACAGAAATGAATAGGACAATGACTATCTAAATTGTAACTCAGTTTTTGATCCGAGACCCTCACTGTCCTGATTTGAATATCATACTTGTGACTAAAAGATATGGACGACACAAAATAAAACCGAAACACGTAATCTATACTTGTTTTAGATCAGCATTCATATATCTATTATCTTTGAACAAATTAAATAAACGTACATCAAAATATAATCTAATAAAAGTTTGAACTGCAAGGCGGTGTCTGGTACGAGATAAAAATGTTCTGATAACGTTTGCTCATTCGCTTTATCAGAAATTTATCCCATTCATTTTTCATTCGGACCACAGGCAAAAATGTGGGTAAGATATTTTCTTTCGTGTCTTGTGTCTTCGTTTTCTGCTTTATTGTTATTTTGTTTTTTACATGTATGCATACACTCATGTTTGAGAATTGGGAACATCATTCCTGACACCAAGGACAACAGTTTTAACTTTTACCAAAACACCATGAAATAACTGTTTTATTACTTGATCAAAAGCTTATTTAAATATTTATAATTTGGGTGATTGTCGTGCAATACTGTCATAATGAGTAACAGGTAAAATATTGAAATAAGTTTATATACTTGGCAAATGTTGGGCTTCAAACACGGCGGGCTGAGCCCTAGACCAGAACTCGAAATTTTTGGAATACCATTTAAAAAGAGTAAGTTTTCTTTAATTCATCGATTTTAAATGAGATGAAAGGCTTTATAAATGGGATATTGTACCCTAACCATTAATTGTTTACAATAACATTTAAATATAGTATGTTTTGTGGCATTCCCGGCGTTGTACTTCAACTCGGTTAACAAAAAGCGTGAGTAGACTTTATAAGATCACCTGATCGCAAAAATGCTCACTGAGAGCTATTGTTATAGGGTGATTGTCCGTCCTCTTAAATATTTCTGGAGTGGCTCCATGCAGAACTCTAGTTGACATGGCAACCGAAATGAAAAAAGGGAAAATCTTCTTCTTTAGAAACAGCTGGGCCGATTTCAAAATGATTTATAGAAATGTTCCTTAGGTGACCCTGTTTAAGACTTACTCACTCCATGTTGGTTCCTAAAAATGTCATGCAGGGGCGGAGCTACTTTTCACTATTTGAATTTATGGAAAAAATGACAAAAAAATCTGCCCGATTTTAAAATAATATCAAGTAAATGTTGCTTAGCTGACCTGCTATCTGCACTCCATATTGGTTCAAAATAAAACATGACAGCCTGAGTAGGGCTGCTTTTCACTATAATATTAAGTCTGAAGCCTATAACATATAATCCTACTCCCAGGTCTCAATGGATATGTTTGAAAATCTTATCTTCAGAACCTTTTTTTCAACATTTGTTTTATTAATTTTAACAATTATTCAAGTTAACAACTTCGTTCTTTACGGAAGTTTTCACAGGACCATAGTGCTTTTTGACAGGTTATATAATTCCAACTTAACTATTGTAGTTATCAATGTTTGTAACATTTTGTAGTAGCTGAAGTAATCCATTGTCTTTTAGTCAACACATTTCCATTTTGTGTGTTATTATTTATAAATTAAATATCTATTCCCCTCTGTTTCCCACCAATATGTTTTTTAGATTTTAGGTTTGCTTTCAAATACACATTAACGTTATGGTGTTATGGACGTTTTTAGATAAAACGGTCTTTGAATTTGCAGAAATTAAACTACATACATTTACCACGCTACGTCCTTTTTCTAACACAATCGCATAAATAATTTTCATGTCATGTCAAAAAGTAGAGAGAAAGATTTGTTTATTTCCTCCGTTATGATGAGACATAACACATGATAATCAGAACATATAGAACAAAACTTGATGTAAATTTTATACATCAAAACAAATATATCAGGTAAAAAGGATAATTATAAATGATACAATAAATGGTGATGTGTTATAACAATGCAATCTACAAATGTACTAAAAAATAGTGAATGAAACATAGTTTTATAATTTCATTTACCTTATCTAGTGATACCTGATACTATAGGCTGCAAACGGCCTGCATGGGAGTCGAACCTGTGACCCATGGAGTGCCAGTCAAGTGAGTTATCACTAGACCACGGATCAGCATCAATTTAATTATTCTCGTTCACCAGAGTGATATTGTTATGCGTACCATAGATTAGTTTTATTACGATCGAACCTCTGATGAATGAGAATGCGATTTAATATACAGAGCAGTGGCGTAGCTACACATAGGCCTGCATGAAAATCGAACCTGCAACACCTGGGTTGACAATCAAGTGTGTTACCACTCACTTGGATCAGCAACGATTTAATATACAGGGCGACAGCTTGATGTTTTATCAGCAAAAAAGATCAGAACGTTTCGCATATTTTTTTATATTGGGAAACGCATTAGCATTCGAAATTATATTTTTGCCCAATGGGATGCCAGTATTTTTTAAAATCTGCAGTACATTAAAATAAGCAATTAGCTGTTATAGGGCCTGGACCAGTAGACATAATTCTCGAATACTTAGCTGGTCTAAGGCTTGTTAGTATGGATTTACCAAAAAAAAGAGCTAGATGCCACTGCATCACATCACATTAAATTGTTTATTCTGGTAAACAATATAATAACTGTGAGAAACTGTGACCCACACCCTACCTCTCATAAGCAGCCCCAAGCTAGCCACCCAACACAGTTTCATCCATATTCATATACGTTAATTTGGTCGAAAGCGTCTCTTACCTTTCTTCAACATCTCCCCTTCGTTCTCAGCACTGAGCTTGAAATCGTCTGTTTGCAGCTGTCAACAAAACAGATCAAGACATTAAGCATCACATAATTCAAAGGATATTTTATAAAAATAATAAAAAAAAGTTTTAACGGAAAACAGTTTTACTGCATTAGACTGTTTTATGTACGTTGTCATAGAGGTGACATGTGTGATTTTTTTTTTATCTCGTGATCACGACTTACTTACTCGTTCCCACAACTTGCATGTTGTTGACTTACTTAATAATCTCACCACCTACACTAAAGTCCGGTGATCTAATAAGGTACATGGTCAAATAGGGACCTTACCTACACTAAAGTCCGGTGATCTAATTAGGTACATGGTCAAATAGGGACCTTACCTACACTAAAGTCCGGTGATCTAATTAGGTGCAAGGTCAAATAGGAACTCCCACCTATACTAAAGTCCGGTGATCTAATAAGGTACATGGTCAAATAGGGACCCCACCTACACTATAGTCCGGTGATCTAATTAGGTACATGGTCAAATAGGGACCTTACCTACACTTAAGTCCAGTGATCTAATAAGGTACATGGTCCAATATGGATCTTACCTACACTAAAGTCCAGTGATCTAATTAGGTGCAATGTCAAATAGGGACCTTACCTACACTAATGTCCGGTGATCTAATAAGGTGCAATGTCAAATAGGAACTCCCACCTATACTAAAGTCCGGTGATCTAATAAGGTACATGGTCAAATAGGGACCCCACCTACACTAAAGTCCGGTGATCTAATTAGGTACAAGGTCAAATAGGGACCTTACCTACACTAAAGTCCGGTGATCTAATTAGGTGCAAGGTCAAATAGGGACCTTACATACACTAATGTCCGGTGATCTAATTAGGTGCAAGGTCAAATAGGAACTCCCACCTATACTAAAGTCCGGTGATCTAATAAGGTACATGGTCAAATAGGGACCCCACCTACACTAAAGTCCGGTGATCTAATTAGGTACATGGTCAAATAGGGACCTTACCTACACTAAAGTCCGGTGATCTAATTAGGTGCAATGTCAAATAGGGACCTTCCCTACACTAAAGTCCGGTGATCTAATAAGGTACATGGTCAAATAGGGACCTTACCTACACTAATGTCCGGTGATCTAATAAGGTACATGGTCAAATAGGGACCTTACCTACACTAATGTCCGGTGATCTAATAAGGTACATGGTCAAATAGGGACCTTACCTACACTAAAGTCCGGTGATCTAATTAGGTACATGGTCAAATAGGGACCTTACCTACACTAAAGTCCGGTGATCTAATAAGGTACATGGTCAAATAGGGACCTTACCTACACTAAAGTCCGGTGATCTAATAAGGTGCATGGTCAAATAGGGACCCCACCTACACTAAAGTCCGGTGATCTAATTAGATGCAAGGTCAAATAGGGACCCCACCTACACTAAAGTCCAGTGATCTAATAAGGTACATGGTCAAATAGGGACCTTACCTACACTAAAGTCCGGTGATCTAATAAGGTACATGGTCAAATAGGGACCTTACCTACACTAAAGTCCGGTAATCTAATTAGGTGCAATGTCAAATAGGGACCTTACCTACACTAAAGTCCGGTGAACTAATTAGGTGCAAGGTCAAATAGGGACCTTACCTACACTAAAGTCCGGTGATCTAATAAGGTACATGGTCAAATAGGGACCTTACCTACACTAAAGTCCGGTGATCTAATAAGGTACATGGTCAAATAGGGACCTTACCTACACTAAAGTCCGGTGATCTAATTAGGTGCAAGGTCAAATAGGGACCTTACCTACACTAAAGTCCGGTGATCTAATTAGGTGCAAGGTCAAACAGGGACCTTACCTACACTAAAGTCCGGTGATCTAATTAGGTGCAAGGTCAAATAGGGACCTTACCTACACTAAAGTCCGGTGATCTAATAAGGTACATGGTCAAATGGGGACCTTACCTACACTAAAGTCCGGTGATCTAATTAGGTGCAAGGTCAAATAGGGACCTTACCAACACTTAAGTCCGGTGATCTAATAAGGTACAAGGCCAAATAGGGACCCCACCTACACTAAAGTCCGGTGATCTAATTAGGTGCAAGGTCAAATAGGGACCCCACCTACACTAAAGTCCGGTGATCTAATAAGGTACAAGGCCAAATAGGGACCCCACCTACACTAAAGTCCGGTGATCTAATTAGGTACAAGGCCAAATAGGGACCTTACCTACACTAAAGTCCGGTGATCTAATTAGGTGCAAGGTCAAATAGGGACCTTACCTACACTAAAGTCCGGTGATCTAATAAGGTACATGGTCAAATAGGGACCTTACTTACACTCAAGTCCGGTGATCTAATTAGGTGCAAGGTCAAATAGGGACCACACCTACACTAAAGTCCAGTGATCTAATAAGGTACATGGTCAAATAGGGACCTTACCTACACTAAAGTCCGGTGATCAAATTAGGTGCAAGGTCAAATAGGGACCTTACCTACACTAAAGTCCGGTGATCTAATAAGGTACATGGTCAAATAGGGACCTTACCTACACTAAAGTCCGGTGATCTAATAAGGTTCATGGTCAAATAGGGACCTTACCTACACTAAAGTCCGGTGATCTAATTAGGTGCAAGGTCAAATAGGGACCTTACCTACACTAAAGTCCGGTGATCTAATAAGGTACATGGTCAAATGGGGACCTTACCTACGCTAAAGTCCGGTGATCTAATTAGGTGCAAGGTCAAATAGGGACCTTACTTACGCTAAAGTCCGGTGATCTAATAAGGTATAAGGCCAAATAGGGACCCCACCTACACTAAAGTCCGGTGATCTAATTAGGTACAGGGTCAAATAGGGACCTTACCTACACTATAGTCCGGTGATCTAATTAGGTGCAAGGTCAAATAAAGACACCACCTACACTAAAGTCCGGTGATCTAATAAGGTACATGGTCAAATAGGGACCTTACCTACACTAAAGTCCGGTGATCTAATAAGGTACATGGTCAAATAGGGACCCCACCTACACTAAAGTCCGGTGATCTAATAAAGTACATGGTCAAATAGGGACCCCACCTACACTAAAGTCCGGTGATCTAATTAGGTGCAAGGTCAAATAGGGACCTTACCTACACTAAAGTCCGGTGATCTAATTAGGTACATGGTCAAATAGGGACCCCACCTACACAAAAGTCCGGTGATCAAATAAGGTACATGGTCAAACAGGGACCCCACCTGCACTAAAATCCGGTGATCTAATTAGGTGCAAGGTCAAATAGGGACCACCACCTACACTAAAGTCCGGTGATCTAATTAGGTGCAAGGTCAAATAGGAACTCCCACCTATACTAAAGTCCGGTGATCTAATTAGGTGCAAGGTCAAATAGGGACCCTACCTACACAAAAGTCCGGTGATCAAATAAGGTACATGGTCAAACAGGGAACACCACCTACACTAAAGTCCGGTGATCTAATTAGGTGCAAGGTCAAATAGGGACCCCACCTTCACTAAAGTCCGGTGATCTAATAAGGTACATGGTCAAATAGGGACCTTACCTACACTAAAGTCCGGTGATCTAATAAGGTACATGGTCAAATAGGGACCCCACCTACACTAAAGTCCGGAGATCTAATAAGGTACATGGTCAAATAGGGACCCCACCTACACTAAAGTCCGGTGATCTAATTAGGTGCAAGGTCAAATAGGGACCTTACCTACACTAAAGTCCGGTGATCTAATTAGGTACATGGTCAAATAGGGACCCCACCTACACAAAAGTCCGGTGATCTAATAAGGTACATGGTCAAATAGGGACCCCATTTGCACTAAAATCCGGTGATCTAATTAGGTGCAAGGTCAAATAGGGACCACCACCTACTCTAAAGTCCGGTGATCTAATTAGGTGCAAGGTCAAATAGGAACTCCCACCTATACTAAAGTCCGGTGATCTAATTAGGTGCAAGGTCAAATAGGGACCTTACCTACACTAAAGTCCGGTGATCTAATTAAGTGCAAGGTCAAATAGGGACCCCCACCTACACTAAAGTCCGGTGATCTAATTAGGTGCAAGGTCAAATAGGGACCCCACCTTCACTAAAGTCCGGTGATCTAATAAGGTACATGGTCAAATAGGGACCTTACCTACACTAAAGTCCGGTGATCTAATTAGGTGCAAGGTCAAATAGGGACCTTACCTACACTAAAGTACGGTGATCTAATAAGGTGCAAGGTCAAATAGGGACCCGCACCTACACTAAAGTCCGGTGATCTAATTAGGTGAAAGGTCAAATAGGGACCTTACCTACACTAAAATCCGGTGATCTAATTAGGTGCAATATCAAATAGGGACCTAACCTACACTAAAGTCCGGTGATCTAATAAGGTGCAAGGTCAAATAGGGACCACCACCTACACTAAAGTCCGGTGATCTAATTTGGTGCAAGGTCAAATAGGAACTCCCACCTATACTAAAGTCCGGTGATCTAATTAGGTGCAAGGTCAAATAGGGACCTTACCTACACCAAAGTCCGGTGATCTAATTAGGTGCAAGGTCAAATAGGGACCCCCACCTACACTAAAGTCCGGTGATCTAATTAGGTGCAAGGTCAAATAGGGACCCCACCTACACTAAAGTCCGGTGATCTAATAAGGTACATGGTCAAATAGG
The DNA here is from genome assembly GCF_026914265.1 of Mya arenaria. NCBI lineage: Eukaryota > Metazoa > Mollusca > Bivalvia > Myida > Myidae > Mya > Mya arenaria. The sequence goes on along the minus strand of NC_069130.1, from coordinate 41,731,446 downwards.
GACCTTACCTGCACTAAAGTCCGGTGATCTAATTAGGTGCAAGGTCAAATAGGGACCTTACCTACACTAAAGTACGTTGATCTAATAAGGTGCAAGGTCAAATAGGGACCCCAACCTAAACTAAAGTCCAGTGATCTAATTAGGTGAAAGGTCAAATAGGGACCTTACCTACACTAAAGTCCGGTGATCTAATTAGGTGCAAGGTCAAATAGGGACCCCACCTACACTAAAGTCCGGTGATCTAATTAGGTGCAAGGTCAAATAGGGACCCCACCTACACTAAAGTCCGGTGATCTAATAAGGTACATGGTCAAATAGGGACATCATGGACATCTCTTCGGGTGGATGGATGAACCCTTCCGGTACATTGGACGCTGAAATATTTGAACAGAAGCAGCACCATATGTGCCTAAATAAAGTTTATATTTAAATAATGGTCAAATAGGGACCTTACCTACACTTAAGTCCGGTGATCTAATTAGGTGCAAGGTCAAATAGGGACCCCACCTACACTAAAGTCCGATGATCTAATTAGGTGCAAGGTCAAATACGGACCCCACCTACACTAAAGTCCGATGATCTAATTAGGTGCAAGGTCAAATACGGACCCCACCTACACTAAAGTCCGATGATCTAATGAGGTGCAAGGTCAAATACGGACCCCACCTACACTAAAGTCCGGTGATCTAATAGGGTAAATGGTCAAATAGGGACCTTACCTACACTAAAGTCCAGTGATCTAATTAGGTGCAAGGTCAAATAGGGACCCCACCTACACTAAAGTCCAGTGATCTAATTAAGTACATGGTCGAATAGGGATCCACCACCTACACTAAAGTCCGGTGATCTAATAAGGTGCAAGGTCAAATAGGGACCCACTACTGTTTTGAAGGACCGTTATGAAATTTGCAGTTTTTAGTTCGTGTGCATATCTTAGGAGTGGAGCAATTCAAAACGTTCTCGGTGAAACAATGTGCACACGTTGCCCCGCCTGGAAGACCCTTGGATGTTCTAACGTTGCTATAGATCGATGTCCTGGTGAACGCATGTCAGCACGTCCTCTACCAGACCATTTAGACCCTCCTTGGTTATATTGAGGGCAAGGGCTGCCTTGACCCAATTCTGGGCCTCCTTATCCGTCAATAATTCCCGATAAGAGGCCATTGTTTTGCCATGAGATTGTTTTCAATATCTGGTAAAAGAAACAAGTCACTGAGTATTGCTAATAATACAAAAGTCCCCTTCGGGTTCTTATACAATGTGAGGACAATTTGAAATTACTAGCATAAATTTATAAATGCACACAATATTAAATAGCAGCCACATTTTTGTACAACACAAACTTAAAATATTATTCACCTGCATAATCTCCCATTGCCCTCTATCTGCATACAACATTACATGAGGCAAAGATCCAGTTAAGAAAATGGTATATGCACTGCTATAGCAGCCAAATATATCATAGGTGCTGTAAAAAGCAGCGTTATAGTCCTTTGATATTATTTTTGCTGTCACAATAGGACTCTATTCAAGTGTAGGGAATTTATTCTTTTTTGTTGTCATATCAACCACATTTCGTCTGGCGCTTTCGACATAGGAAGTTTCTAAACACATTTCAGTCATGTAAAGATCGAGTTTAAGCAGCATTTCACTAATTATGTTGCCATGGTAACCACAATTTTGGCGAACAATAAAATAAAATGATGTGCATGATATTCGGACGGACATCTCTTATGAAATCGGTTAGGGATTATATATATTACATAATATATAGCATAAAAGTAGTGAAGTAATAACTCTTACATTGTTCTGACGAAAACTAGGTCAGGGTTTTGTAAAGTGTTTAGGTAATTTAAACTATGTAACAGTTTGCTAGCGCGCTAACTACGTGATTTTGCGAAAGTAACGAAACAGTCGTTAATTAAGCACAAGGCTCTGTAATGGTTATAGATGGCATAAGGTACGCTCAATCCACCCATTCTTATTTATTAAGTTATTACTTCAGGTCATCTAACTGAATTAGAATACGGCCTCATTGGCTGATACATTGACCACGCAAAGTCTGACACATGGAGTGTCGGACCTTTAAACACGCTCGAAAGGTGAATTTCTTAATGATTAGGTTTAGTACTTAATGATTGTCTATCTACAATTTCATTGGCTTAAAATGTAGGTTGTATTCTAAATATGATCAATGAGGCTAAGGTCTTGGGACTGTTCTAGTCAGAATCATGGTGTTTGATTCTCTTGACTTATACCCTTGTCGTTTTGGAAGATCTGATCGATTTGGAGTACCCGGGCGTACATATCCATACTCCAGATCATTCGGGCGTATCAAAGCATACTCCAGAGCCCGGGTACTCTGGAGTATGCATAGGTACGCCCGAGTGTTCTAGTGTATGCATATGGCACTCTGGAGTATGCATAGGTACGCCTGGGCGTTCTTGCGTGTGCATAAGTACGCTCGGGCGTTCTGGAATGTTCATAGGTACGCCTGAGTATTCTAGTGTATGCATATGGCACTCTGGAGCATGGATATGTACGCCTGGGCGTTCTTGCGTGTGCATAGGTTCACCCGGGCACTCTGGAGTATAGATAGGTACGTCCGGGCGTTCTTGCGTACATGCATAGGTACGTCCGGGTGTTCTGGAGTATGCATATAGGTACGTCCGGGTGTTCTGGAGTATGCATAGGTACGCCCGGGCGTTCTTGAGTATGCATAGGTACGTCCAGGTGTTCTGGAGTATGCATTGGTACGTCCGGGCGTTCTTGAGTATGCATACCCAGCAAACAATTGACGTTGGAAAGACGTTGTAACAACGTCAGATGCCGACGTTGGATAAACGTTGTATATTGGTTGAAAATGAAAGTTTTTTAGACGTCGAAAACACGACGTTGAAACAACGTCGGAGTTACGGCGTTGAAACAATGTCGGAGTTACGACGTTGAAACAACGTCGTGATAACGACCAAAATCCATTGTATAAATATACATACCACACAGGTAACAGGTAATTAGGAATTACCGCAGCATTCACCTACATTAATTAACAAACAACTCAGAGAATATACAAGTTTTATTTTCACAACAAATCTGTACAGACACTAAAAGTATTAAATGATAAAGGCACATTAAACTCAATGACACATTGTAAATTTATAAGTTTAGAGATGTATGTTAATTAACTTGTGTTTTTTATTTATTTTTATTGTATTTATTTGCAGCAGTATCACGATTTTTCGAGCAACTTCTTGTTACATCATGTGTATATGATGTATTAACTTGATAAATACAACTTATTATAAACAATAACCAAATCACAACGTCGGTTCGATGTCCAATTGCGACGTCGGACTGACATCGTGATTTTGACGTTGATACAACGTTGTATTTAAGTCGCCGACGTCGCGACCTAAATCAAACCTATATCCGACGTTGATCCAACGTCATGTGTTTGCTGGGTAGGTACGTCCGGGCGTTCTTGCGTATGCATAGGTACGTCCGGGTGTTCTTGGGTATGCATAGGTACGTCCGGGTGTTCTGGATTATGCATAGGTACGTCCGGGTGTTCTGGAGTATGCATAGGTACCCCTGGGTACCCTGGAGTATGCATAGGTACGTCCGGACGTTCTTGAGTATGCATAGGTACGTCCGGGTGTTTTAGAGTATGCATAGGTTCTTCCAGGTGTTCTGGAGTACACATAGGTACGCCCTTGCGTTGCCCCGTATGCATAGTTCAGGGCTCTCAATAAGAGCCGGGGGCCGGGGATATCCCCAGGCAATTATGGCTGTATGACCCGGCTATTCTCAGGTTAACAGCTGCCTTCTCAATTAGTAATATGTCATGATTGTTTTCTTAAATTGTCCCTTATCTTAAATAAAAATAATACTTTGTCTAAACGTAAAAAAATGAATTGAAACGATGTATTACGATCAATTTTATTGTTAAATGCGCCCGATTGCCGATTTGCATCGTGGTATTCAAAGCGCTTGTATTTGAACTAATATGCATCTACAAGACTTGGAGTGCTTTGAATCCGACAGACGCTTATTTAAAATAAAATGAGATGATATCGGCGTATTAATTCGTTAAAGTACAACCCAGCACATCGGCGATTACAAGCTAAATATTGGATAAAACAACAACAACATTAATATGCGAAAACAACAAAAAAAATGTCAAAAAGTAAAAAAAGACGGGAAGGACGATGTTAAACAAAGAAAAATGGAATCGTTCTTTGTTTCTAGGTAGGTATATGAATGATATTCCAATTATATTTATGGCGACTCAAGGACGACGAATTGGGTGGAGGTTATATGGGAGACATTTTCTCATTATTCAATGATAGAGGGGGTTCAAAAATGGATAATGTCGTAAAATGACTTATTTGCTACATAATGGTTTAAAGCTGTCTATGGGTATAAGATAACTATATGGGAAGCAGTTTTGATATATCTTGGCCGTGATTACTAATATGATTACTATATTGAAACAAAGTGTTGACTATATGGGAGTCAGTTTTGGTAAAAAAGAAATTCCTTACTATATGGGAACCAGTTTTGGTAACTCAACGAATATATAATCATATAACATAAGACAGTTGATAAAAAGGATTCAGTGTTTGTTAAATGCAATTTATGGGTATACAATTACTATAAGGGAGTCAGTTTTGGTGAACTGCAATTTATGGGTATACAATTACTATATGGGAGTCAGTTTTGGTTAAGTGCAATTTATGGGTATACAATTACTATAAGGGAGTCAGTTTTGGTGAACTGCAATTTATGGGTATACAATTACTATAAGGGAGTCAGTTTTGGTGAACTGCAATTTATGGGTATACAATTACTATAAGGGAGTCAGTTTTGGTGAACTGCAATTTATTGGTATACAATTACTATATGGGAGTCAGTTTTGGTGAACTGCAATTTATGGGTATACAATTACTATATTTGATCCAGTTTTTGCATCTCTACTGTAGGCTAGGCATTGAACGCACGTTACAATGAACAGCTATAATGATATATCTACAAAGTGCAATGAACCGAAACTGAATCCCCTTTGGTCAGTCGGAAGTCAACTGTTCATTTCAATATGCATGCAATGCCTAGAGGTATCAAAACTGGATCCCATATAGCATTGATGCTTTACTCATGAAATGCAATTGCATTTAACCAAAACATGATCCTTATAAGTCTACTGTCCAATTTAAAATGAATATGCGTTTGTTGTGTTATCAAAACTGGATCCCATATACAGAGGAAAATGTGTTTTTACCAAAACGGGATCCCTTACCGTCAACTGTTCGTTTCATTATAATGCTCACGGTTTAGAGATATCAAAACTGGATCCCATATAAAGTAATGCTACACACATACAATGCAATTAACCAAAACTGAATCCCTTTTAGTCAGTTAAGTCAACTGTGTATTTCAATATAAGGATATCAAGCCTGGATCCATCTAGTAGATTAATACCCATACATTTATGTTGCAAAAATGCAATTAACCAAAACTAAATCCCTTACAGTCAGTTGCGTCAACTGTTCATTTCAATGTGCGTTCATTGCCTAGCCTTCAGTAGAGATGCCAAAACTGGATCCCATATAGTAATTGTAAACCTATAAATTGCATTTAACCAAAAACTGACTCCCATATAGTAATTGTATACCCATAAATTGCGGTTCACCAAAACTGACTCCCATATAGTAATCGTATACCCATAAATTGCAGTTCACCAAAACTGACTCCCTTATAGTAATTGTATACCCATAAATTGCAGTTAACCAAAACTGACTCCCATATAGTAATTGTATACCCATAAATTGCAGTTAACCAAAACTGACTTCCATATAGTAATCGTATACCCATAAATTGCAGTTAACCAAAACTAACTCCCATATAGTAATCGTATACCTGTAAATTGCAGTTCACCAAAACTGACTCCCTTATAGTAATCGTATATCCATAAATTGCATTTAACCAAAACTGACTCCCATATAGTAATTGTATACCCATAAATTGCAGTTCACCAAAACTGACTCCCTTATAGTAATCGTATACCCATAAATTGCACTTCACCAAAACTAACTCCCATATAGTAATTGTATACCCATAAATTGCAGTTCACCAAAACTGACTCCCTTATAGTAACCGTATACCCATAAATTGCAGTTCACCAAAACTGACTCCCATATAGTAATTGTATACCCATAAATTGCAGTTCACCAAAACTGACTCCCATATAGTAATTGTATACCCATAAATTGCAGTTCACCAAAACTGACTCCCATATAGTAATTGTATACCCATAAATTGCAGTTCACCAAAACTGACTCCCATATATTAATTGTATACCCATAAATTGCAGTTCACCAAAACTGACTCCCATATATTAATTGTATACCCATAAATTGCAGTTCACCAAAACTGACTCCCTTATAGTAATTGTATACCCATAAATTGCATTTAACCAAAACTGACTCCCTTATAATAATCGTATACCCATAAATTGCATTTAACCAAAACTGACTCCCATATAGTAATTGTATACCCATAAATTGCATTTAACCAAAACTGAATCCCTAATCAACTGTCTGGTGTAATATGACTTTATAATATTTGTTGAGTTATCAAAACTGAATCCCATATAGTTTTGTTGACTATACGGGGGTCAGTTGAAAGTTATTTTCATTTTTTGTTTATTTATTTTTTATACAAACTTTAGCTTTATTGAAGTGTGCAATTGACTAAAATGGATCCAGTTTCGGTTTATCGCCTTATCTGCCAAAATATATAATTGGATACAATTTGGATAACTATAACCTTTGTTATCAAATGAAGGCATTTAGTTTAAAGTAAGAGCATATTTAATAATTATAACTCCACAACAGCCATCGTACTATTATAATATTAACTATAGCAGTCCTATCGGAAAGTGATTGCAAATACCGGGTACCGGTAACCGTGCTTTTGCACCGCCCTTCAGAACGATTTACGTTAACCAAAATCGAATCCCCTATATATTCGATTTCGTTTCCCATATAACACTTACCGATGTGGAATCGTTCTTTGTTTCTAGGTAGGTATATGAATGATATTCCAATTATATTTATGGCGACTCAAGGACGACGAATTGTGGCTTTGAAATGTCATTGCAAGAACTGCACATATTTCGGATACGATTATTTTCGACTGTGTTGATATTTTTTTGAAAGACCCAATTTTCTGTTACAATGACTGCTTTAAGCTAGTTTATCTGACATCTTACTGATACAGGTATGTGGATTGTTATATATATAAACTTCATAGCTGTTTATTTCCAACTGCCCTTAAACATGCTTATGTACAAAATGATCAGAGAGGAAGGCACTTATGTCCTAAAGTCATCTAGAATGTTCAGTGTCCCTGAAAATACACTTAAAGAGACAGTTTTGTCTTTGGGGTATATTATACTATCCCCCACTACGAGTAATTTGACATGATTTAATGTTTATGTTTACAAAATACTGTAAATCTTTTATTACAAGTTAAAATTTTGAAATTAACATTTTTAAAGATATGTTAAACTGTTTTTCTAAAAAAACAATTGATTAAAATATATATCCTTAGCCAGTATGTAGTCAAAGTAAAAACAAAAAAAGAACTAACAAATGAAAAACATCAAATATTATTTTGGAATAGGATCGAAACCATTTTCACCGTTGTCTACGACGCTAAACTCAATTCAACAAAGTATTTAAATTACACACATTTAACACCACTTATCTTCTCATAATTTCATACAAACATGCAACCAAGTATATATGCGTAAGTCTCGTTACCGGCAACACATTTCCTTCTACTAGACAGCCATTTTTGTGGGTCACGGACATTACGGACCATGGACATTACGGACCAGACATTACGGACCAGATTTAGAGACACTACGGACCAGATTTAGGGATATTACGGACCATCTTCAGAACCTTACGGACCATGATTTTTAATGTTTTTAAACATTTTTTTTTTAATTTATTCACTCATTGGTCTTAAATTTGTTAATAAATACTTCAATATGAGTGCTCAGAGTGACAATTATCTTTAATGTAACTGAAAAATCCCATGAAATTCCAATGTTAAACATCAATGTATTTTTAATATGGAAGATATAACGTCATACTGAGCACTCATATTCAAGTATTTATTAACAAATTAAAAACTAATGAGTGAATAATTTAAAAAAATTATGTTTAAATCATGGTCCGTAAGTTTCCGAAGATGGTCCGTAATCTCCCTAAATCTGGTCCGTAATGTCCCTAAATCTGGTCCGTAGTGTCCCTAAATCTGGTCCGTAATGTCTGGTCCATAATGTCCATGGTCCGTAGTGTCCGTAATTCATTTTTGTTAGAGTCAGCATCACGGTAGTGTAGCACCGCGCATGCCCACACCACGTGACTATTTTAATATTCCATATATGGTTAAAACCGAAAAACTTACCACAGCCTAGTTGGACTTAACCGAAGCTTGTCGGTCCACTATCTTGAACCTTGCCGGAGAAAGCCGAGTTGTTACGGTTGACGCCCATATGTATTCGCGCATGCGCTATGTTAAATGTTCGTCACGTATTTGCTTTAATGGCGGGCGTCAATGTGAGTTTTGATTTTTTTAACACAATTTAACAACTTTTCAGATCAGCATCTCATTATATGTGTAATCAGAAACATTAGGAAATGCAAAACCATATTAATTTAGTTTAATATTTGGAAATCATGTTTCATTTCACGTATAATTTCATGATTATGTTAGACCTGTTTATTACGCTTCTAACTGCTTTCGTTTTACGTGTATGTACTGTATACTGCTCAAACCTTGAAAGTCATTATCCCATTACACCTCCAAATAAACAATTACCAGTAGGCGAGTAGTTCTCGGACACTTTTAGAGGTTTTATCGATAAAGTATCCTTAATTTAAAAGATATATGATATTCCAATGTCTATAACAAACTTCAGCTCTTCTTCTGTTGAAATAATGCAAAATCAATTTAAATTGAACAATTTATGTCCATTCTCATAGGCTCCGAATGTGGTGCTCAAAAGGGGGTTAAATTTCAATTCGACAGAAGTAGTTCTCGGACACTCCCTTAAATGATCAACAAAACCGGGAAACATGCGCTGAAGTGATTTTTTTTATTTAAAATATTTAAAAGTGGAATTTTCAAACCAGTACTTAATATATATCTTATTATTTTTCATTAAAAACTAATCTAATTGTACATATATGTATTACATAAACCATGAAGCTCATAAAAATGAAATAAATGGTATCTATTTTTAGCACATGTGTAATGTAAACGCTTGACTTAACATGAATATTTTCGTAAATGCAGAATGTCGTCTGCGTCAAAAAAGGAAGTATACCGAACTAATAGTTAACCTAACTGTTGCCCGTATTTTAAGTTGTGCTTTTTGCGCATGCACACTAAAATTGTGATTCCCAGCGGAGGTAAAATGTTATTTTGTAAACAACTGGAAACTTTTGGAATTTAACGTCTAATAATCCTTACCTGATGGAAAGATTTGGTACCTGCTGAAACTTTTCAAACACCTGATTGATTTAAATCAGGTGCTTGATATGTAACTTCCAAATTGAGACGAAAATCGCGAGTGTCCGAGAACTACTAGTGTCCGAGAACTACTCGCCTACTGGTACATATGTTATACATACTGGTTAAAGAGGGGGAAAATAATAGATAAGTTATTAAAGGGAAAAAGGCTTAGAATTAACGAAATACGTTCTGATTATATCGCATAGATTCTACTGTACTCATTCATCCATAACGGTTGCACAAATATCATGAATAGATGAAATTGGACTTGTTTATCATACATGTAGTTATACATATATATATTAAACGAATTGTCATTCTTTATGACAAAAGTATTGCATTTTGGTTCAATTTTTGTTTTATATTGTTTGTATAGTAGGTAACCAGCCTTTCTATTATTAATGCACCAGTCAAATGTAACTACGGCCCCCAGGTCCGGGGGTATACCGGGGAAATAGGCCGTGTTTTTACCTTTCAGGTGGCCCCGCAGTGCCGGGTGAATGCGGTGGTTTTGTCTTCGCTTTAAATATAAATGGGCCTTACCTAGGGTCGCTGGGGTGCGGGGACATTTGGCGAGGAATTTACCATCTGTTCCTCCCCGCAGAGCGGGGGATTTTAGCCGGGGTTGGCTGGACCGAAAGTCAAAGTCCCCGCTATTCCCTGCACCTGGGGGCCGTAATTACAATTGACTGGTGCATAAGCTTTGTGAAAAATCATCTTGGTAGTGGACTATCCCATCGCATACTTATTGATAGGCTGTGAATCATAGTAACACATAATCATCAATTTGGTGTATGATCATTATTTAGATATTAACAGTGACTCTGTGAGCTAAAAGGCCGTACTATACCTTATTTTTAACACAATCGCATTAATTATTCTAACATGTCATGTAGAAAAGTAAAGAGAGATTCTTTTTCCTCCGATATGAAGACACATGACACATGATAATCAGAACATATACAAAGAAACATACAGTCTTATAGAACAAAACTTTACATAATGTTATACAACAAACATATAAATCAGGTAAGAAGGATAACTATAAATACAATGAATAATACTGTATTATAAGATAACAATGCATCTACACATATACTGAAAAAAAGTGAATGAAGCATAGTTTTATAATTTCATTTACCTTATCTGCTGATACCTGATACTACTATATATTATAGGCTGTAGGCCTGCATGGGAGTCGAACCTCCTACCCATAGATTGATAGTCAAGTGCGGTACCACTAGACCACGGATCAGCATCAATTTAATCATTCTCGTTCACCAGAGTGATGATGCTATGGGTTCCATAGATTGGATTTATCACGAGACGTGTGAGAGTGGTCTAGTGGTATAGGTGTCCGCCTCTGACCCAAGCGTTTGTGGGTTTGATTCCCATCAGGGTGAGAGTGGTCTAGTGGTTTAGGTGCCCGCCTCTCACCCAAGGGGTTCAATCCCCACCAGGGGTACCTCTCAAAATGGACACTGTGAGTACTGGTTTCTGCCCAGGAAACGGACCCGGGAGTGATTCTATAAGCTTAACTTTCATCACAATCGAGCTAAAATAAATTTGTATATACTAATCGAACCTGCGATTGGAGGTCGAAATTATATTTTTGCCCAATGGGATGGCAGTATTTTTAGCTCACCTGTCACTTTGTGACAAGGTGAGCTTTTGTGATCGCCTTTTGTCCGTCGTGCGTCGTCCGTCAACAATTTACTTAAAAGACATCTCCTCCTTAACCGCTGGGCTAATATTAATAAAACTTCATAGGGATGTTCCTTGGGTGGTCTTCTATCAAAGTTGTTCAAAGAATTCAATTCCATGCAGAACTCTGGTTGCCATGGCAACCAAAATGAAAAACTTTAAAAATCTTCTTCTCCCAAACCACAAGGCTTAGGCCGTTGATATATGGTAGGTAGGATCACCAAATGGTCCTCTACCAAGATGGTTCAAATTATGGCCCTTGGGTCAAAATTGGCCCCGCCCCGGGGGGTCATGGGTTTTCTCTATATGTTTATAGTGAAAACTTAAAAAATCTTCTCCTCTGAACTTATTTGGTCTAGAGCTTAGATATTTGGCATGATTCATCGTCTAGTGGACCTCTGCGAAGTTTGTTCAAATTATGGCCCTGGGGTCAAAATTGGCCCCGCCCCGGGGGGTCATGGGTATTCTCCATGTTTATAGTTAAAACTTCAAAAATCTTCTCCTCTTAACTTACTTGGAGTAGAGCTTAGATATTTGGCATGATTCATCGTCTAGTGGACCTTTACAAAGATTGTTTAAATTATGGCCTTGGGGTCAAAATAGGCCCCGCCCCGGGGGGTCATGGGTTTTCTCTAGATATGTTTATAGTGAAAACTTCAAAAATCTTCTCCTTTGAACTTACTTGGACTAGAGCTTAGATATTTGGCATGATTCATCGTCTAGTGGACCTCGACAAAGATTGTTCAAATTATGGCCTTGGGGTCAAAATTGGCCCCGCCCCGGGGGGTTATGGGTATACTTGATATGTTTATAGTTAAAACTTCAAAAATCTTCTCCTCTTAACTTACTTGGACTAGAGCTTAGATATTTGGCATGATTCATCGTCTAGTGGACCTCTACAAAGATTGCTCAAATTATGGCCCTGTGGTCAAAATTGGCCCCGCCCCCGGGGGGTCATGTGTTTTCTCTTTATGTTTATAGTAAAAAAAATCAAAAATTTCCTCTGAACTTACGTTGCTTAGAGCTTAGATATTTGGCATGATTCATCGTCTAGTGGACCTCTACAAAGATTGTTCAAATTATGGCCTTGGGGTCAAAATTGGCCCTGCCCCGGGGGGTTAGGGTATTCTCCATATGTTTATAGTTAAAACTTCAAAAATCTTCTCCTCTGAACTTACTTGGACTACAGCTTAGATATTTGGCATGATTCATCGTCTAGTGGACCTCTACAAAGATTGTTCAAATTATGGCCTTGGGGTCAAAATTGGCCCCGCCCCCTTGGGGGTCATGGGTTTTCTCTATATGTTTATAGTGAAAACTTCAAAAATCATCTCCTCTGAAGTTACGTGGCTTAGAGCTTAGATATTTGGCATGATTTATCGTCTAGTGGACCTCTACAAAGTTTGTTCAAATTATGGCCCTGGGGTCAAAATTGGCCACAAAAACCTTAACTACTTTGAACCATCCCAGACAATGCGAATGTCCGTCGGACAGTCGGACATGTCCGGTATATTTCCATTTTGACCGACGAAACAAAAGTTTTGGTCGGTCACAATGTCCGGTGAAAAACTAAAGTCAACACCGTTTAATTTTCGGAAAATTAACTTTCAGTTTCTAAATAAATGTTCAGAGTTATTTTTAACTATTATATCATGATTATTCAGCGTGTTAATCCGTGTATCACTATTTGTAAACCCCGTTTCGACATGTTTCCGTAAAAGCCGATAAAACGCGTAAGGTTCCGATTTCAGCTCGTACTCTAATACTTTTATTTTACGGAAATGATCGGAAATTACAAAATTCCGTATGTATTTATTTTCGGCGAAGTGGTTCCCGGCAATCGTGTTAATTTAAATATGATGAATAATATACCGAGCTGACTTTCTTTCCGCTCTGTTTAACATTACCAATAACAAGAACTCTACTTTCGTTTTTGCATAAATGTTGTGCCTGAGTTTGACTTGTAGTCCAATCGTTACATTTTATAACCGTACTGTACTGTATCTTTAATTTAAAGATGAATTAACAGAGTAAGATCTAGCTGTTCCATGGGTAGACAAACCAGATATGAGTTCTTTTTGGGAGGCAAGGGAAGAAAAAAATTATGACATTTATAAGATCCGAATATTGATTTTTTTACAAGATGTTTGGCTTTTTTGTAATTTATTATAGTACTGTAGGACAAATCTAACCAAAAAGATCTAAACCGGTTATAATGGGGAATTACAAAACTTAGTTAAAAAAGAGGCTTAAAATCAAGGTTTAGGCTGATGTAACTGAATACTGTTTGTACATTGCGACAGGTTAAAATTTGGTGCGACAGGTAAACTTTCAGTGTTTACCTGTCGCAATGTCCTGTGAAGAAGAAAAAGTTTTCGCGTTGTCTGCCATCCAGATTTCTTATCAAACCAATGTGCAATATATGACAGGTGAGCGATTCAGGGCCATTTGGCCCTCTTGTTAAAATCTGCATTACATTCACTTAAGTAAATTAGCAGTCAGCTGTTATAGGAGCTGAACCAGTAGATAAAATATTCTCTCGAATACAAAGCTGATTTAAAGCTGCACTCTCACAGATTGAACGTTTTGTCAACTTTTTTTATTCGTTGTCTTGGAATGAGCAAATTTTTGCGAAAATGCATAAAAAACAGTTATATAAGACTGCTGACAAAAATTAGATCATAGATTTTTATATTTAAGTTAAAAAAATGATTTTTTATGCATTTTTCTTAAACCGTAAGTAACGGTTTAAACCATAAAACATTAGTTTTCGAGCGGAAATATAAAAATCTATGATCCAATTTTTTGTCAGCAATCTTATATCATTGGTTTGCAGATATTTACGCAAAAAATTCTGTTTCCAAGACAAAAAAACTGAGTTGTAAAATGGTTAATATGTGAGAGTGCAGCTTTAAGGTTTATGTCAGTATGTATTTACCAAAATAAAGAGTTTTGCGACTGCATCGCATTAAATTGATTATTTTGGTAAAAAATATAATAACTGTGAACCATTACAAAGGTTATAACTTAAATACTTTTATGCTGTATATTATATAATAATTTTAACCCCCTACCGATTTCACTGTAGGGGAAGTCCGTCCGAATATCATGCACATCATTTTATTTTATTGTTCGACAAATAGTGAAAATGTTACTTAGACTCGATCTTTACATATATGCAGGGCTTTTTCTGCCCATTTTGGGAAAAAGACCCTAGAAATTTTGGGAAATTTTGCGTCGTGAAAATGCGGAAATTGTGAAATTTTACAGTGAAAAGAAAAAGCTGTCTAGTCTCCTGTGAATTAGGAAATGATTAGGATATTAGTTCATTTTCCCTTTAAAAGACCCACAATGGCTGAAATATCAATTCTTGGGGTGTAAAAAATATCTATTGCAATAAATCATGACAGATAATATTTCATATCTCTGAATGTGATGAAAACAATGATTTCTGAGTTCAATTACTAAAAAAACTTCACATTACATAATTTATTAGGATGTTGAAAAAGAACCATTTACAGGTAAAAAGAATTGCTAAAAAAATTTTTTTTTTTGATTGGGATTTTTTTCTGAAGATTGAGAAAAATATCTTATATTTAGCTTTGGGAATGGGTCCGATAGTCGGACCCGTGGGTACTATAGAAAAAGCCCTGATATGTAACTAAAAAGTGTTTAAAAACTTGATACTGTGAAATCATTAATGTTCGTGGGGCATTAATGTTCGTGGTTTTCGTGGGTTGGGTGATCCATGAATTCAAGATCCCAGGAAATATTGACCCTTTATTCCCTTTTTCAATTGCCATGTTAAAATGTACATACTCTGGTTTATTCGTTACGGAGGGCGCAGTACACATCGTTAATATCCGTCTAACTGTATATTTTACTATCATTGTTTTGTTAATATATTATATTAGCCTTTAACAAATAATAAACCAAATCATTTTAATGTGTTTTTATGAAACACATGACAGAAGCACGTGCCTTAACATGTGCTGTTCATTAAAATCTCCAGGTTTACAAAATGTGAGTGATGAGTGTCAGTTCTCGATTTTATTTCTTTAATGAAATAATTAATCGATTACATTAGAGGTTACTGAGCACCCAATGTGACAATGTACAAAACAAAGCGTTCAATATACTTATTAAACAAAAACGTGTAAATAAATATTGAAATGAGACGATATTCAAAAGTAATTGAATTTGTAAACATCAGCTATCTTTAGGGATTGCTTACTCAAATATACGGACCTTCTCGGTGTTTTTACAGTTTGCAAAATTCTTAATTGGCATTCAATGGCTTCGTCTATCTGTATTAAGGATCATGGTACATCTTTTATGACCTTAATTTCCAATTTAATCGATAATTGACATGGACATATTCACTAATTGGTATGTCGTACCACTTTAGCGAGTGTCATAAACCGAGTGACGTAGACAGCAGAAATCACGGGCCAGCGCGTGGAATGCAGTCGATCTAGGACGATCGCAATTTTGATTATATTTTTTTTTTCAAAAACAAAAAACCACGAATTCAAGTACCCACGAAATTGTAATTTTTCGGCAAACCACGAAATTTCATGCCAACGAATATAAATGATTTCACAGTATGTCGAACGCACCAGACAATAATGTGGTTGCCATGGCAACATAAAGAATCAATTTACTACACATGAAAAGGGTCCTATTATAACAGCAAAAATGTCATCCTAAGATTATAAAATCTGCTTTGTATAGCACCTATGATACATTTGGCTGCTATAGCAGTGAATATACCATTCTCTTAACTGGATCTTTGCCCTGTTGTATAATGAAGTATTAAAACTTGGTCCATGTAATATAATATGCGGATAGAGGGCAATAGGGATATTATGCAGGCCAATAATATTTTTAATTTACGTCGTGAAAAATGAGGTTGCTATTTCAACACTTTTTTAAAGCTGCACTCCCACAGATTGAAAGTTTTGACAACTTTTTTTTTATTGTCTTGGAACGAGCCAATTTATATGAAATGAATGGAAACCAGTGATATACGTCTACGACTGCTGACAAAAATCAGATCGCAGATTTTCATAGTTTAGTTTAAAAAAAACTGACGTTTTATGCATTTTTCTTAAACTGTTAGTAACTCTTTTAGCCATTTGATTATTTTCGATGGAAATATGAAAATCTGCGATCTGATCTTTTGTCAGCAGTCTAATACCACTTGTTTGCAGATATTTATGCAAAAACATGGCTCATTCCAAGACAATAATAAATAAGTTGGCAAACAGTAAATTTGTGAGAGTGCAGCTCTTATTTTAATGCTAGTAATTATACCCCCACAAACGAAGTTTGAGGGGGTATATAGGAGTGAGCTTGTCGGTCGGTCGGTCTGTCGGTTTTCATGGTTTCCGGACGATAACTCATGAAAGGCTGGACAGATTTGAAAATTGTATGGTACACAGGTGTAACATCAGAAGATACAGGTCAAGTTCGATATTGGGGCTGGTGGGGCCAAGGTCAAGGTCACTGTTACTAAAAAAAGAAAAACGGTTTCCGGACGATAACTCATGAAAGGCTAAACGGATTTGAACAATTTTTGGTACAACATCAGAAGATACAGATCAAGTTCGATATTGGGGCTGGTGGGGTCAAGGTCACTGTTGCTAAAAATAGAAAAAATGGTTTCCGGACGATAACTCATGAAAGGCTTGACAGATTTGAACATTTTTTGGTACACAGGTGTAACATCAGAATATACAGGTCAAGTTCGATAGATCCTTCAAAAACTTAATGAGCAAATATTTTTGACACTTGGAAAGATGAACAAACAAAACAAATCCTGCATGCTTCATTTGAACCAGATGCCAGTGGAATACCAGCAGAACTTAAGTATGGCATATTTGCCACAGTAGTGCTTACTACAAATATTGACCTGTCAGATGGACTTGTTAATTAGGCTACAGGAACAGTCCCGGGATTTATTCCCAGGTGGATAAGGATGCATTCAAGCCCAAATATGTACTTGTAAAATTTGATGATGATCGTGTTGGAAGAAAAGCTCTTGAATGCTCTAGATGTCTTATTCCAGAAGAGATCAGCTAGTTTTTCTTGTCAGCAGTGTAACTTCTAAATTACTCAACAGATTTAAATAAAACAATACATGCATGATAAAAGAAGATGCAGTGTGCAGTAACCTTGGAGTTATGGCCTCTTTTGAAAGGAATGGTTTGCCATTCCTGTGTCCAGGCGGCATTTGGGGGTATTCGTCACTCCTGTGACAGCTCTAGTTTCAATTTGTTTAAGAATCCGAAGGGGACTTTTGTAATGTAAGTAATACTCAGTGACTTGTTTCTTTTACCAGGTATTGAATAAGATCTAATGGCAAAACAATGGCCTCATATAGAGAATTATTAAAGGAGAAGGAAGCCCAGAACTGGGTAAAGGCTGCCCTCGCCCTCAACATCACCAAGGACGGATTACAAGATTTTCTGGAGGATGTACTGACATGCGTTCACCAGGACATCTATAGCACCGTTAGAACATCCAAGGGTCTTCCATCCGGGGCAGCATGTGTCCATTGTTTCACAGAAAACGTGTTGAAGTGCCCAACTCGTGGAATATGTACCAGTACTAGAAACTGTAGATTTCATCCTCAAAAACTGTACGCTCCTTGTCCAAATGGGATTTGTGAAGGCGTCCGTGATGAAATAGTCAAACATCACAGGTTTTCGGGACCATCATGGAAGAATACGAATGCCGACAAATGGAGCACCATTCCCTGGGAGATAGGCAAGTGTTTCCTGCCTCCCGATGGCTACAAGACCGTGTCCTCCATCAAAGACAGTGACTTTAACGGAGTGATCAGCGTCATGATAAATTGCGAGGATTTCAAAACCAAACTGTCATTTAACGTTGCGACACAGCAAAATTTATTAACAGAGGTAAACATATTAATCACACTATGATCATATTATACGATTCCGTTGACTTTTTAAAGCTGCACTCTCACAGATTGACAGTTTTGACGTTTATTATATTTTTATCTCAAATTCAGCTGATTTCGCACATCAATACATTTAATTCAGTGCCGAGAAACTCATTTTTTACTAACGCTTTTTCCATACAATATCTCACTATATTATCATTATATCACTGGTTTCCAGACATTAACGCAAACATTGGCTCATTCCCAGACAAAATATAAAAAATGTCTTTTAACGGCCAATTTGTGAGAATGCCGGTTTAAAGAATGTTCGTTATTAATGCAGATTTTTTAGTATTATAAGTATATATATATAAGTTACCATGTATACTCATTTAAAACCATGGCAACCATTACAAATACGCTATATAATTGATAATTTCGTACATTTGCGACTTATGACATAAACCAAGGAGTCTTAACGTGCATGTACACGTTTCTTCACATTGAATGCATTTCAATTTGTGCCATGTTCACCACAACTACAAGCTATGTTAGACAATTCTTATTTCAAACATAACATTTAAGGTTCGAGACATTGGTCGACGCGTACGCCCCTCCAATGACCAGAGAGTCAAGGACACAGAACTAGTGGACTTCCTGTTCAAGCTACGCATCCTGCTGGAGGATAAGACTGAACTAGCAAACCGACCCGAGGCACAACATGCCGTGGAACAGCTTAAGAAGGTACGAATTTACATGATAGCAGACTTAACGCATTATACAGGTATGACTTTACAAGAGAGATGACAAAATTGAACTAGCATACCAGCCTTAGGCACGACACGCCGTGGAACAGATTAAACAGGTATGGCTTTACAAGATAGATGACGCAACTGAACTAGCATACCGACCCAAGGCACGACTCGCTATGGAACACATTATACAGGTATGACTTTACAAGAGAGATGACAAAATTGAACTAGCATACCAGCCTTAGGCACGACACGCCGTGGAACAGATTAAACAGGTATGGCTTTACAAGATAGATGACGCAACTGAACTAGCATACCGACCCAAGGCACGACTCGCTATGGAACACATTATACAGGTATGACTTTACAAGAGAGATGACAAAATTGAATTAGCATACCGGCCCTAGGCACGACACGCTGTGGAACAGATTAAACAGGTATGGCTTTACAAGAAAGATGACGCAACTGAATTAGCATACCGACCCAAGGCACGGCACGCCATGGAACAGATTAAACAGGTATGACGTTACAAGAGAGATGACAAAATTGAACAAGCATACCGGCCCTAGGCACGACACGCCGTGGAACAGATTAAAAGGTATGGCTAAAGATAGATGACGCAACTGAACTAGCATACCGACCCTAGACACGACACGCCGTGGAACAGATTAAAACAGGTATGACTTTACAAGAGAGATGACAAAATTGAACTAGCATTCCGGACCTAGGCACGACACCCTGTGGAACAGATTATACAGGTATGACTTTACAAGAGAGATGACAAAATTGAACTAGCATACCAGCCTAGGCACGACACGCCATGGAACAGATTAAACAGGTATGGTTTTACAAGAGAGAGATGACAAAATTGAACTAGCATACCGGACCTAGGCACGACACCCTGTGGAACAGATTAGACAGGTATGGTTTTACATGATAGATGACCGAACTGAATTAGCATACCGGACCTAGGCACGACATGCCGTGGAACACATTATAAATACAAGTTGACTGTATGCGATAGATGACACAGATGAACTAGCATACCAATGCAAGGCACCACAATCAGTGGAACAGATTAAACAGGTATGGCTTTACATGATAGATGACACAGCTGAACTAGCATACCGGCCCAAGGCACCACATTCCTTTGAACAGATTAAAATGGTTTGACTTAACATGATAGATGACACAGCTGAACTAGCATACCGACCCTAGGCACAACATGCAGTGGAACAGATTAAACAGGTGTGACTTTACATGATAGATGACTCAACTGAACTAGCATACCGACCCTAGGCACAACACGCAGTGGAACAGATTAAACAGGTGTGACTTTACATGATAGATGACTCAACTGAACTAGCATACCGGCCCTGGGCACAACATGCCGTGGAACAGATTAAACAGGTGTGACTTTACATGATAGTTGACACAGCTGAACTAACATATACCGGCCCATAGCACCACATTCCATGGAACAGATTAAACAGGTGTGACTTTACATGATAGATGACACAGCTGAACTAGCATACCGGCCCATAGCACCACATTCCGTGGAACAGATTAAACAGGCGTGACTTTACATGATAGATGACACAGCTGAACTAGCATACCAGCCCATAGCACCACATTCAGTGGAACAGATTAAACAGGTGTGATGTTACATGATAGATGACACAGCTGAACTAGCATACCGACCCATAGCACCACATTCCGTGGAACAGATTAAACAGATGTGACTTTACATGATAGTTGACACAGCTGAATTAGCATACCGGCCCATAGCACCACATTCCGTGGAACAGATTAAACAGATGTGACCTTACATGATAGATGACACAGCTGAACTAGCATACCGGCCCATAGCACCACATTCCGTGGAACAGATTAAACAGATGTGACTTTACATGATAGATGACACAGCTGAACTAGCATACCGGCCCATAGCACCACATTCCGTGGAACAGATTAAACAGATGTGACCTTACATGATAGATGACACAGCTGAACTAGCATACCGGCCCATAGCACCACATTCCGTGGAACAGATTAAACAGATGTGACCTTACATGATGGATGACACAGCTGAACTAGCATACCGGCCCATAGCACCACATTCCGTGGAACAGATTAAACAGGTGTGACTTTACATGATAGATGACACAGCTGAACTAGCATACCGATGTAATTCACAACACGCCACAGAACAGGTATGAGATTAAGGGTATGAGTTAATGTTTACTTTTTTGTATTAAATTCGGTCGATGCGTGTAGAAATACATAGTAACTTGCTGAAAGAGTGCTTTTAAATTGTAACATAACTTTACTGCCAACTTATGCGCATGTGTGCACCCGGAATTGACTTATTATGTTATGGGACACAATTAAACTAGCATACCCTAAGCTAAAAACCCCGTAGAAGTGCTTCACCAGGTATGAACTTATATCCTAGAGGACATAACGAAACTGTCATACCGACTCGAGGGTACGAGGCCGTGAAACAGCTGATAAAAGGTATGAGTGCAGTGTCCTTTTTTGTATCAGATTCGATAAACTCGTGCAAAGATATTTCTGTACTCTTGTGTAAGAGGAGCAATTGCGAATTATATCGAGTGGACAACCTTTTGTGCGGATCAGGTATGCGTATATTGAATGCAATTAAGAATAGTATGGTTTAACCTCGTCACCGGACTTGACCTTGTACCTTATCAGATCAACAGACATTAGTATAGGTGGGGGCCCCAATTCGACCTTGCACTTAATTATATCAACGGACTTTACTGTAGGTGGGGTCACTATTTGACCGTGCACTTAATAATATCAACAGACTTTAGTGTAGGTGGGGGTCCTTATTTGATCCACTTAATTAGATCACCGGACCTAAGTGTAGGTGGGGGTCCCTATTTGATCCACTTAATTAGATCACCTGACTTTAGTGTAGGTAGGGTCTCTATTTGACCGTGCACTTAATTAGATCACCGGACTTTTGTGAAGGTGGGGTCCCTATTTCACCCTCCACTTAATTAGATCAACAAACTTTAGTGTTGGTCGGGGCCCTATTTGATCCACCTTATTAAATCAACAGACTTTAGTGTAGGTGGGGGTCCGTATATTACCTTGCACCTAATTAGAGCACCGGACTTTAGTGTAGATGGGGGTCCATATATTACCTTGCACCTAATTAGAGCACCGGACTTTAGTGTAAGTGGGGCCCTATTTGACCTTGCACCTTATTTGATCACCGGACTTTGATGTAGGTAGGGCCCATTTTGACCTTGCACCTAATTGGATCACAGGACTTTAGTGTAGTTGGGGGTCCATATATTACCTTGCACTTAAATTAGATCAACGGACTTTAGTGTAGGTGGGAGTCTGTATTTAACGTTGCACCTAAATAGAGCACCGGACTTTAGTGTAATTGGGGTCCCTATTTAACCTTGCACCTAATTAGAGCACCGGGCTTTAGTGTAGTTGTGGGTCCCTATTTAACCTTGCACCTAATTAGAGCACTGGACTTGAGTGTAGGAGGTGGTCCCTATTTGACCTTGCACCTAATTAGAGCACCGGACTTTAGTGTAGTTGTGGGTCCCTATTTAACCTTGCACCTAATTAGAGCACCGGACTTGAGTGTATGAGGTGGTCCCTATTTGACCATGTACCTAATTAGAGCACCGGACTTTAGTGTAGATGGGGTCCCCATTTGACCTTGCACTTAATTAGATCAACGGACTTTAGTGTAGGTGGGGTCCCCATTTGACCTTGCACTTAATTAGATCAACGGACTTTAGTGTAGGTGGGGTCCCCATTTGACCATGTACTTAATTAGATCACCTGACTTTAGTGTAGGTGTGGGTCCCTATTTGACCTTGCTCCTAATTAGATCACCTGACTTTGGTGTAGGTGGGTCGCCTATTTGACCATGTACCTAATTAGATCACCGGACTTAAGTGTAGGTGGGAGTCCCTATTTGACCTTATTAGAAGCGAGACCAAACCAAGGTAGCGTACCAATGGGTCACGACCGTTACAGACCCATGACACAAATCGTCAACTGGTCTGAACCCTCCCACGTCTGAAACGAACGAAGTGGTGGCCTCGAAATAATTAAGTCGTGGCAACAACATGCAAGTCGTGGGAACGAGTTATTTGGTCGTGATCACGAGATAAAAAAATAGTTTTATTTACACATTCTACAAAATTCTAATATTGTAAAATTGTTTTCCGTTAAAATGTTGTCATTATATTATTTTATAACATAGCCTTTCAATAATGGGATCCTTAATGTCTTGATCTGTTTTGTTGACAGCTGCAAACAGACGATTTCAAGCTCAGTGCTGAGAACGAAGGGGAGATATTGAAGGAAGGTAAGAGACGTTTTTGATCAAATTGACGTATATGGATGATACTGTGTGTATGGTGGCTTATGTAAAGAGCTAGCTTAGGGCTGTGATGAGAAGTAGGGTGTAGGTCACTGTGTCTAAGAAAGAAACATGGTTTCCGCCCACTAACTTTCGTTAAGGAAGTTAGATAGTGTTGAAACTCTGTATTTCTAGCACACCGGATAGGCATTTTCGGTGACGTCAGCCGTGCTGGAATAATAATATCTGTCATGTGTTCCCGTTCAGGATAGAAAAATCCTACCCGAGGGCACCTGCGTTGCCAGGTAACGAGGCTTGCCGAGTTATCTGGCAACGCAGCGTGCCCGAGGGTCGGAACCCTTAAAAGACGTGATATCGAAGGAACTTATTGACGTATGCGGTGAATACAACTTATTTCGCGTCATGACGTCAGTAAACATCATCGACGCGCTGTTTGGTGAAATGTACAAAAACGCGCTTTCTTATGTATTTTCTTGAAAAAAAATGTAATTAAAGGTATGCAAGAAAAAATATCTATCATGTGAGGCCGTTCCGGATAGAAAAATCCGACCCTCGGGCACGCTGCGTAGCCGGTAACTCGGCAAGCCTCGTTACCTGGCAACGCAGGTGCCCTCGGGTCGGATTTTTCTATCCGGAACGGGAACACATGACAGATATTATTATTCCAGTACGGCTGAATTCACCGGAAATGCCTATCCGGTGTGCTAAAATAGAAGTTTCTTGCATACCGGACGTGTGTTTCCGGTCATGTGACCAGTGCTGGAAAAAATATCTTGCATACCCCATGTAAGATGAGTCACGCGCTACAACGCGCCACTTCTTATTTCAATTATTGTATGGTTTATGAAAAATATATTTGCCATTTTAATAAAGCGCAATCAAATATATATGTTAGCAAGAATTTAAATTAATATTGAAAATAATTAATCGTTAAGAACGCTATTTTAGCTATAAAAATACTGCGCTCTGTGACGTTAGTAAACAACGTCGCACGCGCTTTTTGGTGTTATTGTACAAAAGTTAAAATTGATAAATTTAGATATGCAGAAAATATTTTAATCATGTATTTCCGGTCTGGATACAAAAATCCGACCCTCGGGCACTCTGCGTGGACGGTAACGAGACTTGCCGAGTAACCGGGCACGCAGCGTGCCCGAGGGTCGGAAATTCGATCCGGACCGGAAACACATGCTTGATATTTTTTCTTGCATATCTATATAGCTATCAATTTGTGGAAACATTGACGTAGAAAACGAGCTTTGTGCCTTTCACCAAAAAGCGCTTGCAACGTTGTTTATGTCTTGTGATAATGCTGCTTCTTAACTTCTTCAACAAGCGCCTTGTGACAATGCTGTTACTAATCTTCTGTACTAAGCGTCTTTTAATATTGCTGCCTCTTATCTTCTGTACCAAGC
This sequence comes from Mya arenaria, assembly GCF_026914265.1. Lineage (NCBI taxonomy): Eukaryota > Metazoa > Mollusca > Bivalvia > Myida > Myidae > Mya > Mya arenaria. The sequence goes on along the minus strand of NC_069130.1, from coordinate 41,706,699 downwards.
GTATTGTGACAATGCTGTTACTTATCTAATTCTTCTTCAAATCTTCTGCATCAAGGGTCTTGTGATATTGCTGATTTTTATCTTTTGTACCAAGCGTCTTATCAAAAAACTGATTCCTGTTTCCTCACCAAGTGTTTTAAAATAATGCATACGGATCTGTTTTAACCTTTATGTTTTAAATGTTATATTTTTCCATTACTACAGGACTGCGACTACGTTTGGCAAACCATTATCGAACCACTTTGGCCGACATGCCGATATCTCCCATTCTTGGAGAAAAGAAAGCCAAACTCGACAAATTCTACGTGGCACCGAAAATTGTGGAGAAAAATTATAGAAAAATCGGCAAAAATGACAAGGAAGGAAGCGGTAAAGATGTTGTAAAAATTTCAGATGTTTTCCTAGGAAAAGGTCAGTTGCTCAGAAATGTTTTCCTTGTTGGGGAACCGGGAAACGGAAAATCCACATTCTCCGTAATGTGTGCCCTGGATTGGACTCACCAGCATTTACCAGCGGAGGAAAACGTCGGTATTAAAACAAGCTTTGCCGACCCAGAATTCTTCAAAGAGTTTGCATTTTTGTTCCATGTCACCCTACGAGATTCAGGTAAAACGTGTGATCTAGCACAAATGATCAAGGATCAACTTATACGTAAAATCTACCACGAGAGGGATGCCGATGATGGCTACCGGCTCTTACAGACGGTGCTGGATTGTGAAACATGTTTAATCATAGCTGACGGCCTCGACGAATGGACCCATCCGGAAAACGTAAACTGTACCTGCAAAACTGAGGAAAAAGTCACCCCTTTCCGAAATTCGGCCAACAAGGCCACACTCCTCACGACAACGCGTCCCTGGCGAATGTCACAGTTTAGAGTGCAGGATTCAAAGATCGACAAATATCTTGAAATAGAAGGAGCTGCAGACACAAAGCAACTCGTGGAAAATATCATCAACATTCTTAATGGGGGAAATGAGGATGAACGAACAACATGGGCTTTCATGAACATGGTGTCAGCGAAAGGTCTTGAAGGATTATTGTCGGCACCTATCAGTACCACCCAGCTCGTGTGCCTGTGGTTCGAGGGCAAATTGTTAACCGATTCAAAATGTGACATTTATGCTCGCGTGATAAACATGCTATCATGTAGACTTAGTTATATGCAAAGCGGGAATAACATTCCGGAAATTGAACTGCCATCTGTATTAAAGGAACACGAATGCTTCGTGCAAAATCCCATGGTTTACCTTGTGCTGGCGAAGTTAGCATACACAACTTTGTATTCAGAGTGCAGAGATTCGTCTGTTGTTTTCAGCAACAAAACAGTCAACGCTTTGTTAAGCAGGAAGCAGGTTGAATTTGCATTGAAGTCTGGCTTACTCACGGAGAAGAAATCCAACTCATTAATCAAGAGATCATCTCACTTTTCATTCTTTCATAAAACACTTCAAGAGTTTTTAGCGGCTCTTCATTTATGTTTAAATGAAAACGACTTCAGTCAGCTATCAAACAAGTACGAACACGATAATAAGGAAAATATCTTGGGAGATGTTTCTCAGACATTTATTTTCATATGTGGAATGAAGCCCGAGCTCGGTGTACAAATGTCTTCATGGATCAATAGTTCTATACCACCATACCAACCATCACTCGACAATAGAGAGGCTAGACTACTACAGGACCTGATTCTCTCCGGGCACCGTGAAGCCAGGGCGAACAACTATGGTGACGTACCGCTCTATCTCACACACTTCTGGATTTATAGTAACCAGGATGTCGTAGTGTTTAAAAAGCTGATGATGATAAACAAGGAACGTATTCAGTCACTAGAGATCCATCAATGCAATGATCAAAATAATGGGGAAGAGCTGCAGGAGATGATCACATCCTCCTCCGACTCCCTCAAAGCAGTGGAACTGTGTGACCGTGATGGGCAGTATGACCTGTCCCAGTGTCACAGGCTGGAACATCTGTATATAGGGGGAGACGATACAACACGTGTGCAGGTTGATCCAACACATATTACAACATGTGACTTAGAGTATGTATCATCAAATGTTGAAATGTACATATTAAGATTATTTAAAGACGATCAAAGGAGGAGTAAACCACAACATGTTGAGTTACGTAACGTTAAGAATGTCCAGTTACTTGTGGATACACTACCAAGTCTCCCTCAGTTACAACACCTTGAGATATGGTATACAGATCTAGGTGAGCTCCACCTCCTCCCTCCAGCCTCCATCACCGATATTACACTTGGGTTGGTGACAATGACAGCGGAGGCGGTGCGGAGTCTGATAGAGACGATGAAGAACATACCACACACCATTACATGCGACATGGGGAACTGCTGGGTGGAACCTGCCAGTGAGATGAAAGACATCCGAGAACATATGAACAGTTCGCCGTCATTCGAGGTTCTCAAGTTTGGCCATACGTGGGGATTGCTTGATTTCAGATTCACCAAAATGTGAACAATAAGTTAAATGTTAGCATCGATTATGGGAATTCATGTTTGATGAAAAACAGTGAAACAATCAATGGGGAAGTGTCATTCTATTTATAGATATATATGTTACTTTTCCCGGAACTAATTATTATCAACCACTTTCTATGTGTATTCAAAGTTAATTTGATTTATGTTGTGTATTTACTTGCATCCTAAAATAGATTTAACTGTACACAGCAATGTCGTTGTGGCTGGTGTTATTAAACATATCAAACTTGGATGAAAACTTTATTTGTTTATTATAACACAAAAGTCCGTAATCAACACGTGCAATAGTCGGTTAAACTTGATCGACTTTTTAAAAAAAGAATCCCTTAATAAATTAACAAATTTCCTAGTTTAATGTGATATCATTTGATAAATGTAAAGTACTTACTTCGCCACGGCGACGATGTCGATGATGATGATGATGATGACGACGACAACGATGTAGACGTCGGTGGTGATGGTGATTATGGTGGTGGTGTTTGTGACGCTGATGATGATGATGATGTGATAGTGATGATGATGATGACGACGGCGGCGGCGATGGTGGTGCTGGTGGTGGTTGTGTTGATTATAATGATGATGATACTGGTGGTGGTGACGACGGCGACTACTACGACGACGATGATGATGATGATGGTGATGGTGGTGGTGGGAGGATGATGAAGATGATGATGGTATTGTTGTTGGTGATGGTGATGGTGATGGTGGGAGGATGATGATGATGATGAAGATGATGATGGTATTGTTGTTGGTGATGGTGATGGTGGTGGTGGGAGGATGATGATGATGATGATGATGATGAAGATGATGATAAGCTAATAGTACATGACTAAGAAGTCAAATTTAAGGCTGGATAATAAGTGTTGACTTGGTATTGAAGTAAGATACGTAAAAATTATACATCACACTCATGATGTTGGCATAAGAAGTACGTTATATCAAAATAATCATGCAAGGCAAAGTATTTCGTATTTAAGCAAAAGTCAGTAAAAATGTTTTTGTCTACAAATACACACTTTACGGTAGTAGATTTTATCAGGCTCCGAAATGCATCTGATAGCATTTATATGAATATATATTTTGGTGACTGTCGGACACGTCAACTACCAGACCATTTTACTAAGGCGGGCACATCTATCACCTTACTACTATTTACGAGGTCTATCTCGTAGCTTGCCGGAGATGGCCGAGTTGTTACGATTGACCTGGCGTCAAACCACACAAATTGCAGACACAGCGAACGTTCTTCAAGAACCTTATACACTGTTCCATCTCAATTATTATTATTTAATATATAACAATTTAGTCATATCATTTTATTCTTTAAATTTGACCGTTTTATGAATAAGAAACATCAACATGTTCACTCTAAATGTATACTTATAGCAATTCACCGATTGTTTTTATTGAAAACAAATTTAAAGTGACACTCGTATTTAATATCAATACATACACGTGTATAAAAAGCATGATTCTTGAGTGATACACCTTTAACGACTTCTTAGATAATGCATATATGGATAATATTAATTACTGGTAACAAGATTGCGTCATCGGTGAGGTATCAACATCGGTAGGGCGTCGCCCATAGCGTCATTGTCGAGGTGTCGTCATCGGTGAGGCGTCGCCCATAGCGTCATCGTTGAGGTGTGGTCATCAGTGAGGTGTCGCCCATACCGTCATCGTCGAGGTGTCGTCCTCAGTGAGGTGTCGCCCATAGTGTCATCGTCGAGGTGTCGTCATCAGTGAGGCGTCGCCCATAGCGTCATCGTCGAGGTGTCGTCATCAGTGAGGCGTCGCCCATAGCGTCATCATCGAGGTATCGTCATCAGTGAGGTGTCGCCCATAGCATCATCGTCGAGGTGTCGTCATCAATGAGGCGTCGCCCATAGCGTCATCGTCGAGGTGTCGTCATCAGTGAGGTGTCGTCATCAGTGAGGTGTCGTCATCAGTGAGGTGTCGCCCATAGCGTCATCGTCGAGGTGTCGTCATCAGTGAGGCGTCGCCCATAGCGTCATCGGTGAGGTGTCGCCAAAAGCGTCATCGGTGAGGTGTCGTCATCAGTGAGGCGTCACCCATAGCGTCATCGGTGAGATGTCGCCAAAAGCGTCATCGGTGAGGTGTCGTCATCAGTGAGGCGTCGCCCATAGCGTCATCGGTGAGGTGTCGTCCAAAGCGTCATCAATGTGGTGTCGCCGATTACGTCATCGGTGAGGTGTCGCCCATAGCGTCAACGGTGATGTATCCCCCATAGCGTTTTGCTGAGGTGTCGCCAATAGCGTCATTAATGAGGTGTCGCCCATTGCGTCATCGGTGAGGTATCACCCATAGTGTCATCGGTGAGGTATCACACATAGCGTCATCGCTGAGGTGTCACCCATAGCGTCATCGCTGATGTGTCGCCCATAGCGTCATCGGCGAGGTGTCTCCCATAGCCTCATCGGTGAGGTATCGTCATCGATGAGGTGTCGCGCATTGCGTCTTCGGTGAGGTGTCGCCCATAGCGTCATCGGTGAGGTGTCACACATAGCGTCAACGGTGATGTATCACCCATAGCGTCATCGGTGAGGGGTCCCCCTCGGTGAGAAGTCGCCCATTGCGGCTTCGGTGAGGTGTCGCCCATAGCGTCAACGGTGAGGTGTCGCCCATAGCGTCAACGGTGAGGTGTCACCCATAGCGTCAACGGTGATGTATCACCCATAGCGTCATCGGTGAAGTGTCTTCCTCGGTGAGAAGAAGCCCATTGCGTAATCGGTGAGGTGTCGTCCATTGCGTCATCGATGAGGTATCACCCATTGCGTCATCGGTGAGGTGACTTCCAAAGCTTCATCGGTTAGGTATAACCCATTGCGTCATCGGTTAGGTATCACCCATTGCGTCATCGGTGAGGTATCACCCATAGAGTCATCGGTGAGGTGTCGCCCATAGCGTCATCTGTGAAGTGTCGTCATCGGTGAGAAGTCGCCCATTGCGTCATCGGTGAGGTATCTCCCATTGCGTTATCGGTGAGGTGTCGTCATCGGTGAGGCGTCGCCACGATACGCCCATCGTGCCATAAAAGAGATATCACTCCCTTGCTGGCAAACTCCATAATCGCTCTGTTGGGAAGACGGCTCTGTGGGGATGTTTTCTGCCAAATAAAAAAGGCTTTTATAATTGTTTAATATTATGTCCCTGCTAACATTTGGATAACCTAATATACCACCATCATTATCCTATGTAATAACAACAATATTAGTAGCAGCAGCAGCAAAGGTACCACCGTTATCGTCATCTTTATCACGTATTCAATCGTAATTATAATATTAATCATTTACTTCGAATATATTTGTATCTTACATCTATGTTGCACCAATGATATTCCAGCTATTGAATCCAACTATGTGTTGTTAAATTTATACCCTAGCTGCTCACTGGCCCTGCATCACTTCAGTCAATTCCGGTTGCATGGAGGGACACTTCCGGTACCATAGACGCTGAAACATGTAAACTATGCGTGTACTTACATATTTCATCAGACTATCCATTTGTCAAGACAATTACTATTTCCATTCTAAATATTATGATTAATCCCAATACAAACGAAGCAACCTACCGTTATCATAAAATGTCTGCACAAATGTGCAATATTATATAATTGTATATTAGTACACACGAAAATGAGATAAACATTTTCTGCTACCCGGGTTTGGTTAAAGAAATCTTGTGAAAAATGCTGGCACCTTTTACACTCTCACTGTAAAATTTCTAAAACCAACAGACAATGCCTATATTCGTGTTTTTCTTAAATTCGGATTGTTCAGATAGTTGAAACTTCTGTTTTACGAGATTAAAATGTGTTATTGTTGTGGTTTTTTTTTGTGTTTTTTTTGTTTTGTTTTTTTTAAATTTAAAGTACTTATTTATAAAGAAAAAAAAATCGTTTTAACCAGACAGGCTTTCGAACAAAAGTGCATCCTCATAGTGCAAAACCATCAACATTCGTTAAAACTAAAAATACAAAATATGTATTTTTGCTCTAAATACGTTCTTTTGCACAGAAGTAAGCGAAATGGAACTTCTGTTTGGTTGTTGTTTTGGCAGTTGGTGCGAAGATATACAGGTGCGTGGGAGTACGTCAGGTAGTCCGGGAAGAAATAGCAGCGACTATACCGTGGCCTCATACGATAGCTGTGATCCTGGGAATATCCTTTAAAATAACAACAACTGTATCATCACCACCAAAACCATATTCAGCATCTATTTCTAATCATCACTATTATAATTTTAATCATTAAGTTTTAATCATATTTATTTTTTTTCAATTTTCTCGTGTTTTTTTCAATTAAATTAAAGCAAGAGTGCTATTTCAATAAATTTCCTTCAGTTTATTTTCCTCTTGTTTTTGTTTATTTCGTACCATGGCAGCTCACGGGTGGAGCGTCACTTCAGGTGACAAGGGCACGTCCCCCCCCCCCCCCCCCCCAACATTAGTGCACTTAAGAAATAAGCTTTGCAAATAATAAGAAAAATCAACTGTTGGATATCTTATATATATATATAATTGTAAATGACTCAAGTTGGGACTAAACTACTCCGCATGTCCTTTTATAATGATCTGACTATGTGAACGGTTTATTTACTCACAGCCATTGCAAGAAAAACGCAAAATCAATAGAAACGTTTCGGCATAATCCCACAAAACATTTCATTTTAATATCAGCCGGGTTTGTTCGATGTCCGCCACTTCGAAAGATTCATGTCACGCTTCCCACCTGAACAATATACATGCAGGGCTGGCCAATTAACGTACATGGCTGGTCGTACAGTGCAATGATACCTATGTATAGGATAGGTCCCGAGTAGCCGTTTGATATGGAATTTATCAGCGAGGGTAGCTAGTTGTTATGTTTTCTATTTCATTATATTCCATGCCAAACATAAATAATTTATTATTTACCTCAAGGATAATAAAATAAAATGAACACATGTGTAGGTGTGCTACAGACGGGATACTTTAATCGAAAGAAAAAGAACGGGGAATCTTTTACTATATGTTTTTTAAAACAAAACAAAACAAATTATACATTTGATCCAGTTAAACTAAAGATCTACAGATCATCGCAAGTGACTAAGAAAAAGAATTCTTTTTAGTTTTTACATAAACATACGAATACTTCGTATAACATTATTCGTTTTACAATACACTAAATACCATTATCGTCATATTTGTAAACAAACCATCCTTAACATGATTTCAAAATAAATGAAATAATTTCAATACTTGTCAAATACAAAGAAAAAATGAATAATCTAACTTCCTAGATTTTTCGATACACTCATTTTGACTTGTACCGAATCTCTAACATATCTGTCCTTAGCACTGTCGGACGTCCAACGTCCATGCTTTTTAAGCAATCTCTCTGATACACCATTTGCAACCGCTGCTGTGGCCCCACCCGAATGAAACGAATGTAAACCATATTGTTTACTATCAATACCGACAGGTTTTAGATTTATCAAAATTTCCCTGGCTGTATTGTAAGAAATAGGTTTTCCAGGGCAAAGAATATGCTTATTCAATTTACGAGAATATCTGATATTACCAAAAATATAATCACATGATTTATCATTAATTTCAGCTTCAAACAGAAATTTCTCAAGGAAAGAAACTGGACAAGAACATTTTCCTGTTCTAGAAATGATCACCTTTTCGCCAGCTTTGCACTGATCTGTTTTACTAGAAGAAATAAAAATTTCTGCACAATCAGAAAAAATCTTAAGATCAGACCTTTTAATATGTAAAAGCTCAATAAACCTCTAAAAACCTGCAAAACTTACTAAACACATGAAAATGAATCTTAAATCCAAGATATTGGTTGTATTTCCGAAATGAGCAATAAGTTTAAGCAAATCTTCTTAAGAAATTTCAGATTTTTGCTGAATCGGCCTGCCAGAATCTCGCAACAGACCATTTTTGGTAAAACTTACTAGATTTGAATTACAAGGGTCAGAAACCCCTGAAACGTTATGAGCCCACGAAATACTATAAGTAATGGCGTTCACTTTTGACGCTGACGGTGAAGAATCTTTCATGGATGAAAGGAAAAGTGCAACATGATAATCGGAAGCTGGAAGCGGTTTAAATTCATATTTTTTGTACCACTGGCAAAGCGATTTAAAATAACAATTGTATTGTTTGTAAGTGTTATCTGATTTTGACAGTTTCACCAGCGTTTGTAAATTATCATGATGTTTTTTGAAATCATCGGGCAGACATTCTTTGTGAAAATTCCTCCAATGTCCAACCTTGAATGCATCTGTCAAATTATAATATAATAACACCTTTTTGTGTATAATTATTAAGTTTTCCTTTCACATACACATATACCATTCAAAACATATTTCTTATAATCTTCGTGTACAGTACACGACTTCATTTGTACCAGGTACAAATGGGCACTCCGGCTCGACAGGCCGAGTAAACGAAATTAATGCCGATAACGTAGGGGAAACAACCCCCACACACTCATATCATGTATTTTCACAATTATCTTTCTTATACTTTTCATCGTCCTTTATGCCAAAATAGATATTAAGATCATGATCTTTATAAACGGTGTTTTTTAAACGTCAGGGTATATATACAGAAAACGCTGTTTTACAATTAGCAAATACAAATTTAAAATATTTTTCGCTTCCTTCATGAGCATTAAACGCTTACAATATTAAGCATAACCAGTGAAAACAACTCCAACTCAATGCTGAGTCATGTATAGTCATTACTATCTTTGATATACTTTTCCTCGAAAAGTTATACATTTCCTCTCCATAATTCATAATCGTGTGTATCACACAAGCTTAACAAAACACAACTAAGCACAATTTACTTCTTACTTCTGCAGTCTAGTATACATTTAACTACTGGTCATTAAAGACGAATAGCTAGAACTTTGCTAGAGAAACGTCTAGAACTAAATACGCTATCACTCCTTCTATCAAATATTGATTGCCATTTATCAAACTCCAAAACCTCCAATACAAAATCTCTCTTCTGGCAGTTTGCTTCAAACAAAGTTGGCCAAAATGCTGCGCTAGGCCATTTAGGAACAACTAAAGTTCCATGTGCAGAACAAGCAATTAAATGAAATACAGCTCTATTTACTAGATAAATAGGCGGGACTAACCAATTATTTTCACTGGCCCAATTCTGTGTGAATGCATCGACTGCCTCATTTCAAAATCATGAAACTTAGGATTGAATCTATGTATTTTCCTATTACTATAATTAGCAAATCTGTCCACTGTAAACGGTCCCCATATCCTATTCATATACCCGAAAAACTGAGGTGTAACCTCCCATTCATCAGTATTCCTATATTTACTGATATCATCAGCAATCTGGTTCAAATCCCTAGGGACCCATTGAATATCGAGATCAATCTTGTTTTGTAAACAAAGTCTAAACACATTCAGAGCTAATTCCTGTAACTCTAAAATGGGGCTGCCAACCTTGATAACATGAACACAAACTTGAGAATCTGAGAACCATTTCACCTTATGATTTGCTAAAGAATGTCCATACGCTCTCAGTGCCAAAAATACAGCCTTCATTTCTCGGAAAGTTGAACTTTTATCCTTGTCATCTTCTGACCACATGTCGTGAAATACAAAACCTGGCATATTGACAATATGCGCTCCACATGCGAAACTACTAGCATCAGAATACACTTTTAGCGTATCTACAGCAGTGCATTTACCCAATTTTCTGTAATTTAAATTGTCTACATGTTCGAGCCAGACTCTAATCTCAGAAATACACGGACAGTCTATTTCTAAACTGAATGGGAAATCCCAACTAGTCCTTGAACAAATTTGAATGTACATAAATCTAGTCATAAGCCGTGCAATATTGCCAATAACCGGAATCATAGAAATTACTTTCCCGGTGCACTTCGATAAACTCCTAGCAGAAACAATAGGAAGAGAATTTAAAAATTCCAAATGCAACATTTTAAAATCTTCAATTCTACGTGCTGGAATGCTAATAGAGTAGTCAATGCTATTCCACAACAAGCCAATCCACTCTAGATTTTGAACCGGTAACCAGACTGACTTTTCATCATTTATAATAAGCCCTGCCTGATTGAGGCTATCTTTCACAAATATTGCATCGCGTGTAGCTAAATCACAACTCTTGTTGGTCCCCCACCCATCATCAAGAAACATAACAATTTTGATACCGTTGAATCTCCAGGACTTAACCATTTCGCGCAATGCCTTACTGAAAATAAAAGGAGCGCTCGACAAACCGAAAGCAACCACAGAGTAGCAGTAGTATTTTCCTTCTAAACTGAAACCCAGAAATGTTTTATGTTCTGGGAATATATCGATATGATAATAACCTTTAGACAAATCAAATTTGTAACAATACGAGTCTTTCAAAATATTCGACTCCTACTTTCCAATCTTCAAATGTCATCTTTTCCTTCCAAATATATTTATTTACTATTCTGAGATCTAAAATAAGTCGTTTCTTACCCGATTTGTTCACAGAAACACTGCAAGGACTGACTACATGAGGTGGAAAATCTGTTTGTTCTATAAAACCGTTTTTCAACATGTCACCAATAGATTCTTTAACAAATTCAATATTTGAAAGAGCTGACTGATTATTTTTTGAAAACGATGTTTCCGGCATTGAAATGAAAGGAATTTTATAACCGTTTTCAATAACATCTATTATATCAGGGTTTGTGCCAATAGTCTTCCAATAGTGTACATTGTTTTTAAGGCTGCCTTTAACCAAAGATGTTTTGATGGGAGAATCAGATTCAAACTCAAAACAATGATCTTGATTACAAATATTGAATAAATACTCATCATTTAGTGGCTGAGTTTGCTCCTGTGGGCTTGACATCACGGTTGGCTGACTGGTTAAATCTGGATAGCCACTCGCACTCGCGCTGGAAGTGACCCCGCTTTCCACATGCGAAGCAGATGACTTTATCTGGCGTTCTAGAATAAGGTTGCTGGGGTTGATACTGGTCCTGATAGGGACTGTAGGTCCGAAAAAGATCCCGCGTGCCCGTAGCCATGGGCCGTGAGGGGAAGATGGGCCCCGCACAGGAAGAACGTCCCGGGTATCCAAAGGTTGCCGCTGGTGCTGGCCTCCGCTCCATACGATCAGGGAAAAAAGAAAGAGAATTGATCAGCATTTGTAGGATTACCCTTTTTAAGTTTTCTGACAGCCTTGGCTTCAGCCCTTTTGATTTTACGCTCGTCATCGCTATCAGAGCCCAATTCTGGGGTTTCGTATTCTTTGACTGTGGCCCAGCCCCCAGGGGAATTGTCCGCCAAACGAATAAGTTTGTTTCTATGTTTAATTTTCCTTAGCGCTTCTTTAGCTTTTTCTTTATTTGAATCAAGGCTGTCAGAATCCACGATAAAGTGTAACAAGTTTTAAATGTCAGTATTGAACTGAAACTGAATTTTGCAGGAGGTATTCTTGAAATAAGGAATGTTATCTTTTTCCTTTTGTTTGCAACTTGTACTCGTTAGCTCTTGTTTTAATGTTGAAAGTTTCGTGTCAAAATAAGATCTGAATAAATCAAAAGCTCCAAACAAATCTCATTCTCTATCCCCCGAGGGCCCAGGCCTACCTTTATCTCCGCTGTAATTTGCTACAGGGTCTCTATCATTCAAGGTCTCCGAGTCCCTGCTACGAGATGTGCAAACCGGCTCCTTGCCACGTTGTACTTCCGGTCTCCTGCTACGGTATTCCGGCTGGATAGACTGGCCCAAGGAAATAGACGAAAGCTGCCTATGGCTAAACTCAAGCTGATCTTGGTCATTTATTCCCGCAGAGTCAAATGACATCTTCCCGAAGTAAATACCAAAGATTAAGAAAAAACTCGAGATTTGACAATTTTGCAATGTTTTCTCTATCCCGTCTGAGCGTCGAATAACCAATTCAGTTCAGTAAATGCACGAGGAAAACTCCTGATTTACGCACGAGTAACCAGACCTATACCTAATATTACTTTAATAATCCTATACCGCAATAATAATAAATACATATAATTCCATACCAAACGGCTACTCGTGATCTATCCGACTTAGACAACAGAAAAGGTATTGCTTGTTTTTCAGGCCTATGATTGGCATGCTGGAGGTAGCTGTTGTCTAATACTTGGTGATGCACTTTATTGGAAGAAGAAGAAGAAGAAGAAGAAGAAGAAGAAGAAGAAGAAGAAGAAGTAGAAAATATCGCTCAATCCTATAAGTTGACGTGCCAATGGACTAAAAGGCATTGTTTGAATACAATGGCATTTTAACACGTCTTAGTGTTGTTGTGATACTTGAATTAAGAGTTAGAGCTGTCCTGACGGGGCGTAGTTGACGCTTATATGTAATGTATTCGAAACACCGTACAATTATATTTTTGTTAAATACATTGAGACATCTTTTATTGAAATAATTTTTAAAGCTGCATAATGCAATGTGGACCATTGATACGTAGGCAGGTTTAAGATCAGATGTGGCCAGGGGCGTAACTAGACCAAATACGATTTGTAGGCCCGTTCTACTAGGGAAGAAGTGTTTAAAATAACCACTGTTTTTAACAACGCACAGGCGGTACTACAAACTAATTCATTATCAACTAATCTGGTTATATAAAATGCACGTACCGAGGTGTAGGTTTGAGAGAGAGAGGGGATGCATATAGGGAATATTAAACAGTAGAACTCCGACATGCAGAATTTTGACAAACAGGTGAGATCGCAACCCAAGAAATTACCTTGGCTCGGGGTTTTTAAGCACTTTGCAACAAATTTTGCATTTTTCCTAAATCTGCTGGACGTGCGAGGTTGAGATACCATTGATTTATGCATACGAAAGATTCATGTACGATTTGCTTTGAACGTGTCACGGATTCGAGGTAGAGATGTGTACAGGTTTGCATAGATTGTGCAATAGGTATGTTGTCCGCGGCCTTGACCTTTGTCCATGACCTACATACTTGTGGCGTCTGTGTAACACCTCGACACAAATAATGAGGAAATACTGTATTTGCCGATTTTGGGACCATTCGGTGTCTAGTCCCTTTAATATGTTTCGATTGTAAGTCAATGTTAATTATTTATATTTTGGCATGACGGGACTGCAAATGGTGAAATTTAAACTAGCTAGCCGAAAAGTTTTAGTAACGCTATTGGAAATTGAGCTATTTTGGGCTTGAATTGACAGATATCTGTTCAAATGAGCACCAGCAAATTGCCTTTTGGTGTTCGTTCATAAATCTTAGTAAAATTACTCAATGGCAACAGTTAAAACGCAAGAATAAGTAACTAAGGGTAATAACTCTGTTATATAATAGAGCTCTAAAATAGAGTTATGGTTCTTGCACACTGCACTTCCTTTCAGTATGTTCTATCATTGTATGAAGTTTAATTGAATTCCATCAATAAGTTTGCATCGGACCGACCCACCGACCGACCGACCCACCGGCCAACCTACCACAGGGTAACTCCAATGTACCCCTTTCAATGTGCATGTTCCAGAATTATACATTCTGTTTTTAGTGATCAACTATTGATATACACTGTACATGTTCTAGAGTTATAGATTCTGTTTCTTAATCACCAACCAGTGATATACACTGTACATGTTCTAGAATTATAGAATCTGCTTCTTAATGATCAAGCAGCGATATACACTGTACATGTTCTAGAGTTATAGAATCTGCTTCTTAATCATCAACCAGTGATATACAATGTACATGTTCTAGAGTTATAGAATCTGCTTCTTAATCACCAACCAGTGATATACAATGTACATGTTCTAGAGTTATAAAATCTGCTTCTTAATCACCGACCAGTGATAAACAATGTACATATCCTAGAGTTATAGAATCTGCTTCTTAATCATCAACCAGTGATATACGATGTACATGTCCTAGAGTTATAGAATCTGCTTCTTAATCACCAACCAGTGATGTACATGATCTAGAGTTATAGAATCTGCATCTTAATCACCAACCAGTGATAAACAATGTACATGTCCTAGAGCTATAGAATCTGCTTTTTAATCATCAACCAGTGATATACGATGTACATGTCCTAGACTTATAGAATCTGCTTCTTAATCACCAACCAGTGATAAACAATGTACATGTCCTAGAGTTATAGAATCTGCTTCTTAATCACCAACCAGTGATAAACAATGTACATGTTCGAGAATTATAGAATCTGCTTCTTAATCATCAACCAGTGATATACAATGTACATGATCTAGAGTTATAGAATCTGCTTGTTAATCACCAACCAGTGATATACAATGTACATGTTCTAGAGTTATAGAATCAGCTTCTTAATCACCAACCAGTGATAAACAATCTACATGTCCTAAAGTTATAGAATCTGCTTCTTAATCATCAACCAGTGGTATACAATGTACATGTCCTAGAGTTATAGAATCTGCTTCTTAATCACAAACCAGTGATAAACAATGTACATGATCTAGAGTTATAGAATCTGCTTCTTAATCACCAACCAGTGAAAAACAATGTACATGTCCTAGAGTTATATAATCTGCTTCTTAATCATCAACCAGTGATATACGATGTACATGTCCTAGAGTTATAGAATCTGCTTCTTAATCACCAACCAGTGATAAACAATGTACATGTCCTAGAGTTATAGAATCTGCTTCTTAATCACCAACCAGTGGTAAACAATGTACATGTCCTAGAGTTATAGAACCTGCTTCTTAATCATCAACCAGTGATATACAATGTACATGTTCTATAGTTATAGAATCTGCTTCTTAATCATCAACTATTGATATACGATGTTCATATTCTAGAGTTATAGAATCTGCTTCTTAATGATCAAATATTGATATACAATGTACATGTTCTAGAGTTATAGAATCTGCTTCTTAATCACCAACCAGTGATATACGATGTACATGTTCTAGAGTTATAGAATCTGCTTCTTAATCACCAACCAGTGATATACACTGTACATGTTCTAGAGTTATAGAATCTGTGTCTTAATCACCAACCAGTGATATACACTGTACATGTTCTAGAGTTATAGAATCTGCTTCTTAATGATCAACTATTGATATACACTGTACATGTTCTAGAGTTATAGAATCTGTTTCTTAATCACCAACCAGTGATATACACTGTACATGTTCTAGAGTTATAGAATCTGTTTCTTAATCACCAACCAGTGATATACAATGTACATGTTCTAGAGTTACAGAATCTGTTTCTTAATCACCAACCAGTGATATACAATGTACATGTTCTAGAGTTATAGAATCTGTTTCTTAATCATCAACCAGTGATATACACTGTACATGTTCTAGAGTTATAGATTCTGTTTTTTAATCACCAACCAGTGATATACAATGTACATGTTCCCGAAATATAGATCCTTCTTCTTCATAATAAGGATTGATGTTATGTATCGTTGGATAAGTAACATGTGAACTTCACTTATCCACAAATACATGCAATTTTAAACACAACTCTACAAATATTTTGATGTTTTATTCAATGCCAAATAAGTTACTGACAAACACAAGACGTATCCAAGGAAACGGACCAGAATGTTTTAAATGCTAAAAATATCAATCAATACAGTAAACAGAGCTAGGATAAATTTTAAAACTCTGTAAAAAACACACTTCATCAGACTTATATATTTTAAACATCTCATTGAAACTGTAACATTTCTACTAAATAACTTTGCTTTTCTTTTTTACAATCTTTTTTAAAATATTAAAACATGTAAATATGTACATAACACCATATCCAACAATTAAACAATACAGACAGTTAACTATATGACTAGACTATAAATACCAATAATTGAATATGGTAATTTCTGAAAAATCTCAAACAACAATTCTGTGAGTAAATTTTAATCCATAAAATTATTCTACAAATATCTAAAACATCATATAAAAGCACCTCTCTGAAAAAGCACATTGAGTAAAAATCGTAAGTTTGACATCGCACAGCATATAATATCTATTTATATCTGATGTTTAAGTGATAAAAAATAGTGTTTGAAATTATATTTTGTCGAATAGGATGGTATTATTCCTCAAATCTGTAAATCTGCAGTCAGCCATTATTGACAAAAGACAATTAGACAAAAGATAATCTCAAACACTAAGCCAGGTAACCTTTGACCATTACATAACGCTGAACTTACTAGAAAAGTGTACATTGCTGATTTCTATAAATAGTAACAACATTCAGCAATGTTTGAATTTAATGATTTCTTGAAGCAATAGTATGATGCATACAAGTATATCTGTGATGTTTGGCACATGTTACCTTATATTCTGTTTCAAAATGTATAATATAGATTCAGTAAACAGCAAGATGTTACATACAAAGTTTATTAAGGTAATCCATCCAACATCAATGAAACAAATTGATACTGGTAAAGTTTTGTTTAAAAGTTACAAAACGTTAAGTTCCAGTTTCTTTTTAGTTAAAGCATTTTAATATAGACATTATTTTATTAAATAATTATATTAATAAAATTGCTGAATAATCATATTTAAATTTTGTTTTATTACCTCCCTTTATTATATCATAACATAAATGTTATATTACCTCCCTTTAATATATCATAACATAAATGTTATATTACCTCCCTTTAATATATCATAACATAATGTAATATTACCTCCCTTTAATATATCATAACATAAATGTAATATTACCTCCCTTTAATATATCATAACATAAATGTAATATTACCTCCCTTTAATATATCATAACATAAATGCAATATTACCTCCCTTTAATATATCATAACATAAATGCTATATTACCTCCCTTTAATATATCATAACATAAATGTTATATTACCTCCCTTTAATATATCATAACATAAATGTTATATTACCTCCCTTTAATATATCATAACATAAATGTTATATTACCTCCCTTTAATCATATTATAATAGTAGCATCATTATGGTGTTATTCAAAAATGAAATCCATAAAATAAAATGATGGTTCAGGAATATAGATTAAACATAGAAATAATCTGTTGTCAATATCTAAAATGCACTTACACATCTTTGCATCCTTATGATGGATGGCTTACCTTAATGCACTCACACATCTTTGCATCCTTATGATGGATGGCTTACCTTAATGCACTTTCTCTTTTTTGCATCCTTAAGATGGATGGCATACCGTAATGCACTAACACATCTTTGCATCCTTATGATGGATGGCATACCTTAATGCACTAACACATCTTTGCATCCTTAAGATGGATGGCATACCTTAATGCACTAACACATCTTTGCATCCTTATGATGGATGGCGTACTTTAATGCACTAACACATCTTTGCATCCTTATGATGGATGGCATACCTTAATGCACTAACACATCTTTGCATCCTTATGATGGATGGCATACCTTAATGCACTAACACATCTTTGCATCCTTAAGATGGATGGCATACCTTAATGCACTAACACATCTTTGCATCCTTATGATGGATGGCATACCTTAATGTACTAACACATCTTTGCATCCTAATGATTAATGGCTTACCTTAATGCACTAACACATCTTTGCATCCTGATGATGGATGGCTTACCTGAACATGAATACTGCGAGACCATGCCATGGTGAGTACCTTAATGAGTGTATACATTACAATTTAAATACAACGTGATCTGAAAATGTATATTTGGAATGACGAAGACTACCTCGGCAACATTTAACATTCAAAATTAGCTACACGTCCACAACACAAAATATCTACATTCTGATGTACCCTTTGACCAAGCAAGTCGATAATACACTAAGACAGTAAAATGTGGTATAA
The DNA here is from genome assembly GCF_026914265.1 of Mya arenaria. Lineage (NCBI taxonomy): Eukaryota > Metazoa > Mollusca > Bivalvia > Myida > Myidae > Mya > Mya arenaria. Next base: position 41,688,337 of record NC_069130.1, on the reverse strand, counting down.
TGTACAGCTTCACTCCTTTACCGTCTTAACCGTGTCGATAAAACGCTAAAACATTAAAATGTGGTATAGTCTACATCTTCACTCCTTTACCGTCTTAACCGTGTCGATAATACACTAAAACGTTCAAATGTGGTATAGTCTACATCTCCACTCTTTTACCATTGTACTGTACATAATATACTAGGATAGATAACACACACACGAAAAACAGTGAAAAAAAGTGGGTAAAGTGGATTACACTTTGTTCAGTACTTAATTACTTTATGACAAAAGAACGTGCATCAACGGTATTAAACTCCTTAATAAAGCTTAAACTGAACTGCAGGTAGCTCTTGGAAAAATTACTTTTTCTAAAATATCATGACAGTTACTGTAAATTCTCTCAACAAGATATAACGGATAGTACTTTACTATTTCTGAAATATATTGATACTTTAAAGATGGACTCTTACTCCAACATAAGATTTATCACAATTAATACAACTGTTTAACATATCAAAAAGGATGAATAAATGTCAAAAACAATGTTTTTTATGAAGGTTGTCGAGTTTAATTTGAAATAAAAGTGCAGAGGACAAGGTATTTCTACCTTGTGAGATGATAGTAGATCACAGTAAATCTTTCAGCACTCACCAATCATTAAATATTTTTGCGTGTTCAGCTTTTAAATGTCAATTTAATTATCTCAACAAGATATACCAAGATAAAAGATATATTCATAGAAAGGATCATGGTTAGGACTCAGATAAGACAGACATCATACATGACTCTCACAACACACTAAATAACAACATCACTCTGTAATTAAACAGAGATTAATGAACTTCGCACTTTCGTTTAACGAGCCAGTAATGTTCAGCCTTTATACATATGTAAAAGGTTCCTATGTAATGTAAAACTATATTACATTATAGTTATGGCATCCACAACTGTGTACTTGAAATGATACACAAGCTCCTAAGCGTGAGTGTATAATTTCAATTACGAGAGTAGTGGGTACCATGTTGTCAAGGGCAACATTCAATAACTAACATGCAGTATAAGTGAATATCATTGTTGTTTACACATATATTAGATACTGAATGGTTTAGCCCCGCCTACTGTTACCATTCCAAAATGGGAGTTAATGTAACTCTTAAACATGGTATAGGTATATAACAATGACAGGAGTGGTACATAAGTTTATGTTTTGAACATATGCATTTTTGTATTCGTCTTTTACTTTCATACACTTAAATACTTTTTAATAATAATGGTAATTTCAACCAATTAAACAAGAATCAGAGTAAACCCTCTTATTAAACTGTGGGAGTTGTCACTCCACAAACCCCATTATAGCCCAAAAATGATACTTTCGGGCATGTAACTGTAAGTGTAAGACGAGATGATGACAGGCCACAAAAAATATATAAGGCAATAATTAACCATCATGGTGGAAATGTGTACCTAAGATCACACAGATATCTCTAAAACTATGGGAGTCGTTCGCTCCACAATTGTTTGCCTACTGACCATCCCCCCAACAGACCAATCCTATGATGACTTCCAATATACCGCCTCCCTTCAAACTTATTTTGCAGGAGTATTAATATCAATATTCATATATTTTAATGCTTTTTCAACAACAATGGAAGTATACAATGTAATCAATGGCCCCATTTCCATGGCAACATAACATAAAATATAAATTTAGTTAACAAACCAATAAAACAGAAGACAATGTGTAAAACACACATTTTACATATTTCATTTTTTTTTATATAAAGTTCATGATCATGTTAAAAACACCATATTGAAGACCTCCAGCTAGGCTGTTGTAAGTTCCAGCAGACCAAACGGATTTATTTCTTTTTCTACAAGCAACCCTCAATGATGTTGCATTTTGGGAGGGTTTAGTTTTCATGCAACAGCAGACCACAAATATAAAACCTAGCGAATTAATCAATTTATCAGTGGTTTCGAAAAAATTAAATAATGGCCTTGTAAAATTGACCTGAACTAACAAATCTGAAAAAAGTGCCTCTTTAAATAAGGCAATCAACAGCAACCAATACACACAGAAAGCACTTAACCAAAATAGTGGTCAAAATTACCACAAGCACAAAAAAGCCTGACATATGCTCAATAACTCCATATATCTAGAGTACAAGAAAACAAGGTAAACATGCTTTACTCAAGTCTATGTGACAGATTAATGATGAATATCAGTTCAATTCATTTGATTTTGGTCCAACTGCAGTGGCTCACATGGTTAAATGCAAACTACTGGCCTTGACCGTACACACATAGGGTAATGAACCTCAAACATATAGCACCCATTATATACAACTCCACTGATAAAAACCTTGTTTGTTTTGTTTCTTTTTTCTACAGCTTTGACCTTTTCAACTATTCTCTCCTCTCTAACATGAAATTCTGGCCTTGACCTTAAGCGTAATGAAAACCCTTGATCTTGCTGTTTTTTTTCTCTGAAGCCATGACCTTCTCTCCACTCTGACTTGAATAACAGACCTTGACCTTAAGAGTGATGAACAACATTGACCTTGTTTTTCATCTAAGACCATGACCATTTCAATTTCCCTTTCTCTATACATTGACCTCAGTGTCATAAACACCATTAACCTTGACCTTCTCCACTACGCTCTCCTCTCTAATTCCAACAACTTGCCTTGACATTGGAATAATGATCACCAAATATCACCCTTCTACCATACAACTGGTAAAAGTCTTCATCCAGGTTCTTTTCTAACACTTTGCCTTTCCTTTACCTTGAGCAGCTTGAGTCCATGTCTTATTGCAGTATAAGTCATCGAGTAATATGTGTCATTATTAACCTCTGTGTTTGTCGTGAGATATTCTCTGTCAAATTGGTCAGTATCGTTACCTGATGTACAGTAAATTGAAAAATGAAATAACTTTTCTCAATCAGTTTGTATTTCAACACGATTCCATTATATCCATGTTTCAAAATTCTCAATAGCATTAATCCTTGCAAATAAATTTCAATGTATTCTACAACAAAATCCTGATGAACGTCTTATTTTTCAAATTAATCATTGGACTGAGAATTTCTCATGACAATTATCAAAGGAAATGACTCATTCCCCAGTTTGACTTATAACTGAGGTTTCCCCAATCTCTTCTTGTGTACTTCATCTCACTTTCTCTTTTCCTTTCATACCATTCTCTGATGTCTCCAAGTTTTACTCCCCTTTATCTTTAAGAGAGGTTTTAGAATCGCAGATATCTTTATCAGCCTTCATATCAGTAGTTTCTCCATCAATGTCCCTTACAGTGTCATCATCTTCTTTATTGTTTTCTTCATAATTTATGTGAGGATCCTTATTCTCTCCGGACTTGGGTTTATGTAATGTTCCAAATGGCTTATCATCTATGTGGCTAGGCTTATCAATTTCAAGCCGTTGACGTTTCCGTGACGTCATCTCCTCTTCACTGCTATCGTCCTGCACTTCAATTTCAGCATTTTCTCTCCATCGCTGTTTTCTCGACTCATGTGATGCTATCATCTTGTCAAGGGTCACTGTAATAAAAAAATTGGCATCATTTCATGCACCTAAGTATACACATGTCAACACCAAACACATCTCTACATCATTCACAAACAAATAAATAGAGAAGCTTCTGTAAGTTAACATGTATACATTTTATCAAATGTGTTTGTTTTAATAATATGGGCTCTTGAAAGGCTTAAAGGCGCACAATACAGGCTGACTCAAAAATAAAAAATAAAAATATTATCATGTTTTTCTCATTTGATTTAATGATCAAAACCAAAAACAACAGCATATCATTTACATAGAGATAAAGAAATAGCAATATTTTTGCATTTTTTTAACTCTGGAAATTGTGGCCACATCGCTATTATTTCCACAGACCCAATTTTTAAGGTTAGTATTTTTTATCTGTTATAATAAAGGATGTAACCCTAACCAAACAATTATTTTTTTTAGGCCTAATTTAAAACTCATTATTTGAATTTTGTTTTTTATCAGAAGTAAAACTACAACTTTAACTACATAGATAAGTGTCAAATATCTGAATATTTATAAAAGGGTTCATAAACAGGAGGAATACATAAATATGCCAAGACTTGTCCATTTTTCTTGATTTAATCCAGGGCTATATATATATGTGTATTAGCACTTGCTGGGGACGGGTATTATTGGCAAAGCATCAGGATCTAGACAATATTTCATAAGCATATCTCAATATATCGTTGAAATAAAAATTGGTAATGTATGGTAATTAATTAGGTTTCTCTGTTCATATCATTATTATTACTTTCTATTTCGATAATCCATAAATTGCAGAACTAGGTATCAATAATGTTGTGCATCCCTAGAACAGGCTTTGTCAAATACGAACCAAGTTTAATGTAAATATTCTGAATGGTTTCTGGTATATATAGGGTATTGTAGACCTACAGTAAGGACAACATTAGTGAATGGCAGTACAATTTCTATTGAACAACAAACAAGCTTAAGATTGCATAAAACATCTCTCCAAACCTAGGGGCCCTTTTTAAGGGTGTGAGTGGTCTAGTGGTTTAGGTGTCTGCCCGTAACCCAACAGGTCTCAGGTTTACAAACCATGGGAACATTCTAATGGCATCTTAGAAAGGACACAGTACAGGTTTCTGCTCAGGCAACTGACTCGAGAGTGATTTACATCAGTAACTCACATCAGCTTTCAGCTATCCCAAAAGTTGTGTGAAAATAAATATAACCAGAACACCTCCGTACCTGTTTCCACTTTAGCTTTCTCGAGGTCATTCAGCATGCTCTTCACCATTGTTGCTCTGTGAAAAAATAAGAAGAGATGTTATCAATAAAAGTTTGATCAGCCAGGGGTTGTCAGCAAGATGGATAAGTAAATTTTTTCTGAGTACTCCTATTTCCCCCACAGCATAAGACCACACTCTCGCGCAACATGACATGAGTGTGACTGTGTGACTAAGCTTAATTTAATATTACTTTCTTCACTGTTGTAAAAAATAAAGATTAAAATAAATAAAGTTGAAAATAAATCAATTGACCGCTGTCAATCATTTAAACACCACTTTACATGCTTTAGCACCAGCACAAACAAATTCTAATAAGGCAAGTCAAACTCCTTGCTTACTTGACGGAATGCTCAGCCCAAAGCTGCTGGAGGGAGGTGAGGTTGTCTTCATGGCATTCTGAAACATGAATGGGGAAAGTCTTAATACTGTTTTGAAAATACTGGGCCGATTGTTTAGAAATTTGTTAAAGTAAGCAAGTATTAATTATAGAAGTGTTAACTTTTAAGTCTTAACTTCTCTAGAAGATTAATGAATTCACTTGTGATCTGCAGTATTTGTAACAAATGCTGTTTTAACAGTACCTGTCTTATTCAAATACATATGAGGATATCATCAACTTTTTATGTCTACAAGATAACAACAATATCGTTAGTCACATTGTTAACTTTCACAACAATCTGAACAATCCTCCAAATGTTTTCAAGAACCAACAACAGGGCTATTGTGCTATCTCATTTCTTTAAATTGACCATTGCAAATGCTTGCTTGATTTGTTTGCATCCTTTGATCGACTGCAACTTAACATAAACAATTTGAAATATGAAAATAATATGCCACTAGGTGTTCCCATTAACTTGGTTTTGGCAGTCCTGGAACCCGTCCAATGAAAAATCTAAGTCAATTTAAGTCGTAAATTGAAAATATCTTAGTCATATTTTGTTATTTTGATACATACTTGAGTATATTGAAAATAAGCCAATATATAAAATGAATGTAAAGTTGAGGATATAAAAACAAGAGGCCCATAAGGGCCTATGCTCTACTGGCATGGCTTTGTGATTTTTATTCAGAGCATGTATGTATGGGTAAAAGGCAACAGACATAATTATAGTTCAAGTTTCGTGTTTGGGTTACCTGAAAACGTTGCACGTTCAACATCTGAGCCCAGAAAGTATTGTAAGCAGATTAGTTGCATGAACTATTTTAATATGTGCCAAGTAAAGTTCATCTGACAAAATAATGCTTTCAAAACTGTACTCATGGTAAAAATTTCTGTAGTTCTAAAATTAAAAAATGTTGGTCAAAAGGTCAAAGTCAAGGGCATCAGAGGACAACATTGATGCTAATTTTCAAAACTGTAGACATGGTCTAAATATCATTGCTGAAGCTTTAAGAATAAAAAAGAAGGTCAAAAGGGGTGGGGCCAGCTTTGGCCCCAGGGGCATATTTTGAGCCTTGTGATGCCATAATCAAAATAGCAAGGGTTTGCAAAGCTGGTTCAGACAAAAAGATTTTCAAACATTCCAAATTTAAGTATACCAAACCTGTGAACCAGTACAGAACTTGTAAACTTGGCTAAAAATAGAATTCACTCATGCAGACCTGGCTTAAAATAGGTTAACTAAAAGGAGAATTTCTTTAAAACTTTCAAGGCCCATAATCTAGGCATGCATGGGCGGATATGGCTGGTAAGGAACCGAGCTCTTATTGATATCTAAATACTGTACAACTTTCATCCAGATACAATCAAAACTGAAGACTGTATCGCGTTAACAAGAAATTGTCTACAGACGCACGGACAGACGGACTCACATACTACGTACACATTACCATCGCATAAGCTCTTCTGGCCTTAGGCCAGTAGAGCTAAAAATCATTTGTCTCCATTCTCGACTTTTATATACAGATATAAGATTTTATGCATTTTGACTAAAATCCTTTATTGGACTTTCACCTCTGCTTTGGGACTCAAAGACTTTTTAATTTTCTTATAGTAATAAGAATGCTTGACTCATAAATAGTGATGTTCTGATGATCGATCAATCATTGATTGGTTTGGTCTGAAATCGTTGACAATTAATTATATTTCGTCATAATCAATCATTGATTCAAACAGCCCGCTGTTTCTTCCCCTCGTTATTTGCGTTTGGTTAATTACCGCCAATTTTCTTCTTTGGGTTCATATATACATCCGAAAGTGTTTAGTTGTTATCGGTAATAAATATCGCCAAAAGCAAAAACACTAAATAACCAAACATACACATAACATAATCACAGTTAAGAATTAAACTGCAATTAAAGTATGTCAAAAAACGATTGTACTCCTCAAGCCAGAGTTATGGGCCTTGTTAAAGTGTAACTCACAAGTGCTTTGACTCTGGCAACATGTGTACCAAGTTTCCTTTGAATGATATCTTGAACAGTATTTTTGGTTATTGCCAAGTCAAAAGTTATCATACTCTGAGAATGCCAACAACGACACCCAGACCATGACAATACCTTAACCTTTTTTCATTTAAATGTGGGCATGCAAAAAATGTCAAAATGAGAATCCTGTATCCTGCAAAACATTCTATAAACCGTATAAGTTACTAATAAGGTGAAATAAGATCTGTGTTATATTAACTTACCAGCTTCGTAAATCCACTCAAATTCTCCTCCAAAGTCAGCGTCATACAAGCACAAAGGCGCGTCAGATGACATGTTATATTGCGGCTTACGCGGATTTTTCTCAATGTTCAGAAGTTCATCAACCACCTGAAAAATTAGTACATGGATTGCTATTGTATAAATCTGATAACATATAATCACTATTAATCTGAACATCATTTATAAAAAAAAATACCAATATTTCTAATTTATTTTTCGGTTTCGATTTTAGTTTTTTCTTTGTTTGATAAAAATTTACATCAAAAATCCGAAATTATTTTGAAGCAAAAATTAGTGTCTCAATTGCAACAAGTATAAAACATTTTGTGAGAATTCCATTATTTAAAGCAAAAACGGTTTAATACACCTAAACTTTGCGATGGTAATTGCTATATGGCAAACTTGTTGCATCCATTGATTTGTAAAATTACATTTCTCCCTTCATTTAAAAAAGTATAAACTATGAACATTAGAGGAGAATTACTAGTATTGAATTGCAATTATTAAAACTAGAGATTGCTCTTTTGAAAGTCCTCGTCTCCCCTATTGTGTGGTCGTAGCTGAGAAAAAATGAATGATGGACGTGAAATAAGTAATTTTGGACTGGAGACGAACTAACAGTGAAGTTTGGTTTATTCACCTGTATTGAATAGTGAAGAGAAAAAAGTGTTGTTGATTAATCTTGGAAAATGTCAACAAAGTTTGCATTGTATTAAGTTTCTTGGCGCAAGTGTTATTCAATTATTGATCGGAAACCATTTTTCAGCTCAAGGTTATTGTGACCTTGACCTTTGACCTACTGATTACAAAATCATTAGGGATCATCTACATGACCAACTTGCATACCAAGTATTAAGTTCTTGGGTGCAAGTGTTCTTCTGTTACTAAGCGGTAAATGTTACTTCACCTCAAGGTCACGGCAACCTTGACCTTTGACCTACTAATCTCAAAATCAATAGGAGTCACATACTAGTCATGACTAACTAGTATACCAAGTATTAAGTTTCTGGGAAAAAGCGTTCTAAAGTTATTGAGCAGAAACCATTTTTAACTTAAGGTCATTGCCAACATTTTGTTTTTTACCTGAAGGTAACCTTGACCTTTGACCTTTTGATCTCAAAATCAATAGGGGTCATCTTCTAGTCATGAACAACTAGCATTCCAAGTATGAAGTTCCTGGACCCAAAGGGTCTGAAGTATTTGAGCGGAAACCAATTCTTCACCTCAAGGTCATGGTGACCTTGACCTTTGACCTAGTGAACCAAAAATCAATACTAGTCATGACCAACTACTAGCATACCAAATTTCTGGGTCTAAGCGTTCCATCATTATTGAGCAGAAACAAAGTGTGACGTTCAGACTGACTGACGGACTGATCGACGGACAGGGCCAAAACAATATGTCTCCCCATGAAAGGGGGTGACATAATTACTTGTATTGACCTTACTTTGTGTGCTTGCATCAATTAGCAAATTTTAAGATGTTTTCTATTAACTAAACACAATGCAAGGGAGATAACTAGACAAAAACCAAATACATACTTCAACCGATTCTTTCCCTTTGCCAACAAGGAACAGCACAGAGAAGATGCTGCGAATCTGATGCCACAGGAACGCCCTCCCGACGATCGTGAGTTCGTACATTGTGAATCCGTCATCGGTCTCATCTAGAGTCTTGACTTCAACCTCCATGATTTTTCGAACATAGTTTGTAATGCCATTTTTAACATTGAACTTGCTGAAGTTGCGGAAGTCATATTCGCCAATCAATTTTTTGCCGGCTTCTTCCATGAGCTGTGTTGAATTAAAAAAATCATAAAATCAGGAAATTTTAAGTCTTCAGATGATGTTTTTCTCCAAATCAATATTTCATGAAAATCAAACATTTTTTAAAGTCACACTCGTATTTAAATTCAATACATAAACATATAACAAACAAATTTTGAGTAATAAACCTTGCTGCTTACTATATAATGCATTTGTGGAAAATATATTACCGGTAACAAGATTGTAACTGTGTATTTAAAAGATGAAAACACACATTAAATGACTGGTGAGTCCTATAGATTTACAATGATCAACTATCATTTCATAAGGTAGATATACAGTGTTTTCTGCACCTTTCTTTCAAATTAAACATGCTAACCTTCATAAGAAACATGGTGTTGTATACATGTATATTCTTCCTTTTTGGTAAATTAAAACAATTGAATTAAGTATGGTACATCTTATTTGGGAGTAGAAGTGCATCTTCTTAGTTTCCTTTGGAGTTAAACAAGAGCTTAAACAAGAGCTTACAAGTTATTACAACATAAAATTAATCACTCTTGTTGGCACAAAGTTGTGCGAGTATGTGGTCTTGTTGAGGGGTAAAACAGAGTACTTGGAGAAAACCCACTTGGTTGGTAACCATGGTAACCACACATCAAACTCACATGCTGTTAAACCAACCCAGATTGCCTAGGTCAGAAGGGAGTGTACTGACCAATGGCTAACCGGACATGCTGTTAAACCAATCCAGATTGCCTAGGTCAGAAGGGAGTGTACTGACCAATGGCTAACCGGACATGCTTTATCTTTGAGGTAGGGATGCGGGTCTTACAATCAACACATCGTCTTTATCTTCCGAACACATGTGCAAAGTCATTTTAAAATATGACAAAGATACAGTCAGGACACAAAAAAACTATACGGTATATGCTATATACTATATATAATGTCCAGGGCTGATCTTTATAAAGCATATTAAGTCAATTATCATTTAATAACTTAATACAATCTGACATATTTCGTTTTCATTGCTTTAATTCAAGATACATACTTTTATGTAAAAGAACACTGAATTCTTTTAATTTGACTATGAACGTTTTGAAAATTGACTAAAATTAAGAAATGACTTGAGATGTTTTATGAATACCGCCCCAGGTTTATTACTTACCAGTATATTAAGGTCTCCTTTGGGGAAGAAATACTTGTACGTTCTTCTCCTGCAGCTGAACCTGAAATGATACCATTGGTTGACGGTATACCATAGGAATCCTCTTTCCCCGTTCATCAATGTACTACAAACATGTGAACTGCTCAGACCTTGCCTGTTTTCAATGTATTATCAAAATATATGTTAAAACTTCAGATTTATTGACATTATTAGAGTTTTCCACATCATTAAAGACACCAATGCTATGTGACAACACCTTCATGTGACTAGGTATACCATATATAGCAGCATTCATACTGGGTGGACTGTACAATGTTTATTTACAACACCATTGGTCTTTGCCAAATTAAGGGAATCAGTCTTTGTTAGGTTGCAGAAAAAAGTGCATCAACAGAATGAAACCCAGGTAAGAGCTACCCTTTTCCTAACATGCACCAGCGATGTGACCCTGTAATTTCCCTACCTAAAAACGGGCAGCATCGTCATTTATGAGGCAGTAGATGACAGTCAAGAGTCTGCCACAGATCCGCTGTTATATGGGCTTGCTATTAAGTTTTTAAAGCACTGCAGTAGTGCTTCCACCTACAGAGCATGGATTTCATCCAAGTTATAACTTAAAGCCATAAGTGTTACTGCTAGGGATAAAATGATGATCAGGTATTGTCGATAATCGATTGCAAAATCTATTATCAAATGTGGCGTATTCTCTTAAAAAAGGCAAAATAGTGTACAACAACTGTATCAATAATTTGGTATTAAGCTAAAATATTACTGGTCTTGAATATATACTTCTTTACAAACAAAACACAGCAAAAGATTTTGCATTCATGTTTTTACCATTAGTAGTAAACATCAAACAGCAGCTTGTTATTGTTTTGTACCATGAAATTTAATCCTCTTTATGAAGTTTTAATTTCAATTACATATGGAAAATTGATCGAAAGGGTTTGAACGACAATTTCCAATGATCAATTCTGATTTTGTATCAATTTCAACTCCATCCCCCTTACCTCGCACTGAAGTCTGGGTCTATAGGCGCCCAGGCGAGCACCCTGATGTCCCGTGGTAGGTTCCTGTTCAGCACGTGGCAGTAACGTATCTCCGTGGTCTTGTCGCCTGTTATAGTTCAATTAATAGGATTTAACCAATATAAAAACGTTACATGTGTTCTTTACACCCTTAGCATCCTATTTATTTTCTGCAATTCCCTGCCCTTTATATAACTTGTGCCAATTACTTAATATATTGTTGCATTTAGTCAAATTCTTTCTGAAGAAAAATAATTTGTATCAGTTGTTTTTATTTAATCTTTAATGCAGCAGAGTGCAAAAATATAATCGTAAAAAAATATTCTTTGAATAGATATGTTGTAAAAAGTACAAAGCTTATTACATGTGGCTCTCTCCCTTGGCTTGAAAAAGTACAAAGCTTATTATATGAGGTTTTCTCCCTTGGATTGAACAGCAAGTTTATATCCTAAATCTGTTATTTTTTTGTTGTGACGTTATTTCGTTGGAATATTAGGTAATTTATTTGAATATAAGCTAAAGACAATTGTTATTAAGTAAAACAAGCACTAATCCAAGTCTGGAAATGTTCACTTTGTTTATTCCATGTTAGTTACAAGTTGGTCATATTATGGAATAAATTTCAAATTGGTCTAATTCAATGAGTTACCTGTCCAAATGCACTAACACCCTTGTCTGTTCGACCACACCGACTGTAACATGCTGACTCTCTGAAAAATTAGACTCTTAGTAGTCTTACAGTGTTTATATAAAAACCGTTTTATTTGTGATTTAAACAAGTTATAAAAAGCCTCAGAGTACAGAAATTGCTTTCATTACCAATTAAAATTTGACATAAGAAGCCAATCGGTTATAAACTTTCATCACTTGTAATAGAAAGCGGGGCCATCTTAATAATGAGCGTATGACAACAAATTGTAATGTAAACAAGTATGAGGTCCCTGGGTCAAAGCGTTCTCAAGTTATTGATCGGAAACCGTTTTTCATGTAAAGGTCACACTGACCTTGACCTTTGACCCACTGACCTCAAAATCAATAGGGTTCATCTGCTGGTCATGACCAATACACCTACCAAGTATGAGGTCCCTGGGTCAAAGCGTTCTCAAGTTATTGATCGGAAACCGTTTTTCATGTAAAGGTCACACTGACCTTGACCTTTGACCCACTGACCTCAAAATCAATAGGGTTCATCTGCTGGTCATGACCAATACACCTACCAAGTATGAGGTCCCTAGGTCAAAGCGCTCTCAAGTTATTGATCGGAAACCATTTGGTATTCCGACCGACCGACAGACAGACAGACAGACAGACCGACCGACCGACATGTGCAAAACAATATACCCCACTTTTTTCAAAAGGGGGCATAAAAAATCATTTAATTGCTAACATGCAAATTCAAAAAGACCACGTTTTAAAAGTATCATTATTTCCACCTTCTGAATGACTAGGGTAATGATACATTATCAAATTTCAGAAGATCAAACTTTTGTCAGAGTAACTGAAAAATGTGCATACTTGGACTCAATAAGCTTGCACTTTATAAGAGCCTCAAACAGTTCACGTTCAATGGTGTGCTCTGCTTCCTCTGTGCCAGCATATCCTGTGTAGTCGTGGCCGAGGTACATGACCTTCAGTGCTACATGACGTATGGTGGTGTACCTGTGAAGAAGTCGTTAAAATATATAACATCAGTGCTCCAGCCAGGATTTGAAAAGGGCAGGGTGGAGTTTTGAAAAGGGCAAGCTACATGAGTCGTGTAGGGACGATTGGGGGTGGTTGTGGGAGGGTTCCACCCCTGTCACAAGGTTGTTTTTTTTTGGGGGGGGGGGGGAGGTCTCACCCTAGAATTTGTTTTGTTTTCATACTCAATTTAAATCATTTTCCATGATTTTCAGACTTGAACAAAATGGATCTTTTTCTCAAAATTTAGAAGGGTGTGTTTTAATATCAAAATTAAAATTTGTCTTATTGTCTGTGGTATAGTGTGATTGTACTTGACTGGAGTCATCTTTAGTGCAATGTCACATATTTCTCCTAAAAATCATGTAAAATGAAGAAAAAAACAAAGACAGTTAAACATTTGAAGCAATCACATAAATAAATACACAAAAAACGAATATGTAAGGGACGAATGTTAATTTGGTACGTTCAGGATTGGGTACGAATGCTACATTCAGCCTGGCTGTTATTTAATTGTCTTTAGTAAAATAATGTTAATATGCTGATGTTTTAAAATAAAATGACAATGAAAATCACTGCCCTTGCTTAAAAAGTCACTTATAAAACATAGAACATTGATAAAATAACTCCGAAATCCGGTCTGACAAAATGGCGGTTTCGGCGAATTTTGACAAGATCGTGGACATGATAAGTAAACACTATATAAAGCATCAACATATTTTTGTGGGTTACAAAGAAATTTTCATCATCAGTAATCCTCCTTATGTTAACTTTTGTTAATTTCTGCTTTTTCCTTCTAAGTGTTTAACAATTTATATTTTCATATTTAATTACATGATGTATATTTATTATTATTCCGTTACTTTTTATAGTTGATTTATGTTTTTGCCATATTCTATGCCGATCTGCCGATAAACTTTGAAACTTTGAATCAATATTTTAGAAATAAACTTTCAAAACATTTACTGAATAAGTGATGTATTTGATTGTGTTAGCGCCACTTTTCCTGTGTTTATAAATCGGCAGTGACCATCTGCTTCAAATCAACACTGTTTAAAATGGCGAGTCTCGTCTGTACAACACAATAAACAATTATTTTAAAATATTTAATTGTGCTTGACAACATTTTTCACCATCCCCTCACATTTTCTATAGCATTTTACGAACTTTCTCAATGTATATTCTGATTGGCTGGTATTCAATAGCTCCGCCTCCTGCCGATGTTCCCTATTTGGCTTTTCCTAATTATCGGATTAAAAGATGACCGGTTATGAAAACACAGGTCGTCTGCTAACTACACAAATAAACAATTAGCTGTCATATGACTTGGTCAAGGCACATGGGAAGATGAAAGGGCAGTACAGCATATTTTAAGCAGTCGGCAATGGGGCAGCATGGTGACATATTACGTAATTTGTCTCAATTATGACAGTGGCTGCCGATCTTTAATAATGATTTAAATAGTAAAAAGGGCACAAACGGGATAATTGGCGCTAATAGAGCATTTGTGAAAAGGGCACTACTCAAAAAAGGGGCAGGGCGGTAAGAAAAGGGGCAGGGCGCTGCGCCATTGAAAAACGGGCTAGCTGGAGCACTGATTACATTATTACAAATATTTATCATATATGTCATGGCTGCACTCAGTTATAAGAATAAAACAACCTGAACATTTTTGTAAACAAACTGAAAGTGAACATTTATTTATACAAAGTAATTTTGATTTAAGGTGACATACTTGTTGAAGTCAATGGGACGAAACTTCTTTTTCCTCTTCATAGCCATGCGGGGCATATGTGGAGCTACAGAGTTCTCTTCTTTGACGGCTCTCTGAAGCACCTTCACATGAGTCTCAAGCTGACGGATTCTCGACATCAGCTCCTGCAAAATTGTACTTAGGTTAATTGCAGGCAATAATAAAAGCAGTTCCAAGTTTTACTTAATTGGGTAATACTGATAATCATACCAAATAATCAATATAATATATTAGGTCTTCTAGTATAAATTTATTTTGTGAATGTTTCATCATAATGCATTTATTATGGTGTGACAAAACTCACAGTTTGTAACTTTTTGCATAAATCACTAGCCTGTTACATATGGTACTTGTGACTCGCTTGCCTTGACTTAAAAGGGTAGAACTGGGAAATTTAAAGTTGTCTGGATAAAACTTAGGAAAATAGCTCAATAACCAAGGTGTCTTTTTTGAAAAGAGCTGGGGTATTGCTAGTCCATATAAACAGCCACTTCAGAGTCTTTTGACAATTTTTGTTTTGGCGACTCTACTTGAAAAATGCCTGTTTGTGAAATATGCAAAATTTACAACAGCATCCAATTTCTTTACATTTTCCAGATTCTTTCCGAGAATGACCAATCATATATGCTTGATGTGATCTGGTGTCAACATATTATATATTCATGACTTCCTATCTGTGACTTTAAGATACGTAATAGTTTCTTGGTAAGAAATACCATAGGATTATTAACCCTGAAATTGACCTCATATGTAGGTTACAGTCAACTAATTTTAAAGAAAAAACATCAGCTAATAAGTTAACTTGCATGTAGCTTTGAGCAGGTCAAAACTTTATTGTTTAGTAAATATGTAAAAAAGTTACATACTTAGAAATAAATTTATAATAATAATACTCTTAATACTGACATTTGTTACACTTTTAGTTTATATTAGTTCAATTAATTGTTGAATGTTTTTTTCAGTCATTCAATAATTTATAATGATACTATTATTATGTAAAAAACTTGAATAATGCCAATGCACTATTTTCATTAAGCTTTTTTGCAACATCTTTATAGTTTTAAGAACATACTTTTTTATTTTATGTCACAATTAAGCCTGAAATTTGGGTGACATTAGCATTCACCCAGGCTGTCAAATTTTTAAGACTTGGGCTCCTAAGTTAGAAAAAAGAATCCATTAGAAGGTTGTGCAGCCATCACCTTCAATTATATTTTGTGACTTTGGCATTCAAAGGATTAGTGGTGGTGGTGTAAGTAGTTTATACTCCGGGTCCCGGCATGAGCACATTGAAGGGTCCCAGAGTGAGAGTTCAACCACCGCACACCTATCCTGGGCAGAACCAGTACTAGGTGCCTTCACCTCTGCAAGGAACTGACAATTTCTGTACGTGCCAGGGTCAGTGGTACAGTGCGAATGGTCGTAGAAAGCATTTCATAACCAATAACAACAGAAGTGACCTGGTCCGCCCGGGAATCGAACCTGGGTTCAGATTCAGAGTCCAACGCTCTACCGATTGAGCTAACCGGGCGGACATTCAAAGGATTAATGCGAGGGCTACCTATATATGTACAAGTTGAATATAAAAGGATTTAATTAATATACATTTATGTTTAAAGCTGCACTCTCACAGATTGAACGTTTTGATAACTTTTTTTATTTTTTGTCTTGGAACGAGTCATTTTTTGTTGAAATCAATGCAAACCAGTTATATAACCATATGTTTTATGCCATAAAACATTAATTTTCAAACGAAAATATGAAAATCTGAGATCTGATTTTTTGTCAGCAACCTTATATCATTGGCTTACAGATATTTATGCAAATATTTGCTCTTTCCAAGACAAAAAATAAAAAAGTTGTAAAAATGGTATGTCTATGAGAGTGCAGCTTTAAAAGTTTTTTTTGAAAGGTTCTTAATTAATTTCATTACTTTTGTTATAACAAAAGAATAAGTAATGTTTGAATAATTGATTTGCAAGTAAATGCACATAAAGAGAACACTATTAAATCTATGGAAGAAAACATCACCCAAACCCCTTCATGATACCTCTGAATATTAAACATCATAATTAAGAATTGATTGCTCTGTTTCCCATCATTATATTACTAATTTAGCCAAGATACCTTGAATAACATTTCATGTATACCTAAAACAGTAAACCTAGAGTAATTAACCACTTTTTATACCCATTAGAATTGTAAACGGATGTTTTCTTAAGGTCATCAATCAAGTAAGCTTGTCATACGGTGACAATGTATAACCGACATAACCATCTTAGAAAAGGGTAAGCTTAAAATAGCTTGTCATGTTACTTGAACATGGATACAAGTTGTTTAGTCTGTAAGGCGAATTTAACGCACTCTAACAGGAAACTGCAATTATAAATGTCGGGAAACCAGGAGTGTACCGCAATATTTGCACACATCAGATATTTAAGTCAAGTATAAAAGGGTAAACCATTTCCCTGACATATTCCAAAGAGGTCACTTACAGGGTTACCTATTTTCCGGGACTGTACCCTAGCCCAGAAGTTAATGATTTGTTGTCTCCTACGCAGGGCCAAGGGAAGTATCCCCGCCTCTTCCTCGAGCATGCATGCAGGGGTACAGGGAAGGGCTCTCAGAGCTATTCGAAGGGCTTTATTTTGTATATTTTTCAAGATCTCATCAAGGCAAAATATGACAAGGGTAAACATAGAGCGATGCCTTTTGGCGCTTACACCCAAAGCATTGTTGAGGAGGCCGGGCTCAAAGATGTAAGTGTGGCAGACCTGAGGCCGTCTAAGGTTCCTCCGTGGACCCTCCAGGACCCTTCAGTTGACATTTCTATCTCTAAAAAATTAACGAAATCAGACTTGCCGCACCTCGTCAAAGGTGAAACTCTCTCATATTGATCAAAATTATGCTGAGCATTTAAAAATTTACACAGATGGATCTAAAAACCCAGAAACCGGCATAGTTGCATGTGCCTTTTATATTCCATCCAAAAATATCAAAAATATTAAAAGACTCAGCAACCATCTCTCCATATTTTCGGCTGAACTTTTGGCAATTAAAGATGCACTGGACTGGGTTATCAGTAACAAGCCCATACATACTGCTATCCTCTCAGACTCGCAATCATCATTGCAGTCTATACAAAACAGAGGTAGCAGCTCCAGACCTGATTTGATAAAAGACATTTTGGAACAAAATAATAAGTGTCTGGAGAAAAACTTAAAGGTTACCATGGTATGGGTCCCAGCTCATGTCGGCCTGAAGGGGAATGAAGTGGTTGACGGGCTTGCAAAGGAGGGCCTCAGGCGTGTGAAGGTGAATGATCTGGTCCCTCTTGCACCCACAGAGGTCAATTCACTAGCCCGCCAGCACGTCATAAATGAATGGCGGTCGGCGAGGACACCTAAACATACATTTATACATTTGATAGGACCTCTGTGAGTCTCCAGCCTCCAAATAAATATTCTAATTTCTTTAGAATTGATAAATGCATAACGAGGCTGAGACTGGGCACATCACATCTCCCAAGAAGTGCTGGGAAATATATTCTCAAAAGTGATCCGAACTGTGCTCGGTGTTGAGTGACCTGTGACACTTTCCACATTCTGTTACACTGTGACACTTACAGGGGCCAGAGGGCAGAACTTAGGGCAGCCCTAACTTTTTCTGGTTTGGATTATAATATAAACAATATTCTAAACCCCAGCAAGGCTGCCCAAAGGTCTGTCTTCAGGTCACTTGCCAAATTCCTGGTTGACTGCCAGATAACCGACAAAATTAAGACATAATATACAATGTGTTGTATATCATAATATACATTATGTTACATTATTTTTAATTATATTTTTATTTTTATTTATAAAGGTCGGTTGTCTGGAAGCTGTCGGCACTTTTAATTAATTGCCCCATAACTGGATTTAGCATTCTCTATTAAATACTGTCAGGAACAGTCTACTTTATATGTTGTTCATTTTTGAACATCATATATATATAATCTAAGCTATTATTTACATATTTAATTTATATTTTATCTTATTTAATTATTAATGTTACCCCTTTTACCGGCAGCTTTATCCTACCCAGGTCAGGTGTCGGGACGGTTCCGTTCAGTACCCCAAGACTCCTAGCAAAAATAACATTTAATTATCTATCATAAATTTAAAATTATCTATCATAAATTGAAAAACTAAGTGAATAATACAAGGCCTAGCCAAATATTCTTAGTAACAAATTATACTGGTTGGAAATTAGTAACAAAACTTTGACCAACCACAACTAAATCTTAAAAGCTTAAATAGTAGCCTTACAATTTTGTTTACTATAATCTTTATAGTATTCACCGTGGGAAACACATTCCAACGGTCACGTGATTTTCATTGATCAAGTTTGTTTGTACTCTCGATCGTGAGAAATACCTATCGATCAGTAGTATATATCGTAGTCATATAATTGTGCACACTCTGACCCGTATAAATACTACTAGTGGTGTGTGTTTTATTTAACAATCATTGTGAATTTAACGGTAAAATTACCCTTCGATAGTCCGTTTGTTTAATCCTCCGCCATTGAGTGAATTTGTCACGTGACACTTTCCTCCCACATGGTATCTCCTTCAATGGAGAGTATTCAAGTAGCCTTATCATGGCACCCGGCGAACTCGTTCTTTTCTCTATCCCGGGGTGCGAAAAATAGTAATACTGAACGGAGCCACCCCTGTAGAATAGCACAGGCATTCACATTTAATTCTTTTTTTTATTTTTCAAGCATTAAACCCCATACATTTATGGGAAGAAGGGCTTCGGGGAGTTTGTCTATATGTTGTTTTAATAATTCACCAGCCGTTGTATATTATAAATTTACCGTTCCTCCGGGATGAGAATCCTTTTTATGTAAATAATGTATATAACATTTTAAATTATTATATAATATTTTAACAGTGGCCCTGAAAAGGATCGTTTTCTTTCTTATAGTTAGTAAAGTCTTTGTTTATGCCAGTACTAAACTACCATCCGAAAATGGCTCTAATATTAATAGCGATATTTTAAATACACCCTGGAGGATCAACCAATCTATATTTTATTTCATAATTTAATCAATCCTTGGCAACGCTTTCACATATTGTAACACCATAGGATGGAGTCTTAAGCTGGGAATTGTTATATTCTCCATCCTGGTTTGCCTGGTTACACAGCGATACTAGTCCAAAAAAAAAAAAAAAAAAAAAAAAAAAAGAAGAATAACAACAACAGTTGGACACTTATATATACATGTATAACACACTTTTCTTTATCTTATTTTATTTTTTATTTTTTTATTGAATATCGCTGTTGTATTATAAACAAGAAAAAAAGAATTCACTGAAAGGAGAAAGGAAAAAAGAAAAAGAAAAAAGAAAAAAAAAATTCAGGCAAACGCACTGAGGCATAGTCCTCAGTGCAAACCAGCATATACCGCCCCCATCTCTGGTGGGGGTGGTTTAGGAAACTAACTAGTGAGAAATCTGTCATTTAAAAACAATAAATAAAATTTCTCACTAGCTAGTTGTTATAATGCCAAGGATACGTTGTATATATAAACATTTTTTTAAATGTAGGCTGAGCCTAAAATGTTTGTATATGATGTATTTGAAGTGTTTGATTTTAATGCGTATGTGATAGATTCTTAAGATATTATTTAAATAATGAATTTTTAACCAGAGATTTATACATACTGTGTAGGAATATTTATATATATACAGTCCAAAGCACCCACGCTACGATTAAAGACGAGATGTTTTAAATGTTATTAAATCTGTAGAAATACTGTAAAACGTAGCGTGCTCGCCGAATGGGTATAACCCGATGGCGAGGGTAAATAAGCTCCCCCCCCCCGACATATTCATTGCAACCATGTATTAAGTTCATGAGTAAAATATATATCAATGAAAATCATTCTCATTTGAATAAATAATGAACATGTATGATTCAACTTAATAATTTTAATTGTGATGCAAACTGAGTGTGAATGTATGTATAGAATGTGTGTATATTTGCATTGAATATATTCCCATTTACAACTTAAACATTAAGAGCATTTGATAGACAGTTAAAGAGCAGTTCTAGTAATGAACAAAGCATTCTTGTCTACATTTTTCCCAATCACACACAATTACTTTTTTAATTTTTGGGAGATATTCACCTCACGTCGGGATCGAGCGCAAACCCAGGGGAATCCCCTACCACCAGCCCCATCCCCATGTTGGATTTATGGTTGAACTTGTCAGCATTAACCATACCAAATGGAATGGCAAGTATGACATACATGACACATCCCTCCACGGGGGGCAAAATCCCCCGGAATTCCGACCCATCCCCTGGTCCCCCGCCGGAGGATCAATATCCCCTGGAATAGAGATTTTTAAAAAAATCTTTTTAACTCTAGCTCAAAGTTTAAAGTGGAAAGCATCCATATTATTATGAGTGTGAAATTCCATGAAGGACAATGATGACTAAGTCCAAAAATTATTGTAATTAGAGTGTGTTTCTATATTTATTCTTATATCATAAATGTAGATATTGTGCAAGATTTCGCTGTGTTAAAATCCCCTTTTGTTATATCAAAATCCCCTGGAATTCAAACCAAAATCCCCTGGTAAGCCAGGCATGCATGGTATGAGGAATTTCTAAGAAAAAATGGTTTTATAGTTCAGGATTAATCTTTTTAACTCCAGACTATTGTACAAAGGTAAAAATTGTTTGTTGAACATTTCCATAAAAAAAAACAGAAGCAAGTACATGTACCTTGAAATTAATATATAAATTTGACTTTGGAAACAATTTCAAAAGGGATCTAAGCCCATGCTTTTGTGCAAGAATCCCTCATGCTCAAACAGACCCCAAGTTATTTTTCTGATTGACCATTATAAGCTGTTAGAAACACTGTATAAAAAAGTATGTCAAATATAAAAGTAAAACAAATAAAATCCTATACAGGTGTGTACTATACAATCCTTTCATTCATTTCATCTATGATAAAAACAGCAGGCATTTTTGGCAATATAAATTAATTTCTAGATTTTCATCCCTTTTTTTAAAGGGGGTGCTGCATGTGAAACTTTTTAAAAAAAATTCTAGATAACTGTTGTTTTTTCACTGTTGAATAAGAGACCATATACATTTTACATGTGTTTCTAGATGAACCACGAACATGCTTGTAAAAATCTCCTTTCTTACATTTGAATGTTATACAGCGACACTGTAGGTATGAATAAACGCTGTTCCCGGACAGTTCGGACAGATATGCAAATACAGACCCTAGATCAACATTTGTATTTGAGTCAATAAAATTTAAGGGGCCGAATAAAGATTTTGGGTGGGAATGAATATCTAGCTATTAATTTATAGTCGCCTTAAGGCAATAGATTTCAAAAATACAACAAGACTTCTTTACCTTTTCATTTTTTTGTTAGAGAACTTGTTGCATCAGTTATACCATTGATGGCGCTGTTACACAGACCATTTACCATGTCGAGTCCCTCGTTTTCTTTATTACCATTGGTTGAGCCATATTGAGCAGAAAGAGGAGACAACTCCATTGGTTCCTGCAAGTCTGGTTCATGCCCGTTGGTCAATTCATGAGGAAGATCAAGTTGCCTCCCTTCCTTACAAGCCGGCCAGCTTGAAATAACTTTGTTGGGTATCCGTCTGTTGGTCAGAATCGAATTTAGAAAATTGTGAATTGCGTGTTGTTAAATTAAGAGCAATTTCTTCAGAACCACTCTTAAGATTTGCCACATTATTTTTCTCAAGCCTATTTTTTGCTTTTTGGAAGACATCGCTCTGGATCACATGGTTTAGTGTCTGAAGACGTTTGAATGTCTTAGATGACATAACCTTTCGGTCTATGAGATCATCAATGGAGCGCTTTCCACATAAACCCTCTTTTGTGACAGAAAAGTTTTCCTGCTTTATATCATTCACACTTTTCGATAAGTCAATTACATTTGTCTCATTCCTCTGTGGGACACGCATTGTGTGAGCGCTTTTACGACTTTTTGCTCTCTCCATAATTCTGTTTTGAACCTGTCCAAGTGTTTCATGATTTGCCTGTACACGACCTGAGGCTTCTCTTTTGATTTTTGCCTCTATATCTAGTGATTTTTGAATATTGGCATTTTGGTCTCTTGCAAATGGTGACCTCTCCTTGTGACCTTGGCTGCTGCTCTGTGAGGGGGAGTGGCTGCTCTGACTAGAGTGACCTGGGTTTGGTCCCTGGAGTGAAAACAGGAGAGGCGGAGCTATCAAGGGGAATGCTTGAGAAAACGCGAGTACATTCTGGCTCTGTAAGTCATGACTGGACGGTTCTTGTTTAATATTGACTAGAAAGGGGTTTATAGCGCCATTTGGTAAGTTGGAAGCGTTAGACACAGGAATGTCTAAGTTTGTCATGGAGGTCATGTAGTTTATGAGATTTGCTTGCAGCATTGAGCTCATTGCTGGGGTCAGAGATGGCACTGGTTGTAACATAGATGGCAAGGTTTGGCCCGCAGCTTGCAAACTTGCAGACAATATGGCATTGTTAGTGTTCATATCTGTGGCACATGGGAACTGACTAGGTGTGATGTTCATAGAAATGGCAAGTGAAGCATCATTAGAAATATTAGATGACTGTTGAGTCAACAGTGTTGACTGGATACAGCTGACGTAAGTTTTTCAGCTGATTCACTGTTGGGAATTGAACCCAGCACATAATTGTAAGTTGTAGCATCGGTATTTGAATCAGGCCGAGCTGGGTCCATTTTTCCATTTCCTTGTCCTTTCTCAGCGGTGAGTTTCTTAAAAGGCTTCGGAGCAAGCTTTCGGGGGGGATTTTGGAATGGTTGGAAGCTTTACTTTGAAAGAGCTTGTAAAGTCTGTAAGTTTGGAATCAGACACCATTGAGGCATGCTGGGAGTTAACTTTGAAATCGCAGTCTTTTCCGTTAAGTTGATCATGACTTCCAAGCTCCTCAACAAACCAGAAATTGACGAAGCCAAGCCTCTGGGTGAGCTTGATTCTGTATGAACAACGGTGGCCTCGCATTTTCGTTTTGTCGCAGCCTGCAAAATAAAGAGTTTACAAATGTTTTACTTACTCCTACGGTTGTATCAGACTTAGTTTAAACATATTTGTTTCACAACGATTGTGAAACAAGTTATTACAACATTATATTAATCACTCTCGTTGGCACGATTGGTGAAAACCAGAGAACCCGGAGAAAACCCACTTGTCCGGCTTGGTGACCACAAACCAAACTCACAAGCGCCCAAGCCGGGAATCGAACCCGGGTGGGTCACCTAGGTGAGAAGCGAGTGTGCTAACCACTGCGCTAACCGGACAACCGAAATCATATCAGACTTATTGTATATACAATTCACTGTATACTTTCTGTTCAAATCTACATGAAATCATGATAATAAATGAATGCACTTATGTTAACAATTTAGACTATAACATGATTGATGTGTCTTCAAAAACTTTGACCTGATTTGAAAAATAAGACCAATTAAAATTCACATTGTCAGTTCACTGAGTCATAATAATGGTACTGTTTTATCTCATAATGTCTGTCATTTTAACACTTTAACATTTGCCATAAAGGTGGTATTATGAAAGATATTTTTACAAAAAAATAAATAAAAAGTTTAAAAAAGTTCCAGCACTCATGTAACAACTTTTATCAAGCTTTACCCCCCTTGAACAATTGGGCACGTCTTAAAAATCAGTCTTACGAGATAATAAACTTTATTTTAACTGATTCAAATATGAATGATTAACATTATCTGTTTTCGTAATTAAGCTTAAAATATTATACAATAAGAACATTAATTAAACAGAAAAAAATGTCAAAACAGAAAAATATCTGGATTAGCTTAATTTTGTTTTTAATAAGATTAGCTAATGTATGCATTAAAATCATATATAGTTGCTATAATATTTGCTATTTTAGCATGATTTGGTATTTTTCCCAAAGTCAAAAATAAATCTTGATTCCGAAGGAAGAGACGGTGAAAATAATTCTAAAAAAAAAACTGAACTAGCATCATTGCTTATTTATTCATTTACAGGATTTATATTCAATTAATTGGGAAAATGTCATGAATTTTGGGGGAAAATGAACACTTTTTTATTTTCTTATATGACACTGGCGTAGAAGAATGGTATTCACTAATGTCTTTAGTCGGAGTTTTAGACTCGGGCTCAATTTTTTTTTAAATCTTAGTTGTCTCAAAATATATGTTATAAAATTTATAAGAAAATAAAAAATGTCTGTTTGATAGTAGAATATTTTATTTGTAACAGGTACAACGATTTTTAACATTTTTGCTTCTGTGATAGCACATTTACCACTTAATGAATATTTGGAATTCTGAGTCGGAGTCTTAAAATCAGACTCAATACACAAGTGAATACACCCCCTGTAGAATTATTGGCATATTGGCAAATTTTGATTGGGCCAAACAGCAAATGCATTGTCATCTCAATATTTTTGAATAATTTATTCTTTGTCAGAATGGGATTTATTACAGAAATAGTAAGACTGGAAATGTTAGACTAAGTTTATTCGAATTTACAGATAAAAACTAATTTGATTTCCGACACTTGCTTAGTATTCAAGTGAATTTCCTAATCTTAGCGATACATTGTCATACACTCATAAATAACTAAACATAAATAGAAATGTTCTTATAATAACTAGCGACCTGTGTGAAAGATAAGCAAGGGAAATAATTACGGTGAATTTGTATTTGCTTGTATATATTTTATGCTGGTAGAAAATGCCGCGGGCAGTTTTCTTACCCCATCACTTGTCAGGCATGTTTAAACTGTTGTTTTATTCATAGAAAGCAAATTATTCATTCTGATACATCAGTGTCAAACATAAGAGCGTGCATGAAATTATCGACTTCAATGTTTAAGCCAGGTACATTGAACCCTGTTTGAGGGTTGAGAAAAAATGTAACATGACAGTTTTGTGGACCCATAGCAAGATAATTACCAGGTTATTGGCTCTTTTCACTTTAAAGCAATCATAATTATTCATTATTGGTTGATAAGTTATGGTCAGATTCCATTGTTTCAGTTTATTATACGGTTAATGATGTAAAATTGTAATTTTCTGCAGAACTCTGTAGTGTTCTTTGCCTTAATTAAAGCTGCGCTCAAACAGATTGAATGTTTTGACAACTTTTTTTTTTTTGTCTTAGAACGAGCAATTTTTTGCGTAAATATCTGCAATATCGGGAATTTTTATGATTTTTTCTTTAACCATTAGTAACATAAATATAATGCATTAATAATAATACATTTAGCTATAAAACATTAAATGAGGAATGGAAATATGAAAATCTGCGATCTGATCTTTTGTCAGCAGCCTTTCATCACTGGTTTGCAGATATTTACGCAAACATTTGCTAATTCCAAGAGAAAAAATAAAAAAAAAATGGAAAAAGGTTAAATCTTTGAGAGCGCAGCTTCAAAGGGACACAATACAGATTGATGCAAAAATATTTTTTTTTATTTTAATGCATTATAATTTCTTAGCTCATTTGACTGTAATGATCAAAACAAAAACAAGCCATTGATTGTGTAGATATAAATTTATAAGCGATATGTTGTCGCTTTTTTGACTGAAGAGTTTGAGGCCACGTAGCTATAAGTTGAAAAATCCCGTTTATAAAGTCTTATACTTTTTTTCCTGTACACATGTCAAATGTTTTTTTATCATAGTGTCAAATGTGCTATGCATTAAAATAACAAAATATCTTTGCCACGTTCTATATTTGCCCCTTTAATAAGTAAGTTGACCAATTGAGCATCTACGGTTTTGGTTTAAGACAGCGCACGACATATTTTTATCCTTTGGCAGTTAGCATTCCAATTCAAAATACTTTTTTGATGATATTAGATGTCGAACATAATTCTGAAAAAAAAAACACGTAGCTCCAACCTTTTTTTCATTTCATTTTTTCATTTATTCAGTTGGTTAAATGTTTAATGAAATTTTTTTCCTTTGGCAGTTAGCATTCCAATTCAAAATACTTTATTGATGATTTTAGATGTCGAACATAATTCTGAAAAAAAACACGTAGCTCCAACCTTTTTTTCATTTCATTTTTTCATTTATTCAGTTGGTTAAATGTTTAATGAAAATTTATTTTATTTTTCACTCAATTCTATGAAAATTGAGAGTCAAATAATTTTATTCTACATAAATATTCTTATTTTTCTTTACATAACAATTAAATTATTATAAAAAAGATATGAAAATTACTTTTGACATTAATTATAAATAAAATAGAACATTCTGTTACCTGGTAAGCACAATCCGTAGCCTCCGCATGCCCGCTTACATGCCGTGGTTCCACTGCAATACAGTGTTTCCCTGGCAACGACAATCTGCTTGGCATTCTTTACTCGCCCAGCACGAATACTTCCATTCGTCAAAACCATGCGGCCAAATTCTGTGTAAGCAAATTGGTCATCAAGAAACGTTTCACCTTTAGTCATGTCGACATAGATTTTGTGGACTTCTCTCCCCTTTCGAAGCATGCATTTGCGATTGAACGTTGGTAAGGAATCAAGATATTCCTTCAACTGTCCGCATGGAACCATGGTTTACTAAAACGTTAATGTGAAACGGCCTAGAACAGAATCCTTGGGAGACCAAAGCGCCGATCCTAAAAGTGTGGAATTACAAGTGTTGTGCAAGAGAGGAGACATTTTTAAAAAAAAGATCATCTCACTGCAGAAGTGGGTGAGTTTACTTTCGAAATAAGTTATAGAGAAAAAGGATTTTCTTAACCTTATAAAATCAAAAACCACAACAACGTTACATGTTTCACAAAAGGTTCTGGCAATTAGAATATCTGATGACTGATGCTTTTATCATATTCCAGACATTCACAGGGTCAGTGAAACCATTTTCATTAACGAGTAATACTTCGTTATTTAATGTTCTATAAAATAGAATAAATAAAGCATTGACTTTGACTTGAGAATCTCAGATACGATCAGTTATTTCAATAAATGTAATTTCAAAAGGAATTTATTTCATCTGTACCGGCGCCATGAATACTGCTCTAGGTTCCTTTACATTTAAAAGTTTTATCACCATATGACAAACAATATTGTCAATTAATAGTCACTCATCAGAGTGACGATGGCAAACACAAACTGATTGATGAGCCGTTAATTGGGCCAAGTTTGAGATGGGTTTGTGACGATTGAACAATCTGCGTTTTCAATATTAAACACCTTGCTCTAATATCATAAAAAATACTCAGGTCAACGCTGAACTTTAGTTTCAACTCATTTTACCGAATAAAAGCATCGTATGTTACACATTATTGTTTTAACTATTTTTAAAAAAGAACATTACCTCATAGAATGTGTCGATTAAAACATTGTGTCAATGTTTCAAAGATAACTTATACTATAACAAAAGCATATGTTGGGGTAATTTTCAACAGCATTGAGTTGTTCTTAATTACATTGTATGCTGTAGAAAAAAGTTCTTAGGAATCTTGACCAAAGTTTGAATCAATATTGTCAATAAGAGAACACAATTTTAAAAGTTGTGAAAACATATACGATTTTGATAGTTTTTATAATATACAGTAAAATTGGTTGAGATTGAGATTGAGATATGACTTTGCATTTTTGTGATATTCGGCCTGTAATATCGCAACAACAAAAACACACACACCAACAAAAACATCTTAGTAATAAAATTATAAAAGAAAACAGTTCAATAATAATTTATAATCGTGTAATGCAGTTGTCGTACTTTTCAAACATTTTGTGTGCATTTTGTGTGCGGGTAGGGGGAGTGCAAAATCCTGCTGCACTTAATTCAAAATTATACGATGTGATACTCAACTTTTCGTTCTAATTTTAGGCTTACTTACTGCATTTGAAAACACATATAACTGGCCGTAATCTATTATTTATAAACGCCTCAATTGTGACATTTTCTACCAACTTAATAAAACTGCTATCACTTTGAAAGATGATATTAGCAAAAAGCAATACATATTGTCATTTTCTGGTTTCTGTCTGCATATCTTCTAATGACAATAAAGTTTATATCGATACAATCTAATATTCTACTAATGTTATCTCATTAAAAGTCTCTTTCATCTTAAACATCGCCATGAATATTGCTCTTGGTCCAATACCTTGTAAAAGTTTCATCACAATCTGACAAACAATATTGTCCAGCAATAATCACTCATCAGATTGTCAATGGTTAACACTAATTGTTTGATGAGCGGCTAATTGGACCGCGTTTGAGGTGTTCAGTAGGTAAATGAGCGTTGACTTGAGCGGCTCAGAGCGTCCGCCGCTCCAATCATCGTGCTTGAGTGAACAGCTGAATTATCTTAACGCCTTTGACTCAGATCGTATATAAAACAGCCGATCTTCCAAATTTCATCATATCTCTACCAAACGTTTACGTTTACACAACTTACTTAGACTGAATTGCTTTTAATAGAAATTTCAAAAATGCCTCCACAGAGTTTGGATTTTTGTTCCGTGTCACCGTTGGCCCGCCGCTTCGCAGCGCAGTAAGTTGATTTTATTGTTGTTTATTATCATAACATCATTGTGAAATTTTTCAGTAAACAATAAAATGAACTTGCTTTTTTTTTGCTAGCACTCCAAATTGATAATCCGATATGACAATAAATTGCTAACTTTCCAGAAACATGAGAAAGAAGCTTTCCGTTGACCACGATCTGAAATCAGGGGAAACAACATTGGAGGAAATTTTCTACAAGAACTTCAACAAACGTAGGATTGACGTCAATGACGTTTACCATGATCAGAAAAGACGCCGAACTTCTGAGGTCCACCCGAAGTCATCCCAAATCAATGACGTCATCACAAATGAGAGCCGATCGTCTACGAGTGACGTCATTCAGGCGGTTGAACGGCTGTCGACGAACTCCGACCTTGTGGCAGGTGGGTCACGAGACAACGGGCTCCCGACCGTGGCCGGCAAACACAAGGATCTCATGGCCATTTTGCCGGAAACGGTGAGTTTTGTTTAATTTCTAAAGAAGCTTAAATCAGTGTTCTGAATAACAGAGTATTTTAGGCGACCAATGCCTTTTTACGTTCACATCCAAAATGTATTAATTTCTTATAATCCCCTCTTCAATAGAAAGCTTTCATTTTCTAGATAAGATTTTAAAATGCTAGTTATTATTATTTTGAAAAGAAAATGCCATCTCAACATCCTCATCAGAAAATGATGCTATATTTTTCAGATGTCAGCTGTACTGAATGGCGACTACGACCACCATATTGATCACTTGACCGTCATTGACTGTAGATACCCGTACGAGTTTGAAGGAGGCCATATCCGGGGCGCCATTAATCTCTACACAAAGGACTCCATCCGGAACTTCCTGAACGAGACAATGACCTCATCAGAAAAGAATCACGTGATCGTTTTTCACTGCGAGTTCTCATCAGAACGAGGCCCAAAGATGTACCGCCATCTTAGATCGCTGGATCGTGAATCGAACAAGGATTCTTATCCACAACTGAACTTCCCAGAGGTTTACCTCTTGGAAGGCGGATACAAGGAGTTTTATCACCAGTTCCAGGTATGTGCTATATTTAATATTTTATTGGTATAAATTTGTTTAGCATGTGGACGTTGGTTTCTTATTTCCAAGGCGAACGATAATGCACGCTGTACCCGGTCACATTTTCTTGACTTAAAAGATAAAGCAGTTAAGAAAAATAATAATTTAATTTTATATTAAGATATTCATGTTTGACATACATATAATTATTAAACTATTCACACCAATAATATTTAAATATGTATTGTGGCTTTTCTCCTTTCAGGACCAGTGCTTTCCCCAAATCTATGTTCCCATGTTGCACCAGGAGCACGTGGACGACTTACGTCACTTCCGTGTCAAGTCCAAGTCGTGGGCGGCAGGCGACAAACCACGTCACAGATCACGTTTAAGTTAATCTGCTGGAAGTTCTCTAAGACTTACCTTCTGATTTAACAATGGTCAGCAGCTGATAAAACTCGCCATTGGAATACCTGGAGTTGACTGGATGCATGCCACAAATTAGCCAAAGTTGACATGTCATTCGCCCATACGCAATCGTACCAACATATGTCATTGTTTTGTTTGTTATTATGTGCTGTTATACTTTCTATTCTCGTTCCTTTCATATTGCTCTCTCTGTCTTTCCGAAATACGTTGAAAATATGTTTTATTATGTTTTAAAATCGTTTTGATTAATGGTTCAAACTGAGTTTATCAAATAAATTTGATTTACTGGTATTTGTTTTGTGTTTCATAACAATGATACTGACGAACGTTCAAATTTCAAAACTTTAGTTCACCCAAGTTGTTGGACATAAGATTTACCGTTAGGTGTGCGTAACTTAGCGCGTTTATAAGCACAACGTCAAAAGCCTCTATTTATTCTGTTCAATTTGGTGTAGAATGCGCACTTCCAGGGGTACGCACAGATCTTTAATCTCAAATTCTGGTACAATCCAAACGGGTTCGCATTTACTAAAACGTTAATGTGAAACGGCCTAGAACAGAGTCCTTGGGAGACCAAAGCGCCGATCCTAAAAATGTGGAATTACAAGTGTCGTGCAAGAGAGGAGACATTTAAAAAAAAGATCATCTCACTGCAAAAGTGGGTGAATTTACTTTCGAAATAAGTTATAGAGAAAAAAGGTTATCTTAACCTTATAAAATCAAAAACCACAACAACGTTACATGTTTCACAAAAGGTTCTGGCAATTAGAATATCAGAAATCACAACTTGGTCTTATGACTGATGCTTTTATCATATTAAAGACATTCACAGGGTCAGTGAGACCATTTTCATTAACGAGTAATACTTCGTGTTTTAATGTTTTATCAAAATAGAATAGATAAAGCATTGACTTTGATTTGAGAATCTCAGATAAGATCAGTTATTTCAATAAATGTAATTTCAAAAGGAATTTATTTCATCTGTACCGGCGCCATGAATACTGCTCTAGGTTCCTTTACATTTAATAGTTTTATCACCATATGACAAACAATATTGTCAATTAATAGTCACTCATCAGAGTGACGATGGCAAACACAAACTGATTGATGAGCCGCTAATTGGGCCAAGTTTGAGATGGGTTTGTGACGATTGAACAGTCTTTGCGTTTTCAATATTAAACACCTGGCTCCAATATCATAAAAAATACTCAGGTCAACGCTGAACTTTAGTTTCAACTCATTTTACTGAATAAAAGCATCGTGTGTTACACATTATTGTTTTAACTATTTTTAAAAAAGAACATTACCTCATAGAATGTGTCGATTAAAACATTGTGTCAATGTTTCAAAGATAACTTATCCTATAACAAAAGCATATGTTGGGGTAATTTTCAACAGCATTGAGTTGTTCTTAATTACATTGTATGCTGTAGAAAAAAGTTCTTAGGAATCTTGACCAAAGTTTGAATCAATATTGTCAATAAGAGAACACAATTTTAAAAGTTGTGAAAACATATACGATTTTGATAGTTTTTATAATATACAGTATAATTGGTTGAGACTGAGATTGAGATATGACTTTGTATTTTTGTGATATTCGGCCTGTAATATCGCAACAACAAAAACACACACACCAACAAAAACATCTTAGTAATAAAATTATAAAAGAAAACAGTTCAATAATAATTTATAATCGTGTAATGCAGTTGTCGTACTTTTCAAACATTTTGTGTGCATTTTCTGTGCGGGTAGGGGGAGTGCAAAATCCTGCTGCACTTAATTCAAAATTATACGATGTGATACTCAACTTTTCGTTCTAATTTTAGGCTTACTTACTGCATTTGAAAACACATATAACTGGCCGTAATCTATTATTTGTAAACGCCTCAATTGTGACATTTTCTACCAACTTAATAAAACTGCTATTACTTTGAAAGATGATATTAGCAAAAAGCAATACATATTGTCATTTTCTGGTTTCTGTCTGCATATCTTCTAATGACAATAAAGTTTATATCGATACAATCTAATATTCTACTAATGTTATCTCATTAAAAGTCTCTTTCATCTTAAACATCGCCATGAATATTGCTCTTGGTCCAATACCTTGTAAAAGTTTCATCACAATCTGACAAACAATATTGTCCAGCAATAATCACTCATCAGATTGTCAATGGTTAACACTAATTGTTTGATGAGCGGCTAATTGGACCGCGTTTGAGGTGTTCAGTAGGTAAATGAGCGTTGACTTGAGCGGCTCAGAGCGTCCGCCGCTCCAATCATCGTGCTTGAGTGAACAGCTGAATTATCTTAACGCCTTTGACTCAGATCGTATATAAAACAGCCGATCTTCCAAATTTCATCATATCTCTACCAAACGTTTACGTTTACACAACTTACTTAGACTGAACTGCTTTTAATAGAAATTTCAAAAATGCCTCCACAGAGTTTGGATTTTTGTTCCGTGTCACCGTTGGCCCGCCGCTTCGCAGCGCAGTAAGTTGATTTTATTGTTGTTTATTATCATAACATCATTGTGAAATTTTTCAGTAAACAATAAAATGAACTTGTTTTTTTTGCTAGCACTCCAAATTGATAATCCGATATGACAATAAATTGCTAACTTTCCAGAAACATGAGAAAGAAACTTTCCGTTGACCACGATCTGAAATCAGAGGAAACAACATTGGAGGAAATTTTCTACAAGAACTTCAACAAACGTAGGATTGACGTCAATGACGTTTACCATGATCAGAAAAGACGCCGAACTTCTGAGGTCCACCCGAAGTCATTCCAAATCAATGACATCATCACAAATGAGAGCCGATCGTCTACGAGTGACGTCATTCAGGCGGTTGAACGGCTGTCGACGAACTCCGACCTTGTGGCAGATGGGTCACGGGACAACGGGCTCCCGACCGTGGCCGGCAAACACAAGGATCTCATGGCCATTTTGCCGGAAACGGTGAGTTTTGTTTAATTTCTAAAGAAGCTTAAATCAGTGTTCTGAATAACAGAGTATTTTAGGCGATAAATGCCTTTTTACGTTCACATCCAAAATGTATTAATTTCTTATAATCCCCTCTTCAATAGAAAGCTTTCATTTTCTAGATTAGATTTTAAAATGCTAGTTATTATTATTTTGAAGAGAAAATGCCATCTCAACATCCTCATCAGAAAATGATGCTATATTTTTCAGATGTCAGCTGTACTGAATGGCGACTACGACCACCATATTGATCACTTGACCGTCATTGACTGTAGATACCCGTACGAGTTTGAAGGAGGCCATATCCGGGGCGCCATTAATCTCTACACAAAGGACTCCATCCGGAACTTCCTGAACGAGACAATGACCTCATCAGAAAAGAATCACGTGATCGTTTTTCACTGCGAGTTCTCATCAGAACGAGGCCCAAAGATGTACCGCCATCTTAGATCGCTGGATCGTGAATCGAACAAGGATTCTTATCCACAACTGAACTTCCCAGAGGTTTACCTCTTGGAAGGCGGATACAAGGAGTTTTATCACCAGTTTCAGGTATGTGCTATATTTAATATTTTATTGGTATAAATTTGTTTAGCATGTGGACGTTGGTTTCTTATTTCCAAGGCGAACGATAATGCACGCTGTACCCGGTCACATTTTCTTGACTTAAAAGATAAAACAGTTAAGAAAAATAATAATTTAATTTTATATTAAGATATTCATGTTTGACATACATATAATTATTAAACTATTCACACCAATAATATTTAAATATGTATTGTGGTTTTTCTCCTTTCAGGACCAGTGCTTTCCCCAAATCTATGTTCCCATGTTGCACCAGGAGCACGTGGACGACTTACGTCACTTCCGTGTCAAGTCCAAGTCGTGGGCGGCAGGCGACAAACCACGTCACAGATCACGTTTAAGTAAATCTGCTGGAAGTTCTCTCAGACTTACCTTCTGATTTAACAATGGTCAGTAGCTGATAAAACTCGCAATTGGAATACCTGGAGTTGACTGGATGCATGCCACAAATTAGCCAAAGTTGACATGTCATACGCCCATACGCAATCGTACCAACATATGTCATTGTTTTGTTTGTTATTATGTGCTGTTATACTTTCTATTCTCGTTCCTTTCATATTGCTCTCTCTGTCTTTCCGAAATACGTTGAAAATATGTTTTATTATGTTTTAAAATCGTTTTGTTTTGATTAATGGTTCAAACTGAGTTTATCAAATAAATTTAATTTACTGGTATTTGTTTTGTGTTTCATAACAATGATACTGACGAATGTTCAAATTTCAAAACTTAAGTTCACCCAAGTTGTTGGACATAAGATTTACCGTTAGGTGTGCGTAACTTAGCGCGTTTATAAGCACAACGTCAAAAGCCTCTATTTATTCAGTTCAATTTGGTGTAGAATGCGCACTTCCAGGGGTACGCACAGATCTTTAATCTCAAATTCTGGTACAATCCAAACGGGTTCGCATTTACTAAAACGTTAATGTGAAACGGCCTAGAACAGAGTCCTTGGGAGACCAAAGCGCCGATCCTAAAAATGTGGAATTACAAGTGTCGTGCAAGAGAGGAGACATTTAAAAAAAGATCATCTCACTGCAGAAGTGGGTGAATTTACTTTCGAAATAAGTTATAGAGAAAAAAGATGATCTTAACCTTATAAAATCAAAAACCACAACAACGTTACATGTTTCACAAAAGGTTCTGGCAATTAGAATATCAGAAATCACACCTTTGTCTTATGACTGATGCTTTTATCATATTCCAGACATTCACAGGGTCGGTGAGACCATTTTCATTAACGAGTAATACTTCGTGTTTTAATGTTCTATAAAATAGAATAAATAAGGCATTGACTTTGACTTGAGAATCTCAGATACGATCAGTTATTTCAATAAATGTAATTTCAAAAGGAATTTATTTCATCTGTACCGGCGCCATGAATACTGCTCTAGGTTCCTTTACATTTAATAGTTTTATCACCATATGACAAACAATATTGTCAATTAATAGTCACTCATCAGAGTGACGATGGCAAACACAAACTGATTGATGAGCCGCTAATTGGGCCAAGTTTGAGATGGGATAGTGACGATTGAACAATCTTTGCGTTTTCAATATTAAACACCTGGCTCCAATATCATAAAAAAATACTCAGGTCAACGCTGAACTTTAGTTTCAACTCATTTTACCGAATAAAAGCATCGTATGTTACACATTATTGTATGTTTTAACTATTTTTAAAAAAGAACATTACCTCATAGAATGTGTCGATTAAAACATTGTGTCAATGTTTCAAAGATAACTTATACTATAACAAAAGCATATGTTGGGGTATTTTTCAACAGCATTGAGTTGCTCTTAATTACATTGTATGCTGTAGAAAAAAGTTCTTAGGAATCTTGACCAAAGTTTGAATCAATATTGCCAATAAGAGAACACAATTTTAAAAGTTGTGAAAACATATACGATTTTGATAGTTTTTATAATATACAGTAAAATTGGTTGAGATTGAGATATGACTTTGTATTTTTGTGACATTCGGCCTGTAATATCGCAACAACAAACACACACACACACCAACAAACACATCTTAGTAATAAAATTATAAAAGAAAACAGTTCAATAATAATTTATAATCGTGTAATGCAGTTGTCGTACTTTTCAAACATTTTGTGTGCATTTTCTGTGCGGGTAGGGGGAGTGCAAAATCCTGCTGCACTTAATTCAAAATTATACGATGTGATACTCAACTTTTCGTTCTAATTTTAGGCTTACTTACTACATTTGAAAACACATATAACTGGCCGTAATCTATTATTTATAAACGCCTCAATTGTGACATTTTCTACCAACTTAATAAAACTGCTATCACTTTGAAAGATGATATTAGCAAAAAGCAATACATATTGTCATTTTCTGGTTTCTGTCTGCATATCTTCTAATGACAATAAAGTTTATATCGATACAATCTAATATTCTACTAATGTTATCTCATTAAAAGTCTCTTTCATCTTAAACATCGCCATGAATATTGCTCTTGGTCCAATACCTTGTAAAAGTTTCATCACAATCTGACAAACAATATTGTCCAGCAATAATCACTCATCAGATTGTCAATGGTTAACACTAATTGTTTGATGAGCGGCTAATTGGACCGCGTTTGAGGTGTTCAGTAGGTAAATGAGCGTTGACTTGAGCGGCTCAGAGCGTCCGCCGCTCCAATCATCGTGCTTGAGTGAACAGCTGAATTATCTTAACGCCTTTGACTCAGATCGTATATAAAACAGCCGATCTTCCAAATTTCATCATATCTCTACCAAACGTTTACGTTTACACAACTTACTTAGACTGAACTGCTTTTAATAGAAATTTCAAAAATGCCTCCACAGAGTTTGGATTTTTGTTCCGTGTCACCGTTGGCCCACCGCTTCGCAGCGCAGTAAGTTGATTTTATTGTTGTTTATTATCATAACATCATTGTGAAATTTTTCAGTTAACAATAAAATGAACTTGTTTTTTTTGCTAGCACTCCAAATTGATAATCCGATATGACAATAAATTGCTAACTTTCCAGAAACATGAGAAAGAAACTTTCCGTTGACCACGATCTGAAATCAGAGGAAACAACATTGGAGGAAATTTTCTACAAGAACTTCAACAAACGTAGGATTGACGTCAATGACGTTTACCATGATCAGAAAAGACGCCGAACTTCTGAGGTCCACCCGAAGTCATCCCAAATCAATGACGTCATCACAAATGAGAGCCGATCGTCTACGAGTGACGTCATTCAGGCGGTTGAACGGCTGTCGACGAACTCCGACCTTGTGGCAGATGGGTCACGGGACAACGGGCTCCCGACCGTGGCCGGCAAACACAAGGATCTCATGGCCATTTTGCCGGAAACGGTGAGTTTTGTTTAATTTTTAAAGAAGCTTAAATCAGTGTTCTGAATAACAGAGTATTTTAGGCGATAAATGCCTTTTTACGTTCACATCCAAAATGTATTAATTTCTTATAATCCCCTCTTCAATAGAAAGCTTTCATTTTCTAGATAAGATTTTAAAATGCTAGTTATTATTATTTTGAAAAGAAAATGCCATCTCAACATCCTCATCAGAAAATGATGCTATATTTTTCAGATGTCAGCTGTACTGAATGGCGACTACGACCACCATATTGATCACTTGACCGTCATTGACTGTAGATACCCGTACGAGTTTGAAGGAGGCCATATCCGGGGCGCCATTAATCTCTACACAAAGGACTCCATCCGGAACTTCCTGAACGAGACAATGACCTCATCAGAAAAGAATCACGTGATCGTTTTTCACTGCGAGTTCTCATCAGAACGAGGCCCAAAGATGTACCGCCATCTTAGATCGCTGGATCGTGAATCGAACAAGGATTCTTATCCACAACTGAACTTCCCAGAGGTTTACCTCTTGGAAGGCGGATACAAGGAGTTTTATCACCAGTTCCAGGTATGTGCTATATTTAATATTTTATTGGTATAAATTTGTTTAGCATGTGGACGTTGGTTTCTTATTTCCAAGGCGAACGATAATGCACGCTGTACCCGGTCACATTTTCTTGACTTAAAAGATAAAACAGTTAAGAAAAATAATAATTTAATTTTATATTAAGATATTCATGTTTGACATACATATAATTATTAAACTATTCACACCAATAATATTTAAATATGTATTGTGGTTTTTCTCCTTTCAGGACCAGTGCTTTCCCCAAATCTATGTTCCCATGTTGCAGCAGGAGCACGTGGACGACTTACGTCACTTCCGTGTCAAGTCCAAGTCGTGGGCGGCAGGCGACAAACCACGTCACAGATCACGTTTAAGTAAATCTGCTGGAAGTTCTCTCAGACTTACCTTCTGATTTAACAATGGTCAGTAGCTGATAAAACTCGCCATTGGAATACCTGGAGTTGACTGGATGCATGCCACAAATGAGCAAAGTTGACATGTCATACGCCCATACGCAATCGTACCAACATATGTCATTGTTTTGTTTGTTATTATGTGCTGTTATACTTTCTATTCTCGTTCCTTTCATATTGCTCTCTCTGTCTTTCCGAAATACGTTGAAAATATGTTTTATTATGTTTTAAAATCGTTTTGTTTTGATTAATGGTTCAAACTGAGTTTATCAAATAAATTTGATTTACTGGTATTTGTTTTGTTTCATAACAATGATACTGACGAATGTTCAAATTTCAAAACTTAAGTTCACCCAAGTTGTTGGACATAAGATTTACCGTTAGGTGTGCGTAACTTAGCGCGTTTATAAGCACAACGTCAAAAACCTCTATTTATTCTGTTCAATTTGGTGTAGAATGCGCACTTCCAAGGGTACGCACAGATCTTTAATCTCAAATTCTGGTACAATCCAAACGGGTTCGCATTTACTAAAACGTTAATGTGAAACGGCCTTGGGAGACCAAAGCGCCGATCCTAAAAATGTGGAATTACAAGTGTCGTGCAAGAGAGGAGACATTTAAAAAAAGATCATCTCACTGCAGAAGTGGGTGAATTTACTTTCGAAATAAGTTATAGAGAAAAAAGATGATCTTAACCTTATAAAATCAAAAACCACAACAACGTTACATGTTTCACAAAAGGTTCTGGCAATTAGAATATCAGAAATCACACCTTGGTCTTATGACTGATGCTTTTATCATATTCCAGACATTCACAGGGTCGGTGAGACCATTTTCATTAACGAGTAATACTTCGTGTTTTAATGTTCTATAAAATAGAATAAATAAGGCATTGACTTTGACTTGAGAATCTCAGATACGATCAGTTATTTCAATAAATGTAATTTCAAAAGGAATTTATTTCATCTGTACCGGCGCCATGAATACTGCTCTAGGTTCCTTTACATTTAATAGTTTTATCACCATATGACAAACAATATTGTCAATTAATAGTCACTCATCAGAGTGACGATGGCAAACACAAACTGATTGATGAGCCGCTAATTGGGCCAAGTTTGAGATGGGATAGTGACGATTGAACAATCTTTGCGTTTTCAATATTAAACACCTGGCTCCAATATCATAAAAAAATACTCAGGTCAACGCTGAACTTTAGTTTCAACTCATTTTACCGAATAAAAGCATCGTATGTTACACATTATTGTATGTTTTAACTATTTTTAAAAAAGAACATTACCTCATAGAATGTGTCGATTAAAACATTGTGTCAATGTTTCAAAGATAACCTATACTATAACAAAAGCATATGTTGGGGTATTTTTCAACAGCATTGAGTTGCTCTTAATTACATTGTATGCTGTAGAAAAAAGTTCTTAGGAATCTTGACCAAAGTTTGAATCAATATTGCCAATAAGAGAACACAATTTTAAAAGTTGTGAAAACATATACGATTTTGATAGTTTTTATAATATACAGTAAAATTGGTTGAGATTGAGATATGACTTTGTATTTTTGTGACATTCGGCCTGTAATATCGCAACAACAAACACACACACACACCAACAAAAACATCTTAGTAATAAAATTATAAAAGAAAACAGTTCAATAATAATTTATAATCGTGTAATGCAGTTGTCGTACTTTTCAAACATTTTGTGTGCATTTTCTGTGCGGGTAGGGGGAGTGCAAAATCCTGCTGCACTTAATTCAAAATTATACGATGTGATACTCAACTTTTCGTTCTAATTTTAGGCTTACTTACTACATTTGAAAACACATATAACTGGCCGTAATCTATTATTTATAAACGCCTCAATTGTGACATTTTCTACCAACTTAATAAAACTGCTATCACTTTGAAAGATGATATTAGCAAAAAGCAATACATATTGTCATTTTCTGGTTTCTGTCTGCATATCTTCTAATGACAATAAAGTTTATATCGATACAATCTAATATTCTACTAATGTTATCTCATTAAAAGTCTCTTTCATCTTAAACATCGCCATGAATATTGCTCTTGGTCCAATACCTTGTAAAAGTTTCATCACAATCTGACAAACAATATTGTCCAGCAATAATCACTCATCAGATTGTCAATGGTTAACACTAATTGTTTGATGAGCGGCTAATTGGACCGCGTTTGAGGTGTTCAGTAGGTAAATGAGCGTTGACTTGAGCGGCTCAGAGCGTCCGCCGCTCCAATCATCGTGCTTGAGTGAAGAGCTGAATTATCTTAACGCCTTTGACTCAGATCGTATATAAAACAGCCGATCTTCCAAATTTCATCATATCTCTACCAAACGTTTACGTTTACACAACTTACTTAGACTGAACTGCTTTTAATAGAAATTTCAAAAATGCCTCCACAGAGTTTGGATTTTTGTTCCGTGTCACCGTTGGCCCACCGCTTCGCAGCGCAGTAAGTTGATTTTATTGTTGTTTATTATCATAACATCATTGTGAAATTTTTCAGTAAACAATAAAATGAACTTGTTTTTTTTGCTAGCACTCCAAATTGATAATCCGATATGACAATAAATTGCTAACTTTCCAGAAACATGAGAAAGAAACTTTCCGTTGACCACGATCTGAAATCAGAGGAAACAACATTGGAGGAAATTTTCTACAAGAACTTCAACAAACGTAGGATTGACGTCAATGACGTTTACCATGATCAGAAAAGACGCCGAACTTCTGAGGTCCACCCGAAGTCATCCCAAATCAATGACGTCATCACAAATGAGAGCCGATCGTCTACGAGTGACGTCATTCAGGCGGTTGAACGGCTGTCGACGAACTCCGACCTTGTGGCAGATGGGTCACGGGACAACGGGCTCCCGACCGTGGCCGGCAAACACAAGGATCTCATGGCCATTTTGCCGGAAACGGTGAGTTTTGTTTAATTTCTAAAGAAGCTTAAATCAGTGTTCTGAATAACAGAGTATTTTAGGCGATAAATGCCTTTTTAC
The DNA here is from genome assembly GCF_026914265.1 of Mya arenaria. Lineage (NCBI taxonomy): Eukaryota > Metazoa > Mollusca > Bivalvia > Myida > Myidae > Mya > Mya arenaria. The sequence continues at coordinate 41,646,499 of NC_069130.1, read as the reverse complement.
GTTCACATCCAAAATGTATTAATTTCTTATAATCCCCTCTTCAATAGAAAGCTTTCATTTTCTAGATAAGATTTTAAAATGCTAGTTATTATTATTTTGAAAAGAAAATGCCATCTCAACATCCTCATCAGAAAATGATGCTATATTTTTCAGATGTCAGCTGTACTGAATGGCGACTACGACCACCATATTGATCACTTGACCGTCATTGACTGTAGATACCCGTACGAGTTTGAAGGAGGCCATATCCGGGGCGCCATTAATCTCTACACAAAGGACTCCATCCGGAACTTCCTGAACGAGACAATGACCTCATCAGAAAAGAATCACGTGATCGTTTTTCACTGCGAGTTCTCATCAGAACGAGGCCCAAAGATGTACCGCCATCTTAGATCGCTGGATCGTGAATCGAACAAGGATTCTTACCCACAACTGAACTTCCCAGAGGTTTACCTCTTGGAAGGCGGATACAAGGAGTTTTATCACCAGTTCCAGGTATGTGCTATATTTAATATTTTATTGGTATAAATTTGTTTAGCATGTGGACGTTGGTTTCTTATTTCCAAGGCGAACGATAATGCACGCTGTACCCGGTCACATTTTCTTGACTTAAAAGATAAAACAGTTAAGAAAAATAATAATTTAATTTTATATTAAGATATTCATGTTTGACATACATATAATTATTAAACTATTCACACCAATAATATTTAAATATGTATTGTGGTTTTTCTCCTTTCAAGACCAGTGCTTTCCCCAAAAATATGTTCCCATGTTGCAGCAGGAGCACGTGGACGACTTACGTCACTTCCGTGTCAAGTCCAAGTCGTGGGCGGCAGGCGACAAACCACGTCACAGATCACGTTTAAGTAAATCTGCTGGAAGTTCTCTCAGACTTACCTTCTGATTTAACAATGGTCAGCAGCTGATAAAACTCGCCATTGGAATACCTGGAGTTGACTGGATGCATGCCACAAATTAGCCAAAGTTGACATGTCATACGCCCATACGCAATCGTACCAACATATGTCATTGTTTTGTTTGTTATTATGTGCTGTTATACTTTCTATTCTCGTTCCTTTCATATTGCTCTCTCTGTCTTTCCGAAATACGTTGAAAATATGTTTTATTATGTTTTAAAATCGTTTTGTTTTGATTAATGGTTCAAACTGAGTTTATCAAATAAATTTGATTTACTGGTATTTGTTTTGTGTTTCATAACAATGATACTGACGAATGTTCAAATTTCAAAACTTAAGTTCACCCAAGTTGTTGGACATAAGATTTACCGTTAGGTGTGCGTAACTTAGCGCGTTTATAAGCACAACGTCAAAAGCCTCTATTTATTCTGTTCAATTTGGTGTAGAATGCGCACTTCCAGGGGTACGCACAGATCTTTAATCTCAAATTCTGGTACAATCCAAACGGGTTCGCATTTACTAAAACGTTAATGTGAAACGGCCTAGAACAGAGTCCTTGGGAGACCAAAGCGCCGATCCTAAAAATGTGGAATTACAAGTGTCGTGCAAGAGAGGAGACATTTAAAAAAAAGATCATCTCACTGCAGAAGTGGGTGAATTTACTTTCGAAATAAGTTATAGAGAAAAAAGATGATCTTAACCTTATAAAATCAAAAACCACAACAACGTTACATGTTTCACAAAAGGTTCTGGCAATTAGAATATCAGAAATCACACCTTGGTCTTATGACTGATGCTTTTATCATATTCCAGACATTCACAGGGTCGGTGAGACCATTTTCATTAACGAGTAATACTTCGTGTTTTAATGTTCTATAAAATAGAATAAATAAGGCATTGACTTTGACTTGAGAATCTCAGATACGATCAGTTATTTCAATAAATGTAATTTCAAAAGGAATTTATTTCATCTGTACCGGCGCCATGAATACTGCTCTAGGTTCCTTTACATTTAATAGTTTTATCACCATATGACAAACAATATTGTCAATTAATAGTCACTCATCAGAGTGACGATGGCAAACACAAACTGATTGATGAGCCGCTAATTGGGCCAAGTTTGAGATGGGATAGTGACGATTGAACAATCTTTGCGTTTTCAATATTAAACACCTGGCTCCAATATCATAAAAAAATACTCAGGTCAACGCTGAACTTTAGTTTCAACTCATTTTACCGAATAAAAGCATCGTATGTTACACATTATTGTATGTTTTAACTATTTTTAAAAAAGAACATTACCTCATAGAATGTGTCGATTAAAACATTGTGTCAATGTTTCAAAGATAACTTTTACTATAACAAAAGCATATGTTGGGGTAATTTTCAACAGCATTGAGTTGTTCTTAATTACATTGTATGCTGTAGAAAAAAGTTCTTAGGAATCTTGACCAAAGTTTGAATCAATATTGCCAATAAGAGAACACAATTTTAAAAGTTGTGAAAACATATACGATTTTGATAGTTTTTATAATATACAGTAAAATTGGTTGAGATTGAGATATGACTTTGTATTTTTGTGATATTCGGCCTGTAATATCGCAACAACAAACACACACACACCAACAAAAACATCTTAGTAATAAAATTATAAAAGAAAACAGTTCAATAATAATTTATAATCGTGTAATGCAGTTGTCGTACTTTTCAAACATTTTGTGTGCATTTTCTGTGCGGGTAGGGGGAGTGCAAAATCCTGCTGCACTTAATTCAAAATTATACGATGTGATACTCAACTTTTCGTTCTAATTTTAGGCTTACTTACTACATTTGAAAACACATATAACTGGCCGTAATCTATTATTTATAAACGCCTCAATTGTGACATTTTCTACCAACTTAATAAAACTGCTATTACTTTGAAAGATGATATTAGCAAAAAGCAATACATATTGTCATTTTCTGGTTTCTGTCTGCATATCTTCTAATGACAATAAAGTTTATATCGATACAATCTAATATTCTACTAATGTTATCTCATTAAAAGTCTCTTTCATCTTAAACATCGCCATGAATATTGCTCTTGGTCCAATACCTTGTAAAAGTTTCATCACAATCTGACAAACAATATTGTCCAGCAATAATCACTCATCAGATTGTCAATGGTTAACACTAATTGTTTGATGAGCGGCTAATTGGACCGCGTTTGAGGTGTTCAGTAGGTAAATGAGCGTTGACTTGAGCGGCTCAGAGCGTCCGCCGCTCCAATCATCGTGCTTGAGTGAACAGCTGAATTATCTTAACGCCTTTGACTCAGATCGTATATAAAACAGCCGATCTTCCAAATTTCATCATATCTCTACCAAACGTTTACGTTTACACAACTTACTTAGACTGAACTGCTTTTAATAGAAATTTCAAAAATGCCTCCACAGAGTTTGGATTTTTGTTCCGTGTCACCGTTGGCCCACCGCTTCGCAGCGCAGTAAGTTGATTTTATTGTTGTTTATTATCATAACATCATTGTGAAATTTTTCAGTAAACAATAAAATGAACTTGTTTTTTTTGCTAGCACTCCAAATTGATAATCCGATATGACAATAAATTGCTAACTTTCCAGAAACATGAGAAAGAAACTTTCCGTTGACCACGATCTGAAATCAGAGGAAACAACATTGGAGGAAATTTTCTACAAGAACTTCAACAAACGTAGGATTGACGTCAATGACGTTTACCATGATCAGAAAAGACGCCGAACTTCTGAGGTCCACCCGAAGTCATCCCAAATCAATGACGTCATCACAAATGAGAGCCGATCGTCTACGAGTGACGTCATTCAGGCGGTTGAACGGCTGTCGACGAACTCCGACCTTGTGGCAGATGGGTCACGGGACAACGGGCTCCCGACCGTGGCCGGCAAACACAAGGATCTCATGGCCATTTTGCCGGAAACGGTGAGTTTTGTTTAATTTCTAAAAAAGCTTCAATCAGTGTTCTGAATAACAGAGTATTTTAGGCGATAAATGCCTTTTTACGTTCACATCCAAAATGTATTAATTTCTTATAATCCCCTCTTCAATAGAAAGCTTTCATTTTCTAGATAAGATTTTAAAATGCTAGTTATTATTATTTTGAAAAGAAAATGCCATCTCAACATCCTCATCAGAAAATGATGCTATATTTTTCAGATGTCAGCTGTACTGAATGGCGACTACGACCACCATATTGATCACTTGACCGTCATTGACTGTAGATACCCGTACGAGTTTGAAGGAGGCCATATCCGGGGCGCCATTAATCTCTACACAAAGGACTCCATCCGGAACTTCCTGAACGAGACAATGACCTCATCAGAAAAGAATCACGTGATCGTTTTTCACTGCGAGTTCTCATCAGAACGAGGCCCAAAGATGTACCGCCATCTTAGATCGCTGGATCGTGAATCGAACAAGGATTCTTACCCACAACTGAACTTCCCAGAGGTTTACCTCTTGGAAGGCGGATACAAGGAGTTTTATCACCAGTTCCAGGTATGTGCTATATTTAATATTTTATTGGTATAAATTTGTTTAGCATGTGAACGTTGGTTTCTTATTTCCAAGGTGAACGATAATGCACGCTGTACCCGGTCACATTTTCTTGACTTAAAAGATAAAACAGTTAAGAAAAATAATAATTTAATTTTATATTAAGATATTCATGTTTGACATACATATAATTATTAAACTATTCACACCAATAATATTTAAATATGTATTGTGGTTTTTCTCCTTTCAGGACCAGTGCTTTCCCCAAAAATATGTTCCCATGTTGCAGCAGGAGCACGTGGACGACTTACGTCACTTCCGTGTCAAGTCCAAGTCGTGGGCGGCAGGCGACAAACCACGTCACAGATCACGTTTAAGTAAATCTGCTGGAAGTTCTCTCAGACTTACCTTCTGATTTAACAATGGTCAGCAGCTGATAAAACTCGCCATTGGAATACCTGGAGTTGACTGGATGCATGCCACAAATTAGCCAAAGTTGACATGTCATACGCCCATACGCAATCGTACCAACATATGTCATTGTTTTGTTTGTTATTATGTGCTGTTATACTTTCTATTCTCGTTCCTTTCATATTGCTCTCTCTGTCTTTCCGAAATACGTTGAAAATATGTTTTATTATGTTTTAAAATCGTTTTGTTTTGATTAATGGTTCAAACTGAGTTTATCAAATAAATTTGATTTACTGGTATTTGTTTTGTGTTTCATAACAATGATACTGACGAACGTTCAAATTTCAAAACTTAAGTTCACCCAAGTTGTTGGACATAAGATTTACCGTTAGGTGTGCGTAACTTAGCGCGTTTATAAGCACAACGTCAAAAGCCTCTATTTATTCTGTTCAATTTGGTGTAGAATGCGCACTTCCAGGGGTACGCACAGATCTTTAATCTCAAATTCTGGTACAATCCAAACGGGTTCGCATTTACTAAAACGTTAATGTGAAACGGCCTAGAACAGAGTCCTTGGGAGACCAAAGCGCCGATCCTAAAAATGTGGAATTACAAGTGTCGTGCAAGAGAGGAGACATTTAAAAAAAGATCATCTCACTGCAGAAGTGGGTGAATTTACTTTCGAAATAAGTTATAGAGAAAAAAGATGATCTTAACCTTATAAAATCAAAAACCACAACAACGTTACATGTTTCACAAAAGGTTCTGGCAATTAGAATATCAGAAATCACACCTTGGTCTTATGACTGATGCTTTTATCATATTCCAGACATTCACAGGGTCGGTGAGACCATTTTCATTAACGAGTAATACTTCGTGTTTTAATGTTCTATAAAATAGAATAAATAAGGCATTGACTTTGACTTGAGAATCTCAGATACGATCAGTTATTTCAATAAATGTAATTTCAAAAGGAATTTATTTCATCTGTACCGGCGCCATGAATACTGCTCTAGGTTCCTTTACATTTAATAGTTTTATCACCATATGACAAACAATATTGTCAATTAATAGTCACTCATCAGAGTGACGATGGCAAACACAAACTGATTGATGAGCCGCTAATTGGGCCAAGTTTGAGATGGGATAGTGACGATTGAACAATCTGTGCGTTTTCAATATTAAACACCTGGCTCCAATATCATAAAAAAATACTCAGGTCAACGCTGAACTTTAGTTTCAACTCATTTTACCGAATAAAAGCATCGTATGTTACACATTATTGTATGTTTTAACTATTTTTAAAAAAGAACATTACCTCATAGAATGTGTCGATTAAAACATTGTGTCAATGTTTCAATGTTTCTATAACAAAAGCATATGTTGGGGTATTTTTCAACAGCATTGAGTTGCTCTTAATTACATTGTATGCTGTAGAAAAAAGTTCTTAGGAATCTTGACCAAAGTTTGAATCAATATTGCCAATAAGAGAACACAATTTTAAAAGTTGTGAAAACATATACGATTTTGATAGTTTTTATAATATACAGTAAAATTGGTTGAGATTGAGATATGACTTTGTATTTTTGTGATATTCGGCCTGTAATATCGCAACAACAAACACACACACACACCAACAAAAACATCTTAGTAATAAAATTATAAAAGAAAACAGTTCAATAATAATTTATAATCGTGTAATGCAGTTGTCGTACTTTTCAAACATTTTGTGTGCATTTTCTGTGCGGGTAGGGGGAGTGCAAAATCCTGCTGCACTTAATTCAAAATTATACGATGTGATACTCAACTTTTCGTTCTAATTTTAGGCTTACTTACTACATTTGAAAACACATATAACTGGCCGTAATCTATTATTTATAAACGCCTCAATTGTGACATTTTCTACCAACTTAATAAAACTGCTATCACTTTGAAAGATGATATTAGCAAAAAGCAATACATATTGTCATTTTCTGGTTTCTGTCTGCATATCTTCTAATGACAATAAAGTTTATATCGATACAATCTAATATTCTACTAATGTTATCTCATTAAAAGTCTCTTTCATCTTAAACATCGCCATGAATATTGCTCTTGGTCCAATACCTTGTAAAAGTTTCATCACAATCTGACAAACAATATTGTCCAGCAATAATCACTCATCAGATTGTCAATGGTTAACACTAATTGTTTGATGAGCGGCTAATTGGACCGCGTTTGAGGTGTTCAGTAGGTAAATGAGCGTTGACTTGAGCGGCTCAGAGCGTCCGCCGCTCCAATCATCGTGCTTGAGTGAACAGCTGAATTATCTTAACGCCTTTGACTCAGATCGTATATAAAACAGCCGATCTCCAAATTTCATCATATCTCTACCAAACGTTTACGTTTACACAACTTACTTAGACTGAACTGCTTTTAATAGAAATTTCAAAAATGCCTCCACAGAGTTTGGATTTTTGTTCCGTGTCACCGTTGGCCCGCCGCTTCGCAGCGCAGTAAGTTGATTTTATTGTTGTTTATTATCATAACATCATTGTGAAATTTTTCAGTAAACAATAAAATGAACTTGTTTTTTTTGCTAGCACTCCAAATTGATAATCCGATATGACAATAAATTGCTAACTTTCCAGAAACATGAGAAAGAAACTTTCCGTTGACCACGATCTGAAATCAGAGGAAACAACATTGGAGGAAATTTTCTACAAGAACTTCAACAAACGTAGGATTGACGTCAATGACGTTTACCATGATCAGAAAAGACGCCGAACTTCTGAGGTCCACCCGAAGTCATTCCAAATCAATGACGTCATCACAAATGAGAGCCGATCGTCTACGAGTGACGTCATTCAGGCGGTTGAACGGCTGTCGACGAACTCCGACCTTGTGGCAGATGGGTCACGGGACAACGGGCTCCCGACCGTGGCCGGCAAACACAAGGATCTCATGGCCATTTTGCCGGAAACGGTGAGTTTTGTTTAATTTCTAAAGAAGCTTAAATCAGTGTTCTGAATAACAGAGTATTTTAGGCGATAAATGCCTTTTTACGTTCACATCCAAAATGTATTAATTTCTTATAATCCCCTCTTCAATAGAAAGCTTTCATTTTCTAGATAAGATTTTAAAATGCTAGTTATTATTATTTTGAAAAGAAAATGCCATCTCAACATCCTCATCAGAAAATGATGCTATATTTTTCAGATGTCAGCTGTACTGAATGGCGACTACGACCACCATATTGATCACTTGACCGTCATTGACTGTAGATACCCGTACGAGTTTGAAGGAGGCCATATCCGGGGCGCCATTAATCTCTACACAAAGGACTCCATCCGGAACTTCCTGAACGAGACAATGACCTCATCAGAAAAGAATCACGTGATCGTTTTTCACTGCGAGTTCTCATCAGAACGAGGCCCAAAGATGTACCGCCATCTTAGATCGCTGGATCGTGAATCGAACAAGGATTCTTATCCACAACTGAACTTCCCAGAGGTTTACCTCTTGGAAGGCGGATACAAGGAGTTTTATCACCAGTTCCAGGTATGTGCTATATTTAATATTTTATTGGTATAAATTTGTTTAGCATGTGGACGTTGGTTTCTTATTTCCAAGGCGAACGATAATGCACGCTGTACCCGGTCACATTTTCTTGACTTAAAAGATAAAACAGTTAAGAAAAATAATAATTTAATTTTATATTAAGATATTCATGTTTGACATACATATAATTATTAAACTATTCACACCAATAATATTTAAATATGTATTGTGGTTTTTCTCCTTTCAGGACCAGTGCTTTCCCCAAATCTATGTTCCCATGTTGCACCAGGAGCACGTGGACGACTTACGTCACTTCCGTGTCAAGTCCAAGTCGTGGGCGGCAGGCGACAAACCACGTCACAGATCACGTTTAAGTAAATCTGCTGGAAGTTCTCTCAGACTTACCTTCTGATTTAACAATGGTCAGTAGCTGATAAAACTCGCAATTGGAATACCTGGAGTTGACTGGATGCATGCCACAAATTAGCCAAAGTTGACATGTCATACGCCCATACGCAATCGTACCAACATATGTCATTGTTTTGTTTGTTATTATGTGCTGTTATACTTTCTATTCTCGTTCCTTTCATATTGCTCTCTCTGTCTTTCCGAAATACGTTGAAAATATGTTTTATTATGTTTTAAAATCGTTTTGTTTTGATTAATGGTTCAAACTGAGTTTATCAAATAAATTTAATTTACTGGTATTTGTTTTGTGTTTCATAACAATGATACTGACGAATGTTCAAATTTCAAAACTTAAGTTCACCCAAGTTGTTGGACATAAGATTTACCGTTAGGTGTGCGTAACTTAGCGCGTTTATAAGCACAACGTCAAAAGCCTCTATTTATTCTGTTCAATTTGGTGTAGAATGCGCACTTCCAGGGGTACGCACAGATCTTTAATCTCAAATTCTGGTACAATCCAAACGGGTTCGCATTTACTAAAACGTTAATGTGAAACGGCCTAGAACAGATTCCTTGGGAGACCAAAGCGCCGATCCTAAAAATGTGGAATTACAAGTGTCGTGCAAGAGAGGAGACATTTAAAAAAAGATCATCTCACTGCAGAAGTGGGTGAATTTACTTTCGAAATAAGTTATAGAGAAAAAAGATGATCTTAACCTTATAAAATCAAAAACCACAACAACGTTACATGTTTCACAAAAGGTTCTGGCAATTAGAATATCAGAAATCACACCTTTGTCTTATGACTGATGCTTTTATCATATTCCAGACATTCACAGGGTCGGTGAGACCATTTTCATTAACGAGTAATACTTCGTGTTTTAATGTTCTATAAAATAGAATAAATAAGGCATTGACTTTGACTTGAGAATCTCAGATACGATCAGTTATTTCAATAAATGTAATTTCAAAAGGAATTTATTTCATCTGTACCGGCGCCATGAATACTGCTCTAGGTTCCTTTACATTTAATAGTTTTATCACCATATGACAAACAATATTGTCAATTAATAGTCACTCATCAGAGTGACGATGGCAAACACAAACTGATTGATGAGCCGCTAATTGGGCCAAGTTTGAGATGGGATAGTGACGATTGAACAATCTTTGCGTTTTCAATATTAAACACCTGGCTCCAATATCATAAAAAAATACTCAGGTCAACGCTGAACTTTAGTTTCAACTCATTTTACCGAATAAAAGCATCGTATGTTACACATTATTGTATGTTTTAACTATTTTTAAAAAAGAACATTACCTCATAGAATGTGTCGATTAAAACATTGTGTCAATGTTTCAAAGATAACTTATACTATAACAAAAGCATATGTTGGGGTATTTTTCAACAGCATTGAGTTGCTCTTAATTACATTGTATGCTGTAGAAAAAAGTTCTTAGGAATCTTGACCAAAGTTTGAATCAATATTGCCAATAAGAGAACACAATTTTAAAAGTTGTGAAAACATATACGATTTTGATAGTTTTTATAATATACAGTAAAATTGGTTGAGATTGAGATATGACTTTGTATTTTTGTGACATTCGGCCTGTAATATCGCAACAACAAACACACACACACACCAACAAAAACATCTTAGTAATAAAATTATAAAAGAAAACAGTTCAATAATAATTTATAATCGTGTAATGCAGTTGTCGTACTTTTCAAACATTTTGTGTGCATTTTCTGTGCGGGTAGGGGGAGTGCAAAATCCTGCTGCACTTAATTCAAAATTATACGATGTGATACTCAACTTTTCGTTCTAATTTTAGGCTTACTTACTACATTTGAAAACACATATAACTGGCCGTAATCTATTATTTATAAACGCCTCAATTGTGACATTTTCTACCAACTTAATAAAACTGCTATCACTTTGAAAGATGATATTAGCAAAAAGCAATACATATTGTCATTTTCTGGTTTCTGTCTGCATATCTTCTAATGACAATAAAGTTTATATCGATACAATCTAATATTCTACTAATGTTATCTCATTAAAAGTCTCTTTCATCTTAAACATCGCCATGAATATTGCTCTTGGTCCAATACCTTGTAAAAGTTTCATCACAATCTGACAAACAATATTGTCCAGCAATAATCACTCATCAGATTGTCAATGGTTAACACTAATTGTTTGATGAGCGGCTAATTGGACCGCGTTTGAGGTGTTCAGTAGGTAAATGAGCGTTGACTTGAGCGGCTCAGAGCGTCCGCCGCTCCAATCATCGTGCTTGAGTGAACAGCTGAATTATCTTAACGCCTTTGACTCAGATCGTATATAAAACAGCCGATCTCCAAATTTCATCATATCTCTACCAAACGTTTACGTTTACACAACTTACTTAGACTGAACTGCTTTTAATAGAAATTTCAAAAATGCCTCAACAGAGTTTGGATTTTTGTTCCGTGTCACCGTTGGCCCGCCGCTTCGCAGCGCAGTAAGTTGATTTTATTGTTGTTTATTATCATAACATCATTGTGAAATTTTTCAGTAAACAATAAAATGAACTTGTTTTTTTTTGCTAGCACTCCAAATTGATAATCCGATATGACAATAAATTGCTAACTTTCCAGAAACATGAGAAAGAAACTTTCCGTTGACCGCGATCTGAAATCAGAGGAAACAACATTGGAGGAAATTTTCTACAAGAACTTCAACAAACGTAGGATTGACGTCAATGACGTTTACCATGATCAGAAAAGACGCCGAACTTCTGAGGTCCACCCGAAGTCATTCCAAATCAATGACGTCATCACAAATGAGAGCCGATCGTCTACGAGTGACGTCATTCAGGCGGTTGAACGGCTGTCGACGAACTCCGACCTTGTGGCAGATGGGTCACGGGACAACGGGCTCCCGACCGTGGCCGGCAAACACAAGGATCTCATGGCCATTTTGCCGGAAACGGTGAGTTTTGTTTAATTTCTAAAGAAGCTTAAATCAGTGATCTGAATAACAGAGTATTTTAGGCGATAAATGCCTTTTTACGTTCACATCCAAAATGTATTAATTTCTTATAATCCCCTCTTCAATAGAAAGCTTTCATTTTCTAGATAAGATTTTAAAATGCTAGTTATTATTATTTTGAAAAGAAAATGCCATCTCAACATCCTCATCAGAAAATGATGCTATATTTTTCAGATGTCAGCTGTACTGAATGGCGACTACGACCACCATATTGATCACTTGACCGTCATTGACTGTAGATACCCGTACGAGTTTGAAGGAGGCCATATCCGGGGCGCCATTAATCTCTACACAAAGGACTCCATCCGGAACTTCCTGAACGAGACAATGACCTCATCAGAAAAGAATCACGTGATCGTTTTTCACTGCGAGTTCTCATCAGAACGAGGCCCAAAGATGTACCGCCATCTTAGATCGCTGGATCGTGAATCGAACAAGGATTCTTATCCACAACTGAACTTCCCAGAGGTTTACCTCTTGGAAGGCGGATACAAGGAGTTTTATCACCAGTTCCAGGTATGTGCTATATTTAATATTTTATTGGTATAAATTTGTTTAGCATGTGGACGTTGGTTTCTTATTTCCAAGGCGAACGATAATGCACGCTGTACCCGGTCACATTTTCTTGACTTAAAAGATAAAACAGTTAAGAAAAATAATAATTTAATTTTATATTAAGATATTCATGTTTGACATACATATAATTATTAAACTATTCACACCAATAATATTTAAATATGTATTGTGGTTTTTCTCCTTTCAGGACCAGTGCTTTCCCCAAATCTATGTTCCCATGTTGCACCAGGAGCACGTGGACGACTTACGTCACTTCCGTGTCAAGTCCAAGTCGTGGGCGGCAGGCGACAAACCACGTCACAGATCACGTTTAAGTAAATCTGCTGGAAGTTCTCTCAGACTTACCTTCTGATTTAACAATGGTCAGTAGCTGATAAAACTCGCCATTGGAATACCTGGAGTTGACTGGATGCATGCCACAAATTAGCCAAAGTTGACATGTCATACGCCCATACGCAATCGTACCAACATATGTCATTGTTTTGTTTGTTATTATGTGCTGTTATACTTTCTATTCTCGTTCCTTTCATATTGCTCTCTCTGTCTTTCCGAAATACGTTGAAAATATGTTTTATTATGTTTTAAAATCGTTTTGTTTTGATTAATGGTTCAAACTGAGTTTATCAAATAAATTTGATTTACTGGTATTTGTTTTGTGTTTCATAACAATGATACTGACGAATGTTCAAATTTCAAAACTTAAGTTCACCCAAGTTGTTGGACATAAGATTTACCGTTAGGTGTGCGTAACTTAGCGCGTTTATAAGCACAACGTCAAAAGCCTCTATTTATTCTGTTCAATTTGGTGTAGAATGCGCACTTCCAGGGGTACGCACAGATCTTTAATCTCAAATTCTGGTACAATCCAAACGGGTTCGCATTTACTAAAACGTTAATGTGAAACGGCCTAGAACAGAGTCCTTGGGAGACCAAAGCGCCGATCCTAAAAATGTGGAATTACAAGTGTCGTGCAAGAGAGGAGACATTTAAAAAAAGATCATCTCACTGCAGAAGTGGGTGAATTTACTTTCGAAATAAGTTATAGAGAAAAAAGATGATCTTAACCTTATAAAATCAAAAACCACAACAACGTTACATGTTTCACAAAAGGTTCTGGCAATTAGAATATCAGAAATCACACCTTTGTCTTATGACTGATGCTTTTATCATATTCCAGACATTCACAGGGTCGGTGAGACCATTTTCATTAACGAGTAATACTTCGTGTTTTAATGTTCTATAAAATAGAATAAATAAGGCATTGACTTTGACTTGAGAATCTCAGATACGATCAGTTATTTCAATAAATGTAATTTCAAAAGGAATTTATTTCATCTGTACCGGCGCCATGAATACTGCTCTAGGTTCCTTTACATTTAATAGTTTTATCACCATATGACAAACAATATTGTCAATTAATAGTCACTCATCAGAGTGACGATGGCAAACACAAACTGATTGATGAGCCGCTAATTGGGCCAAGTTTGAGATGGGATAGTGACGATTGAACAATCTTTGCGTTTTCAATATTAAACACCTGGCTCCAATATCATAAAAAAATACTCAGGTCAACGCTGAACTTTAGTTTCAACTCATTTTACCGAATAAAAGCATCGTATGTTACACATTATTGTATGTTTTAACTATTTTTAAAAAAGAACATTACCTCATAGAATGTGTCGATTAAAACATTGTGTCAATGTTTCAAAGATAACTTATACTATAACAAAAGCATATGTTGGGGTATTTTTCAACAGCATTGAGTTGCTCTTAATTACATTGTATGCTGTAGAAAAAAGTTCTTAGGAATCTTGACCAAAGTTTGAATCAATATTGCCAATAAGAGAACACAATTTTAAAAGTTGTGAAAACATATACGATTTTGATAGTTTTTATAATATACAGTAAAATTGGTTGAGATTGAGATATGACTTTGTATTTTTGTGATATTCGGCCTGTAATATCGCAACAACAAACACACACACACACCAACAAAAACATCTTAGTAATAAAATTATAAAAGAAAACAGTTCAATAATAATTTATAATCGTGTAATGCAGTTGTCGTACTTTTCAAACATTTTGTGTGCATTTTCTGTGCGGGTAGGGGGAGTGCAAAATCCTGCTGCACTTAATTCAAAATTATACGATGTGATACTCAACTTTTCGTTCTAATTTTAGGCTTACTTACTACATTTGAAAACACATATAACTGGCCGTAATCTATTATTTATAAACGCCTCAATTGTGACATTTTCTACCAACTTAATAAAACTGCTATCACTTTGAAAGATGATATTAGCAAAAAGCAATACATATTGTCATTTTCTGGTTTCTGTCTGCATATCTTCTAATGACAATAAAGTTTATATCGATACAATCTAATATTCTACTAATGTTATCTCATTAAAAGTCTCTTTCATCTTAAACATCGCCATGAATATTGCTCTTGGTCCAATACCTTGTAAAAGTTTCATCACAATCTGACAAACAATATTGTCCAGCAATAATCACTCATCAGATTGTCAATGGTTAACACTAATTGTTTGATGAGCGGCTAATTGGACCGCGTTTGAGGTGTTCAGTAGGTAAATGAGCGTTGACTTGAGCGGCTCAGAGCGTCCGCCGCTCCAATCATCGTGCTTGAGTGAAGAGCTGAATTATCTTAACGCCTTTGACTCAGATCGTATATAAAACAGCCGATCTTCCAAATTTCATCATATCTCTACCAAACGTTTACGTTTACACAACTTACTTAGACTGAACTGCTTTTAATAGAAATTTCAAAAATGCCTCCACAGAGTTTGGATTTTTGTTCCGTGTCACCGTTGGCCCGCCGCTTCGCAGCGCAGTAAGTTGATTTTATTGTTGTTTATTATCATAACATCATTGTGAAATTTTTCAGTAAACAATAAAATGAACTTGTTTTTTTTGCTAGCACTCCAAATTGATAATCCGATATGACAATAAATTGCTAACTTTCCAGAAACATGAGAAAGAAACTTTCCGTTGACCACGATCTGAAATCAGAGGAAACAACATTGGAGGAAATTTTCTACAAGAACTTCAACAAACGTAGGATTGACGTCAATGACGTTTACCATGATCAGAAAAGACGCCGAACTTCTGAGGTCCACCCGAAGTCATCCCAAATCAATGACGTCATCACAAATGAGAGCCGATCGTCTACGAATGACGTCATTCAGGCGGTTGAACGGCTGTCGACGAACTCCGACCTTGTGGCAGATGGGTCACGGGACAACGGGCTCCCGACCGTGGCCGGCAAACACAAGGATCTCATGGCCATTTTGCCGGAAACGGTGAGTTTTGTTTAATTTCTAAAGAAGCTTAAATCAGTGTTCTGAATAACAGAGTATTTTAGGCGATAAATGCCTTTTTACGTTCACATCCAAAATGTATTAATTTCTTATAATCCCCTCTTCAATAGAAAGCTTTCATTTTCTAGATAAGATTTTAAAATGCTAGTTATTATTATTTTGAAAAGAAAATGCCATCTCAACATCCTCATCAGAAAATGATGCTATATTTTTCAGATGTCAGCTGTACTGAATGGCGACTACGACCACCATATTGATCACTTGACCGTCATTGACTGTAGATACCCGTACGAGTTTGAAGGAGGCCATATCCGGGGCGCCATTAATCTCTACACAAAGGACTCCATCCGGAACTTCCTGAACGAGACAATGACCTCATCAGAAAAGAATCACGTGATCGTTTTTCACTGCGAGTTCTCATCAGAACGAGGCCCAAAGATGTACCGCCATCTTAGATCGCTGGATCGTGAATCGAACAAGGATTCTTACCCACAACTGAACTTCCCAGAGGTTTACCTCTTGGAAGGCGGATACAAGGAGTTTTATCACCAGTTCCAGGTATGTGCTATATTTAATATTTTATTGGTATAAATTTGTTTAGCATGTGAACGTTGGTTTCTTATTTCCAAGGCGAACGATAATGCACGCTGTACCCGGTCACATTTTCTTGACTTAAAAGATAAAACAGTTAAGAAAAATAATAATTTAATTTTATATTAAGATATTCATGTTTGACATACATATAATTATTAAACTATTCACACCAATAATATTTAAATATGTATTGTGGTTTTTCTCCTTTCAGGACCAGTGCTTTCCCCAAAAATATGTTCCCATGTTGCAGCAGGAGCACGTGGACGACTTACGTCACTTCCGTGTCAAGTCCAAGTCGTGGGCGGCAGGCGACAAACCACGTCACAGATCACGTTTAAGTAAATCTGCTGGAAGTTCTCTCAGACTTACCTTCTGATTTAACAATGGTCAGCAGCTGATAAAACTCGCCATTGGAATACCTGGAGTTGACTGGATGCATGCCACAAATTAGCCAAAGTTGACATGTCATACGCCCATACGCAATCGTACCAACATATGTCATTGTTTTGTTTGTTATTATGTGCTGTTATACTTTCTATTCTCGTTCCTTTCATATTGCTCTCTCTGTCTTTCCGAAATACGTTGAAAATATGTTTTATTATGTTTTAAAATCGTTTTGTTTTGATTAATGGTTCAAACTGAGTTTATCAAATAAATTTGATTTACTGGTATTTGTTTTGTGTTTCATAACAATGATACTGACGAACGTTCAAATTTCAAAACTTAAGTTCACCCAAGTTGTTGGACATAAGATTTACCGTTAGGTGTGCGTAACTTAGCGCGTTTATAAGCACAACGTCAAAAGCCTCTATTTATTCTGTTCAATTTGGTGTAGAATGCGCACTTCCAGGGGTACGCACAGATCTTTAATCTCAAATTCTGGTACAATCCAAACGGGTTCGCATTTACTAAAACGTTAATGTGAAACGGCCTAGAACAGAGTCCTTGGGAGACCAAAGCGCCGATCCTAAAAATGTGGAATTACAAGTGTCGTGCAAGAGAGGAGACATTTAAAAAAAGATCATCTCACTGCAGAAGTGGGTGAATTTACTTTCGAAATAAGTTATAGAGAAAAAAGATGATCTTAACCTTATAAAATCAAAAACCACAACAACGTTACATGTTTCACAAAAGGTTCTGGCAATTAGAATATCAGAAATCACACATTGGTCTTATGACTGATGCTTTTATCATATTCCAGACATTCACAGGGTCGGTGAGACCATTTTCATTAACGAGTAATACTTCGTGTTTTAATGTTCTATAAAATAGAATAAATAAGGCATTGACTTTGACTTGAGAATCTCAGATACGATCAGTTATTTCAATAAATGTAATTTCAAAAGGAATTTATTTCATCTGTACCGGCGCCATGAATACTGCTCTAGGTTCCTTTACATTTAATAGTTTTATCACCATATGACAAACAATATTGTCAATTAATAGTCACTCATCAGAGTGACGATGGCAAACACAAACTGATTGATGAGCCGCTAATTGGGCCAAGTTTGAGATGGGATAGTGACGATTGAACAATCTTTGCGTTTTCAATATTAAACACCTGGCTCCAATATCATAAAAAAATACTCAGGTCAACGCTGAACTTTAGTTTCAACTCATTTTACCGAATAAAAGCATCGTATGTTACACATTATTGTATGTTTTAACTATTTTTAAAAAAGAACATTACCTCATAGAATGTGTCGATTAAAACATTGTGTCAATGTTTCAAAGATAACTTATACTATAACAAAAGCATATGTTGGGGTAATTTTCAACAGCATTGAGTTGTTCTTAATTACATTGTATGCTGTAGAAAAAAGTTCTTAGGAATCTTGACCAAAGTTTGAATCAATATTGCCAATAAGAGAACACAATTTTAAAAGTTGTGAAAACATATACGATTTTGATAGTTTTTATAATATACAGTAAAATTGGTTGAGATTGAGATATGACTTTGTATTTTTGTGACATTCGGCCTGTAATATCGCAACAACAAACACACACACACACCAACAAAAACATCTTAGTAATAAAATTATAAAAGAAAACAGTTCAATAATAATTTATAATCGTGTAATGCAGTTGTCGTACTTTTCAAACATTTTGTGTGCATTTTCTGTGCGGGTAGGGGGAGTGCAAAATCCTGCTGCACTTAATTCAAAATTATACGATGTGATACTCAACTTTTCGTTCTAATTTTAGGCTTACTTACTACATTTGAAAACACATATAACTGGCCGTAATCTATTATTTATAAACGCCTCAATTGTGACATTTTCTACCAACTTAATAAAACTGCTATCACTTTGAAAGATGATATTAGCAAAAAGCAATACATATTGTCATTTTCTGGTTTCTGTCTGCATATCTTCTAATGACAATAAAGTTTATATCGATACAATCTAATATTCTACTAATGTTATCTCATTAAAAGTCTCTTTCATCTTAAACATCGCCATGAATATTGCTCTTGGTCCAATACCTTGTAAAAGTTTCATCACAATCTGACAAACAATATTGTCCAGCAATAATCACTCATCAGATTGTCAATGGTTAACACTAATTGTTTGATGAGCGGCTAATTGGACCGCGTTTGAGGTGTTCAGTAGGTAAATGAGCGTTGACTTGAGCGGCTCAGAGCGTCCGCCGCTCCAATCATCGTGCTTGAGTGAAGAGCTGAATTATCTTAACGCCTTTGACTCAGATCGTATATAAAACAGCCGATCTTCCAAATTTCATCATATCTCTACCAAACGTTTACGTTTACACAACTTACTTAGACTGAACTGCTTTTAATAGAAATTTCAAAAATGCCTCCACAGAGTTTGGATTTTTGTTCCGTGTCACCGTTGGCCCGCCGCTTCGCAGCGCAGTAAGTTGATTTTATTGTTGTTTATTATCATAACATCATTGTGAAATTTTTCAGTAAACAATAAAATGAACTTGTTTTTTTTGCTAGCACTCCAAATTGATAATCCGATATGACAATAAATTGCTAACTTTCCAGAAACATGAGAAAGAAACTTTCCGTTGACCACGATCTGAAATCAGAGGAAACAACATTGGAGGAAATTTTCTACAAGAACTTCAACAAACGTAGGATTGACGTCAATGACGTTTACCATGATCAGAAAAGACGCCGAACTTCTGAGGTCCACCCGAAGTCATCCCAAATCAATGACGTCATCACAAATGAGAGCCGATCGTCTACGAATGACGTCATTCAGGCGGTTGAACGGCTGTCGACGAACTCCGACCTTGTGGCAGATGGGTCACGGGACAACGGGCTCCCGACCGTGGCCGGCAAACACAAGGATCTCATGGCCATTTTGCCGGAAACGGTGAGTTTTGTTTAATTTCTAAAGAAGCTTAAATCAGTGTTCTGAATAACAGAGTATTTTAGGCGATAAATGCCTTTTTACGTTCACATCCAAAATGTATTAATTTCTTATAATCCCCTCTTCAATAGAAAGCTTTCATTTTCTAGATAAGATTTTAAAATGCTAGTTATTATTATTTTGAAAAGAAAATGCCATCTCAACATCCTCATCAGAAAATGATGCTACATTTTTCAGATGTCAGCTGTACTGAATGGCGACTACGACCACCATATTGATCACTTGACCGTCATTGACTGTAGATACCCGTACGAGTTTGAAGGAGGCCATATCCGGGGCGCCATTAATCTCTACACAAAGGACTCCATCCGGAACTTCCTGAACGAGACAATGACCTCATCAGAAAAGAATCACGTGATCGTTTTTCACTGCGAGTTCTCATCAGAACGAGGCCCAAAGATGTACCGCCATCTTAGATCGCTGGATCGTGAATCGAACAAGGATTCTTACCCACAACTGAACTTCCCAGAGGTTTACCTCTTGGAAGGCGGATACAAGGAGTTTTATCACCAGTTCCAGGTATGTGCTATATTTAATATTTTATTGGTATAAATTTGTTTAGCATGTGAACGTTGGTTTCTTATTTCCAAGGCGAACGATAATGCACGCTGTACCCGGTCACATTTTCTTGACTTAAAAGATAAAACAGTTAAGAAAAATAATAATTTAATTTTATATTAAGATATTCATGTTTGACATACATATAATTATTAAACTATTCACACCAATAATATTTAAATATGTATTGTGGTTTTTCTCCTTTCAGGACCAGTGCTTTCCCCAAAAATATGTTCCCATGTTGCAGCAGGAGCACGTGGACGACTTACGTCACTTCCGTGTCAAGTCCAAGTCGTGGGCGGCAGGCGACAAACCACGTCACAGATCACGTTTAAGTAAATCTGCTGGAAGTTCTCTCAGACTTACCTTCTGATTTAACAATGGTCAGCAGCTGATAAAACTCGCCATTGGAATACCTGGAGTTGACTGGATGCATGCCACAAATTAGCCAAAGTTGACATGTCATACGCCCATACGCAATCGTACCAACATATGTCATTGTTTTGTTTGTTATTATGTGCTGTTATACTTTCTATTCTCGTTCCTTTCATATTGCTCTCTCTGTCTTTCCGAAATACGTTGAAAATATGTTTTATTATGTTTTAAAATCGTTTTGTTTTGATTAATGGTTCAAACTGAGTTTATCAAATAAATTTGATTTACTGGTATTTGTTTTGTGTTTCATAACAATGATACTGACGAACGTTCAAATTTCAAAACTTAAGTTCACCCAAGTTGTTGGACATAAGATTTACCGTTAGGTGTGCGTAACTTAGCGCGTTTATAAGCACAACGTCAAAAGCCTCTATTTATTCTGTTCAATTTGGTGTAGAATGCGCACTTCCAGGGGTACGCACAGATCTTTAATCTCAAATTCTGGTACAATCCAAACGGGTTCGCATTTACTAAAACGTTAATGTGAAACGGCCTAGAACAGAGTCCTTGGGAGACCAAAGCGCCGATCCTAAAAATGTGGAATTACAAGTGTCGTGCAAGAGAGGAGACATTTAAAAAAAGATCATCTCACTGCAGAAGTGGGTGAATTTACTTTCGAAATAAGTTATAGAGAAAAAAGATTATCTTAACCTTATAAAATCAAAAACCACAACAACGTTACATGTTTCATAAAAGGTTCTGGCAATTAGAATATCAGAAATCACAACTTGGTCTTATGACTGATGCTTTTATCATATTCCAGACATTCACAGGGTCGGTGAGACCATTTTCATTAACGAGTAATGCTTCGTGTTTTAATGTTCTATAAAATAGAATAAATAAGGCATTGACTTTGACTTGAGAATCTCATATACGATCAGTTATTTCAATAAATGTAATTTCAAAAGGAATTTGTTTCATCTGTACCGGCGCCATGAATACTGCTCTAGGTTCCTTTACATTTAATAGTTTTATCACCATATGACAAACAATATTGTCAATTAATAGTCACTCATCAGAGTGACGATGGCAAACACAAACTGATTGATGAGCCGCTAATTGGGCCAAGTATGAGATGGGTTAGTGACGATTGAACAGTCTTTGCGTTTTCAATATTAAACACCTGGCTCCAATATCAGAAAAAATACTCGGATCAACGCTGAACTTTAGTTTCAACTCATTTAACCGAATAAAAGCATCGTATGTTACACATTATTGTATGTTTTAACTATTTTTAAAAAAGAACATTACCTCATAGAATGTGTCGATTAAAACATTGTGTCAATGTTTCAAAGATAACTTTTACTATAACAAAAGCATATGTTGGGGTAATTTTCAACAGCATTGAGTTGTTCTTAATTACATTCTATGCTGTAGAAAAAAGTTCTTAGGAATCTTGACCAAAGTTTGAATCAATATTGCCAATAAGAGAACACAATTTTAAAAGTTGTGAAAACATATACGATTTTGATAGTATTTATAATATACAGTAAAATTGGTTGAGATTGAGATATGACTTTGTATTTTTTGTGACATTCGGCCTGTAATATCGCAACAACAAACACACACACACACCAACAAAAACATCTTAGTAATAAAATTATAAAAGAAAACAGTTCAATAATAATTTATAATCGTGTAATGCAGTTGTCGTACTTTTCAAACATTTTGTGTGCATTTTCTGTGCGGGTAGGGGGAGTGCAAAATCCTGCTGCACTTAATTCAAAATTATACGATGTGATACTCAACTTTTCGTTCTAATTTTAGGCTTACTTACTACATTTGAAAACACATATAACTGGCCGTAATCTATTATTTATAAACGCCTCAATTGTGACATTTTCTACCAACTTAATAAAACTGCTATCACTTTGAAAGATGATATTAGCAAAAAGCAATACATATTGTCATTTTCTGGTTTCTGTCTGCATATCTTCTAATGACAATAAAGTTTATATCGATACAATCTAATATTCTACTAATGTTATCTCATTAAAAGTCTCTTTCATCTTAAACATCGCCATGAATATTGCTCTTGGTCCAATACCTTGTAAAAGTTTCATCACAATCTGACAAACAATATTGTCCAGCAATAATCACTCATCAGATTGTCAATGGTTAACACTAATTGTTTGATGAGCGGCTAATTGGACCGCGTTTGAGGTGTTCAGTAGGTAAATGAGCGTTGACTTGAGCGGCTCAGAGCGTCCGCCGCTCCAATCATCGTGCTTGAGTGAAGAGCTGAATTATCTTAACGCCTTTGACTCAGATCGTATATAAAACAGCCGATCTTCCAAATTTCATCATATCTCTACCAAACGTTTACGTTTACACAACTTACTTAGACTGAACTGCTTTTAATAGAAATTTCAAAAATGCCTCCACAGAGTTTGGATTTTTGTTCCGTGTCACCGTTGGCCCGCCGCTTCGCAGCGCAGTAAGTTGATTTTATTGTTGTTTATTATCATAACATCATTGTGAAATTTTTCAGTAAACAATAAAATGAACTTGTTTTTTTTGCTAGCACTCCAAATTGATAATCCGATATGACAATAAATTGCTAACTTTCCAGAAACATGAGAAAGAAACTTTCCGTTGACCACGATCTGAAATCAGAGGAAACAACATTGGAGGAAATTTTCTACAAGAACTTCAACAAACGTAGGATTGACGTCAATGACGTTTACCATGATCAGAAAAGACGCCGAACTTCTGAGGTCCACCCGAAGTCATCCCAAATCAATGACGTCATCACAAATGAGAGCCGATCGTCTACGAATGACGTCATTCGGGCGGTTGAACGGCTGTCGACGAACTCCGACCTTGTGGCAGATGGGTCACGGGACAACGGGCTCCCGACCGTGGCCGGCAAACACAAGGATCTCATGGCCATTTTGCCGGAAACGGTGAGTTTTGTTTAATTTCTAAAGAAGCTTAAATCAGTGTTCTGAATAACAGAGTATTTTAGGCGATAAATGCCTTTTTACGTTCACATCCAAAATGTATTAATTTCTTATAATCCCCTCTTCAATAGAAAGCTTTCATTTTCTAGATAAGATTTTAAAATGCTAGTTATTATTATTTTGAAAAGAAAATGCCATCTCAACATCCTCATCAGAAAATGATGCTACATTTTTCAGATGTCAGCTGTACTGAATGGCGACTACGACCACCATATTGATCACTTGACCGTCATTGACTGTAGATACCCGTACGAGTTTGAAGGAGGCCATATCCGGGGCGCCATTAATCTCTACACAAAGGACTCCATCCGGAACTTCCTGAACGAGACAATGACCTCATCAGAAAAGAATCACGTGATCGTTTTTCACTGCGAGTTCTCATCAGAACGAGGCCCAAAGATGTACCGCCATCTTAGATCGCTGGATCGTGAATCGAACAAGGATTCTTACCCACAACTGAACTTCCCAGAGGTTTACCTCTTGGAAGGCGGATACAAGGAGTTTTATCACCAGTTCCAGGTATGTGCTATATTTAATATTTTATTGTATAAATTTGTTTAGCATGTGAACGTTGGTTTCTTATTTCCAAGGCGAACGATAATGCACGCTGTACCCGGTCACATTTTCTTGACTTAAAAGATAAAACAGTTAAGAAAAATAATAATTTAATTTTATATTAAGATATTCATGTTTGACATACATATAATTATTAAACTATTCACACCAATAATATTTAAATATGTATTGTGGTTTTTCTCCTTTCAGGACCAGTGCTTTCCCCAAAAATATGTTCCCATGTTGCAGCAGGAGCACGTGGACGACTTACGTCACTTCCGTGTCAAGTCCAAGTCGTGGCGGCAGGCGACAAACCACGTCACAGATCACGTTTAAGTAAATCTGCTGGAAGTTCTCTCAGACTTACCTTCTGATTTAACAATGGTCAGCAGCTGATAAAACTCGCCATTGGAATACCTGGAGTTGACTGGATGCATGCCACAAATTAGCCAAAGTTGACATGTCATACGCCCATACGCAATCGTACCAACATATGTCATTGTTTTGTTTGTTATTATGTGCTGTTATACTTTCTATTCTCGTTCCTTTCATATTGCTCTCTCTGTCTTTCCGAAATACGTTGAAAATATGTTTTATTATGTTTTAAAATCGTTTTGTTTTGATTAATGGTTCAAACTGAGTTTATCAAATAAATTTGATTTACTGGTATTTGTTTTGTGTTTCATAACAATGATACTGACGAACGTTCAAATTTCAAAACTTAAGTTCACCCAAGTTGTTGGACATAAGATTTACCGTTAGGTGTGCGTAACTTAGCGCGTTTATAAGCACAACGTCAAAAGCCTCTATTTATTCTGTTCAATTTGGTGTAGAATGCGCACTTCCAGGGGTACGCACAGATCTTTAATCTCAAATTCTGGTACAATCCAAACGGGTTCGCATTTACTAAAACGTTAATGTGAAACGGCCTAGAACAGAGTCCTTGGGAGACCAAAGCGCCGATCCTAAAAATGTGGAATTACAAGTGTCGTGCAAGAGAGGAGACATTTAAAAAAAGATCATCTCACTGCAGAAGTGGGTGAATTTACTTTCGAAATAAGTTATAGAGAAAAAAGATTATCTTAACCTTATAAAATCAAAACCACAACAACGTTACATGTTTCATAAAAGGTTCTGGCAATTAGAATATCAGAAATCACAACTTGGTCTTATGACTGATGCTTTTATCATATTCCAGACATTCACAGGGTCGGTGAGACCATTTTCATTAACGAGTAATGCTTCGTGTTTTAATGTTCTATAAAATAGAATAAATAAGGCATTGACTTTGACTTGAGAATCTCATATACGATCAGTTATTTCAATAAATGTAATTTCAAAAGGAATTTGTTTCATCTGTACCGGCGCCATGAATACTGCTCTAGGTTCCTTTACATTTAATAGTTTTATCACCATATGACAAACAATATTGTCAATTAATAGTCACTCATCAGAGTGACGATGGCAAACACAAACTGATTGATGAGCCGCTAATTGGGCCAAGTATGAGATGGGTTAGTGACGATTGAACAGTCTTTGCGTTTTCAATATTAAACACCTGGCTCCAATATCATAAAAAATACTCAGGATCAACGCTGAACTTTAGTTTCAACTCATTTAACCGAATAAAAGCATCGTATGTTACACATTATTGTATGTTTTAACTATTTTTAAAAAAGAACATTACCTCATAGAATTTGTCGATTAAAACATTGTGTCAATGTTTCAAAGATAACTTATACTATAACAAAAGCATATGTTGGGGTAATTTTCAAACAGCATTGAGTTGTTCTTAATTACATTCTATGCTGTAGAAAAAAAGTTCTTAGGAATCTTGACCAAAGTTGAATCAATATTGCCAATAAGAGAACACAATTTTAAAAGTTGTGAAAACATATGCGATTTTGATAGTATTTATAATATACAGTAAAATTGGTTGAGATTGAGATATGACTTTGTATTTTGGTGATATTCGGCCTGTAATATCGCAACAACAAACACACACACACCAACAAAAACATCTTAGTAATAAAATTATAAAAGAAAACAGTTCAATAATAATTTATAATCGTGTAATGCAGTTGTCGTACTTTTCAAACATTTTGTGTGCGGGTAGGGGGAGTGCAAAAATCCTGCTGCACTTACTACATTTGAAAACACATATAACTGGCCGTAATCTATTATTTATAAACGCCTCAATTGTGACATTTTCTACCAACTTAATAAAACTGCTATTACTTTGAAAGATGATATAAGCAAAAAGCAATACATATTGTCATTTTCTGGTTTCTGTCTGCATATCTTCTAATGACAATAAAGTTTATATCGATACAATCTAATATTCTACTAATGTTATCTCATTAAAAGTCTCTTTCATCTTAAACATCGCCATGAATATTGCTCTTGGTCCAATACCTTGTAAAAGTTTCATCACAATCTGACAAACAATATTGTCCAGCAATAATCACTCATCAGATTGTCAATGGTTAACACTAATTGTTTGATGAGCGGCTAATTGGACCGCGTTTGAGGTGTTCAGTAGGTAAATGAGCGTTGACTTGAGCGGCTCAGAGCGTCCGCCGCTCCAATCATCGTGCTTGAGTGAAGAGCTGAATTATCTTAACGCCTTTGACTCAGATCGTATATAAAAACAGCCGATCTTCCAAATTTCATCATATCTCTACCAAACGTTTACGTTTACACAACTTACTTAGACTGAACTGCTTTTAATAGAAATTTCAAAAATGCCTCCACAGAGTTTGGATTTTTGTTCCGTGTCACCGTTGGCCCGCCGCTTCGCAGCGCAGTAAGTTGATTTTATTGTTGTTTATTATCATAACATCATTGTGAAATTTTTCAGTAAACAATAAAATGAACTTGTTTTTTTTGCTAGCACTCCAAATTGATAATCCGATATGACAATAAATTGCTAACTTTCCAGAAACATGAGAAAGAAGCTTTCCGTTGACCACGATCTGAAATCAGAGGAAACAAAATTGGAGGAAATTTTCTACAAGAACTTCAACAAACGTAGGATTGACGTCAATGACGTTTACCATGATCAGAAAAGACGCCGAACTTCTGAGGTCCACCCGAAGTCATCCCAAATCAATGACGTCATCACAAATGAGAGCCGACCGTCTGACGTCATTCAGGCGGTTGAACGGCTCTCGATGAACTCCGACCTTGTGGCAGATGGGTCACGGGACAACGGGCTCCCGACCGTGGCCGGCAAACACAAGGATCTCATGGCCATTTTGCCGGAAACGGTGAGTTTTGTTTAATTTCTAAAGAAGCTTAAATCAGTGTTCTGAATAACAGGGTATTTTAGGCGATAAATGCCTTTTTACGTTCACATCCAAAATGTATTAATTTCTTATAATCCCCTCTTCAATAGAAAGCTTTCATTTTCTAGATAAGATTTTAAAATGCTAGTTATTATTATTTTGAAAAGAAAATGCCATCTCAACATCCTCATCAGAAAATGATGCTATATTTTTCAGATGTCAGCTGTACTGAATGGCGACTACGACCACCATATTGATCACTTGACCGTCATTGACTGTAGATACCCGTACGAGTTTGAAGGAGGCCATATCCGGGGCGCCATTAATCTCTACACAAAGGACTCCATCCGGAACTTCCTGAACGAGACAATGACCTCATCAGAAAAGAATCACGTGATCGTTTTTCACTGCGAGTTCTCATCAGAACGAGGCCCAAAGATGTACCGCCATCTTAGATCGCTGGATCGTGAATCGAACAAGGATTCTTACCCACAACTGAACTTCCCAGAGGTTTACCTCTTGGAAGGCGGATACAAGGAGTTTTATCACCAGTTCCAGGTATGTGCTATATTTAATATTTTATTGGTATAAATTTGTTTAGCATGTGGACGTTGGTTTCTTATTTCCAAGGCGAACGATAATGCACGCTGTACCCGGTCACATTTTCTTGACTTAAAAGATAAAACAGTTAAGAAAAATAATAATTTAATTTTATATTAAGATATTCATGTTTGACATACATATAATTATTAAACTATTCACACCAATAATATTTAAATATGTATTGTGATTTTTCTCCTTTCAGGACCAGTGCTTTCCCCAAATCTATGTTCCCATGTTGCACCAGGAGCACGTGGACGACTTACGTCACTTCCGTGTCAAGTCCAAGTCGTGGGCGGCAGGCGACAAACCACGTCACAGATCACGTTTAAGTAAATCTGCTGGAAGTTCTCTCAGACTTACCTTCTGATTTAACAATGGTCAGCAGCTGATAAAACTCGCCATTGGTATACCTGGAGATGACTGGATGCATGCCACAAATTAGCCAAAGTTGACATGTCATACGCCCATACGCAATCGTACCAACATATGTCATTGTTTTGTTTGTTATTATGTGCTGTTATACTTTCTATTCTCGTTCCTTTCATATTGCTCTCTCTGTCTTTCCGAAATACGTTGAAAATATGTTTTATTATGTTTTAAAATCGTTTTGTTTTGATTAATGGTTCAAACTGAGTTTATCAAATAAATTTGATTTACTGGTATTTGTTTTGTGTTTCATAACAATGATACTGACGAACGTTCAAATTTCAAAACTTTAGTTCACCCAAGTTGTTGGACATAAGATTTACCGTTAGGTGTGCGTAACTTAGCGCGTTTATAAGCACAACGTCAAAAGCCTCTATTTATTCTGTTCAATTTGGTGTAGAATGCGCACTTCCAGGGGTACGCACAGATCTTTAATCTCAAATTCTGGTACAATCCAAACGGGTTCGCATTTACTAAAACGTTAATGTGAAACGGCCTAGAACAGAGTCCTTGGGAGACCAAAGCGCCGATCCTAAAAATGTGGAATTACAAGTGTCGTGCAAGAGAGGAGACATTTAAAAAAAAGATCATCTCACTGCAGAAGTGGGTGAATTTACTTTCGAAATAAGTTATAGAGAAAAAAGATTATCTTAACCTTATAAAATCAAAAACCACAACAACGTTACATGTTTCACAAAAGGTTCTGGCAATTAGAATATCAGAAATCACAACTTGGTCTTATGACTGATGCTTTTATCATATTCCAGACATTCACAGGGTCGGTGAGACCATTTTCATTAACGAGTAACTTCGTGTTTTAATGTTCTATAAAATAGAATAAATAAGGCATTGACTTTGACTTGAGAATCTCATACGATCAGTTATTTCAATAAATGTAATTTCAAAAGGAATTTGTTTCATCTGTACCGGCGCCATGAATACTGCTCTAGGTTCCTTTACATTTAATAGTTTTATCACCATATGACAAACAATATTGTCAATTAATAGTCACTCATCAGAGTGACGATGGCAAACACAAACTGATTGATGAGCCGCTAATTGGGCCAAGTTTGAGATGGGTTAGTGACGATTGAACAGTCTTTGCGTTTTCAATATTAAACACCTGGCTCCAATATCATAAAAAATACTCAGGTCAACGCTGAACTTTAGTTTCAACTCATTTTACCGAATAAAAGCATCGTATGTTACACATTATTGTATGTTTTAACTATTTTTAAAAAAGAACATTACCTCATAGAATGTGTCGATTAAAACATTGTGTCAATGTTTCAAAGATAACTTATACTATAACAAAAGCATATGTTGGGGTAATTTTCAACAGCATTGAGTTGTTCTTAATTACATTGTATGCTGTAGAAAAAAGTTCTTAGGAATCTTGACCAAAGTTTGAATCAATATTGCCAATAAGAGAACACAATTTTAAAAGTTGTGAAAACATATACGATTTTGATAGTTTTATAATATACAGTAAAATTGGTTGAGATTGAGATATGACTTTGTATTTTTGTGATATTCGGCCTGTAATATCGCAACAACAAACAACACACACAACACCAACAAAACATCTTAGTAATAAAATTATAAAAGAAACAGTTCAATAATAATTTATAATCGTGTAATGCAGTTGTCGTACTTTTCAAACATTTTGTGTGCGGGTAGGGGGAGTGCAAAATCCTGCTGCACTTACTACATTTGAAAACACTTAACTGGCCCGTAATCTATTTATTTATAAACGCCTCAATTGTGACATTTTCTACCAACTTAATAAAACTGCTATTACTTTGAAAGATGATATTAGCAAAAAGCAATACATATTGTCATTTTCTGGTTTCTGTCTGCATATCTTCTAATGACAATAAAGTTTATATCGATACAATCTAATATTCTACTAATGTTATCTCATTAAAAGTCTCTTTCATCTAAACATCGCCATGAATATTGCTCTTGGTCCAATACCTTGTAAAAGTTTCATCACAATCTGACAAACAATATTGTCCAGCAATAATCACTCATCAGATTGTCAATGGTTAACACTAATTGTTTGATGAGCGGCTAATTGGACCGCGTTTGAGGTGTTCAGTAGGTAAATGAGCGTTGACTTGAGCGGCTCAGAGCGTCCGCCGCTCCAATCATCGTGCTTGAGTGAACAGCTGAATTATCTTAACGCCTTTGACTCAGATCGTATATAAAACAGCCGATCTTCCAAATTTCATCATATCTCTACCAAACGTTTACGTTTACACAACTTACTTAGACTGAACTGCTTTTAATAGAAATTTCAAAAATGCCTCCACAGAGTTTGGATTTTGTTCCGTGTCACACGTTGGCCCGCCGCTTCGCAGCGCAGTAAGTTGATTTTATTGTTTTTATTATCATAACATCATTGTGAAATTTTTCAGTAAACAATAAAATGAACTTGTTTTTTTTGCTAGCACTCCAAATTGATAATCCGATATGACAATAAATTGCTAACTTTCCAGAAACATGAGAAAGAAGCTTTCCGTTGACCACGATCTGAAATCAGAGGAAACAACATTGGAGGAAATTTTCTACAAGAACTTCAACAAACGTAGGATTGACGTCAATGACGTTTACCATGATCAGAAAAGACGCCGAACTTCTGAGGTCCACCCGAAGTCATCCCAAATCAATGACGTCATCACAAATGAGAGCCGACGTCTACGAGTGACGTCATTCAGGCGGTTGAACGGCTGTCGACGAACTCCGACCTTGTGGCAGATGGGTCACGGGACAACGGGCTCCCGACCGTGGCCGGCAAACACAAGGATCTCATGGCCATTTTGCCGGAAACGGTGAGTTTTGTTTAATTTCTAAAGAAGCTTAAATCAGTGTTCTGAATAACAGGGTATTTTAGGCGATAAATGCCTTTTTACGTTCACATCCAAAATGTATTAATTTCTTATAATCCCCTCTTCAATAGAAAGCTTTCATTTTCTAGATAAGATTTTAAAATGCTAGTTATTATTATTTTGAAAAGAAAATGCCATCTCAACATCCTCATCAGAAAATGATGCTATATTTTTCAGATGTCAGCTGTACTGAATGGCGACTACGACCACCATATTGATCACTTGACCGTCATTGACTGTAGATACCCGTACGAGTTTGAAGGAGGCCATATCCGGGGCGCCATTAATCTCTACACAAAGGACTCCATCCGGAACTTCCTGAACGAGACAATGACCTCATCAGAAAAGAATCACGTGATCGTTTTTCACTGCGAGTTCTCATCAGAACGAGGCCCAAAGATGTACCGCCATCTTAGATCGCTGGATCGTGAATCGAACAAGGATTCTTACCCACAACTGAACTTCCCAGAGGTTTACCTCTTGGAAGGCGGATACAAGGAGTTTTATCACCAGTTCCAGGTATGTGCTATATTTAATATTTTATTGGTATAAATTTGTTTAGCATGTGGACGTTGGTTTCTTATTTCCAAGGCGAACGATAATGCACGCTGTACCCGGTCACATTTTCTTGACTTAAAGATAAAACAGTTAAGAAAAATATAATTTAATTTTATATTAAGATATTCATGTTTGACATACATATAATTATTAAACTATTCACACCAATAATATTTAAATATGTATTGTGTTTTTCTCCTTTCAGGACCAGTGCTTTCCCCAAATCTATGTTCCCATGTTGCACCAGGAGCACGTGGACGACTTACGTCACTTCCGTGTCAAGTCCAAGTCGTGGGCGGCAGGCGACAAACCACGTCACAGATCACGTTTAAGTAAATCTGCTGGAAGTTCTCTCAGACTTACCTTCTGATTTAACAATGGTCAGCAGCTGATAAAAACTCGCCATTGGAATACCTGGAGATGACTGGATGCATGCCACAAATTAGCCAAAGTTGACATGTCATACGCCCATACGCAATCGTACCAACATATGTCATTGTTTTGTTTGTTATTATGTGCTGTTATACTTTCTATTCTCGTTCCTTTCATATTGCTCTCTCTGTCTTTCCGAAATACGTTGAAAATATGTTTTATTATGTTTTAAAATCGTTTTGTTTTGATTAATGGTTCAAACTGAGTTTATCAATAAATTTGATTTACTGGTATTTGTTTTGTGTTTCATAACAATGATACTGACGAACGTTCAAATTTCAAAACTTTAGTTCACCCAAGTTGTTGGACATAAGATTTACCGTTAGGTGTGCGTAACTTAGCGCGTTTATAAGCACAACGTCAAAAGCCTCTATTTATTCTGTTCAATTTGGTGTAGAATGCGCACTTCCAGGGGTACGCACAGATCTTTAATCTCAAATTCTGGTACAATCCAAACGGGTTCGCATTTACTAAAACGTTAATGTGAAACGGCCTAGAACAGAGTCCTTGGGAGACCAAAGCGCCGATCCTAAAATGTGGAATTACAAGTGTCGTGCAAGAGAGGAGACATTTAAAAAAAGATCATCTCACTGCAGAAGTGGGTGAATTTACTTTCGAAATAAGTTATAGAGAAAAAAGATTATCTTAACCTTATAAAATCAAAAACCACAACAACGTTACATGTTTCACAAAAGGTTCTGGCAATTAGAATATCAGAAATCACAACTTGGTCTTATGACTGATGCTTTTATCATATTCCAGACATTCACAGGGTCGGTGAGACCATTTTCATTAACGAGTAATGCTTCGTGTTTTAATGTTCTATAAAATAGAATAAATAAGGCATTGACTTTGACTTGAGAATCTCATATACGATCAGTTATTTCAATAAATGTAATTTCAAAAGGAATTTGTTTCATCTGTACCGGCGCCATGAATACTGCTCTAGGTTCCTTTACATTTAATAGTTTTATCACCATATGACAAACAATATTGTCAATTAATAGTCACTCATCAGAGTGACGATGGCAAACACAAACTGATTGATGAGCCGCTAATTGGGCCAAGTATGAGATGGGTTAGTGACGATTGAACAGTCTTTGCGTTTTCAATATTAAACACCTGGCTCCAATATCATAAAAAATACTCAGGTCAACGCTGAACTTTAGTTTCAACTCATTTAACCGAATAAAAGCATCGTATGTTACACATTATTGTATGTTTTAAACTATTTTTAAAAAAGAACATTACCTCATAGAATGTCCGATTAAAACATTGTGTCAATGTTTCAAAGATAACTTATACTATAACAAAAGCATATGTTGGGGTAATTTCAACAGCATTGAGTTGTTCTTAATTACATTATGCTGTAGAAAAAGTTCTTAGAATCTTGACCAAAGTTTGAATCAATATTGCCAATAAGAGAACACAATTTTAAAAGTTGTGAAAACATATACGATTTTGATAGTTTTTATAATATACAGTAAAATTGGTTGAGATTGAGATATGACTTTGTATTTTTGTGATATTCGGCCTGTAATATCGCAACAACAAACAACCACACACCAACAAAAACATCTTAGTAATAAAATTATAAAAGAAAACAGTTCAATAATAATTTATAATCGTGTAATGCAGTTGTCGTACTTTTCAAACATTTTGTGTTGCGGGTAGGGGGAGTGCAAAATCCTGCTGCACTTACACATTTGAAAACACATATAACTGGCCGTAATCTATTATTTATAAACGCCTCAATTGTGACATTTTCTACCAACTTAATAAAACTGCTATTACTTTGAAAGATGATATAGCAAAAAGCAATACATATTGTCATTTTCTGGTTTCTGTCTGCATATCTTCTAATGACAATAAAGTTTATATCGATACAATCTAATATTCTACTAATGTTATCTCATTAAAAGTCTCTTTCATCTTAAACATCGCCATGAATATTGCTCTTGGTCCAATACCTTGTAAAAGTTTCATCACAATCTGACAAACAATATTGTCCAGCAATAATCACTCATCAGATTGTCAATGGTTAACACTAATTGTTTGATGAGCGGCTAATTGGACCGCGTTTGAGGTGTTCAGTAGGTAAATGAGCGTTGACTTGAGCGGCTCAGAGCGTCCGCCGCTCCAATCATCGTGCTTGAGTGAACAGCTGAATTATCTTAACGCCTTTGACTCAGATCGTATATAAAACAGCCGATCTTCCAAATTTCATCATATCTCTACCAAACGTTTACGTTTACACAACTTACTTAGACTGAACTGCTTTTAATAGAAATTTCAAAAATGCCTCCACAGAGTTTGGATTTTTGTTCCGTGTCACCGTTGGCCCGCGCTTCGCAGCGCAGTAAGTTGATTTTATTGTTGTTTATTATCATAACATCATTGTGAAATTTTTCAGTAAACAATAAAATGAACTTGTTTTTTTTGCTAGCACTCCAAATTGATAATCCGATATGACAATAAATTGCTAACTTTCCAGAAACATGAGAAAGAAGCTTTCCGTTGACCACGATCTGAAATCAGAGGAAACAACATTGGAGGAAATTTTCTACAAGACTTCAACAAACGTAGGATTGACGTCAATGACGTTTACCATGATCAGAAAAGACGCCGAACTTCTGAGGTCCACCCGAAGTCATCCAAATCAATGACGTCATCACAAATGAGAGCCGACGTCTACGAGTGACGTCATTCAGGCGGTTGAACGGCTGTCGACGAACTCCGACCTTGTGGCAGATGGGTCACGGGACAACGGGCTCCCGACCGTGGCCGGCAAACACAAGGATCTCATGGCCATTTTGCCGGAAACGGTGAGTTTTGTTTAATTTCTAAAGAAGCTTAAATCAGTGTTCTGAATAACAGGTATTTTAGGCGATAAATGCCTTTTTACGTTCACATCCAAAATGTATTAATTTCTTATAATCCCCTCTTCAATAGAAAGCTTTCATTTTCTAGATAAGATTTTAAAATGCTAGTTATTATTATTTTGAAAGAAAATGCCATCTCAACATCCTCATCAGAAAATGATGCTATATTTTTCAGATGTCAGCTGTACTGAATGGCGACTACGACCACCATATTGATCACTTGACCGTCATTGACTGTAGATACCCGTACGAGTTTGAAGGAGGCCATATCCGGGCGCCATTAATCTCTACACAAAGGACTCCATCCGGAACTTCCTGAACGAGACAATGACCTCATCAGAAAAGAATCACGTGATCGTTTTTCACTGCGAGTTCTCATCAGAACGAGGCCCAAAGATGTACCGCCATCTTAGATCGCTGGATCGTGAATCGAACAAGGATTCTTACCCACAACTGAACTTCCCAGAGGTTACCTCTTGGAAGGCGGATACAAGGAGTTTTATCACCAGTTCCAGGTATGTGCTATATTTAATATTTTATTGGTATAAATTTGTTTAGCATGTGGACGTTGGTTTCTTATTTCCAAGGCGAACGATAATGCACGCTGTACCCGGTCACATTTTCTTGACTTAAAAGATAAAACAGTTAAGAAAAATAATAATTTAATTTTATATTAAGATATTCATGTTTGACATACATATAATTATTAAACTATTCACACCAATAATATTTAAATATGTATTGTGATTTTTCTCCTTTCAGGACCAGTGCTTTCCCCAAATCTATGTTCCCATGTTGCACCAGGAGCACGTGGACGACTTACGTCACTTCCGTGTCAAGTCCAAGTCGTGGGCGGCAGGCGACAAACCACGTCACAGATCACGTTTAAGTAAATCTGCTGGAAGTTCTCTCAGACTTACCTTCTGATTTAACAATGGTCAGCAGCTGATAAAACTCGCCATTGGAATACCTGGAGATGACTGGATGCATGCCACAAATTAGCCAAAGTTGACATGTCATACGCCCATACGCAATCGTACCAACATATGTCATTGTTTTGTTTGTTATTATGTGCTGTTATACTTTCTATTCTCGTTCCTTTCATATTGCTCTCTCTGTCTTTCCGAAATACGTTGAAAATATGTTTTATTATGTTTTAAAATCGTTTTGTTTTGATTAATGGTTCAAACTGAGTTTATCAAATAAATTTGATTTACTGGTATTTGTTTTGTGTTTCATAACAATGATACTGACGAGCGTTCAAATTTCAAAACTTTAGTTCACCCAAGTTGTTGGACATAAGATTTACCGTTAGGTGTGCGTAACTTAGCGCGTTTATAAGCACAACGTCAAAAGCCTCTATTTATTCTGTTCAATTTGGTGTAGAATGCGCACTTCCAGGGGTACGCACAGATCTTTAATCTCAAATTCTGGTACAATCCAAACGGGTTCGCATTTACTAAAACGTTAATGTGAAACGGCCTAGAACAGAGTCCTTGGGAGACCAAAGCGCCGATCCTAAAAATGTGGAATTACAAGTGTCGTGCAAGAGAGGAGACATTTAAAAAAAGATCATCTCACTGCAGAAGTGGGTGAATTTAATTTCGAAATAAGTTATAGAGAAAAAAGATTATCTTAACCTTATAAAATCAAAAACCACAACAACGTTACATGTTTCACAAAAGGTTCTGGCAATTAGAATATCAGAAATCACAACTTGGTCTTATGACTGATGCTTTTATCATATTCCAGACATTCACAGGGTCGGTGAGACCATTTTCATTAACGAGTAATGCTTCGTGTTTTAATGTTCTATAAAATAGAATAAATAAGGCATTGACTTTGACTTGAGAATCTCATATACGATCAGTTATTTCAATAAATGTAATTTCAAAAGGAATTTGTTTCATCTGTACCGGCGCCATGAATACTGCTCTAGGTTCCTTTACATTTAATAGTTTTATCACCATATGACAAACAATATTGTCAATTAATAGTCACTCATCAGAGTGACGATGGCAAACACAAACTGATTGATGAGCCGCTAATTGGGCCAAGTATGAGATGGGTTAGTGACGATTGAACAGTCTTTGCGTTTTCAATATTAAACACCTGGCTCCAATATCATAAAAAATACTCAGGTCAACGCTGAACTTTAGTTTCAACTCATTTAACCGAATAAAAGCATCGTATGTTACACATTATTGTATGTTTTAACTATTTTTAAAAAAGATCATTACCTCATAGAATGTGTCGATTAAAACATTGTGTCAATGTTTCAAAGATAACTTATACTATAACAAAAGCATATGTTGGGGTAATTTTCAACAGCATTGAGTTGTTCTTAATTACATTTTATGCTGTAAAAAAAAGTTCTTAGGAATCTTGACCAAAGTTTGAATCAATATTGCCAATAAGAGAACACAATTTTAAAAGTTGTGAAAACATATACGATTTTGATAGTATTTATAATATACAGTAAAATTGGTTGAGATTGAGATATGACTTTGTATTTTTGTGATATTCGGCCTGTAATATCGCAACAACAAACACACACACACCAACAAAAACATCTTAGTAATAAAATTATAAAAGAAAACAGTTCAATAATAATTTATAATCGTGTGATGCAGTTGTCGTACTTTTCAAACATTTTGTGTGCGGGTAGGGGGAGTGCAAAATCCTGCTGCACTTACTACATTTGAAAACACATATAACTGGCCGTAATCTATTATTTATAAACGCCTCAATTGTGACATTTTCTACCAACTTAATAAAACTGCTATTACTTTGAAAGATGATATAAGCAAAAAGCAATACATATTGTCATTTTCTGGTTTCTGTCTGCATATCTTCTAATGACAATAAAGTTTATATCGATACAATCTAATATTCTACTAATGTTATCTCATTAAAAGTCTCTTTCATCTTAAACATCGCCATGAATATTGCTCTTGGTCCAATACCTTGTAAAAGGTTCATCACAATCTGACAAACAATATTGTCCAGCAATAATCACTCATCAGATTGTCAATGGTTAACACTAATTGTTTGATGAGCGGCTAATTGGACCGCGTTTGAGGTGTTCAGTAGGTAAATGAGCGTTGACTTGAGCGGCTCAGAGCGTCCGCCGCTCCAATCATCGTGCTTGAGTGAACAGCTGAATTATCTTAACGCCTTTGACTCAGATCGTATATAAAACAGCCGATCTTCCAAATTTCATCATATCTCTACCAAACGTTTACGTTTACACAACTTACTTAGACTGAACTGCTTTTAATAGAAATTTCAAAAATGCCTCCACAGAGTTTGGATTTTTGTTCCGTGTCACCGTTGGCCCGCCGCTTCGCAGCGCAGTAAGTTGATTTTATTGTTCTTTATTATCATAACATCATTGTGAAATTTTTCAGTAAACAATAAAATGAACTTGTTTTTTTTTGCTAGCACTCCAAATTGATAATCCGATATGACAATAAATTGCTAACTTTCCAGAAACATGAGAAAGAAGCTTTCCGTTGACCACGATCTGAAATCAGAGGAAACAACATTGGAGGAAATTTTCTACAAGAACTTCAACAAACGTAGGATTGACGTCAATGACGTTTACCATGATCAGAAAAGACGCCGAACTTCTGAGGTCCACCCGAAGTCATCCCAAATCAATGACGTCATCACAAATGAGAGCCGACCGTCTACGAGTGACGTCATTCAGGCGGTTGAACGGCTGTCGACGAACTCCGACCTTGTGGCAGATGGGTCACGGGACAACGGGCTCCCGACCGTGGCCGGCAAACACAAGGATCTCATGGCCATTTTGCCGGAAACGGTGAGTTTTGTTTAATTTCTAAAGAAGCTTAAATCAGTGTTCTGAATAACAGGGTATTTTAGGCGATAAATGCCTTTTTACGTTCACATCCAAAATGTATTAATTTCTTATAATCCCCTCTTCAATAGAAAGCTTTCATTTTCTAGATAAGATTTTAAAATGCTAGTTATTATTATTTTGAAAAGAAAATGCCATCTCAACATCCTCATCAGAAAATGATGCTATATTTTTCAGATGTCAGCTGTACTGAATGGCGACTACGACCACCATATTGATCACTTGACCGTCATTGACTGTAGATACCCGTACGAGTTTGAAGGAGGCCATATCCGGGCGCCATTAATCTCTACACAAAGGACTCCATCCGGAACTTCCTGAACGAGACAATGACCTCATCAGAAAAGAATCACGTGATCGTTTTTCACTGCGAGTTCTCATCAGAACGAGGCCCAAAGATGTACCGCCATCTTAGATCGCTGGATCGTGAATCGAACAAGGATTCTTACCCACAACTGAACTTCCCAGAGGTTTACCTCTTGGAAGGCGGATACAAGGAGTTTTATCACCAGTTCCAGGTATGTGCTATATTTAATATTTTATTGGTATAAATTTGTTTAGCATGTGGACGTTGGTTTCTTATTTCCAAGGCGAACGATAATGCACGCTGTACCCGGTCACATTTTCTTGACTTAAAAGATAAAACAGTTAAGAAAAATAATAATTTAATTTTATATTAAGATATTCATGTTTGACATACATATAATTATTAAACTATTCACACCAATAATATTTAAATATGTATTGTGATTTTTCTCCTTTCAGGACCAGTGCTTTCCCCAAATCTATGTTCCCATGTTGCACCAGGAGCACGTGGACGACTTACGTCACTTCCGTGTCAAGTCCAAGTCGTGGGCGGCAGGCGACAAACCACGTCACAGATCACGTTTAAGTAAATCTGCTGGAAGTTCTCTCAGACTTACCTTCTGATTTAACAATGGTCAGCAGCTGATAAAACTCGCCATTGGAATACCTGGAGATGACTGGATGCATGCCACAAATTAGCCAAAGTTGACATGTCATACGCCCATACGCAATCGTACCAACATATGTCATTGTTTTGTTTGTTATTATGTGCTGTTATACTTTCTATTCTCGTTCCTTTCATATTGCTCTCTCTGTCTTTCCGAAATACGTTGAAAATATGTTTTATTATGTTTTAAAATCGTTTTGTTTTGATTAATGGTTCAAACTGAGTTTATCAAATAAATTTGATTTACTGGTATTTGTTTTGTGTTTCATAACAATGATACTGACGAACGTTCAAATTTCAAAACTTAAGTTCACCCAAGTTGTTGGACATAAGATTTACCGTTAGGTGTGCGTAACTTAGCGCGTTTATAAGCACAACGTCAAAAGCCTCTATTTATTCTGTTCAATTTGGTGTAGAATGCGCACTTCCAGGGGTACGCACAGATCTTTAATCTCAAATTCTGGTACAATCCAAACGGGTTCGCATTTACTAAAACGTTAATGTGAAACGGCCTAGAACAGAGTCCTTGGGAGACCAAAGCGCCGATCCTAAAAATGTGGAATTACAAGTGTCGTGCAAGAGAGGAGACATTTAAAAAAAGATCATCTCACTGCAGAAGTGGGTGAATTTACTTTCGAAATAAGTTATAGAGAAAAAAGATTATCTTAACCTTATAAAATCAAAAACCACAACAACGTTACATGTTTCACAAAAGGTTCTGGCAATTAGAATATCAGAAATCACAACTTGGTCTTATGACTGATGCTTTTATCATATTCCAGACATTCACAGGGTCGGTGAGACCATTTTCATTAACGAGTAATGCTTCGTGTTTTAATGTTCTATAAAATAGAATAAATAAGGCATTGACTTTGACTTGAGAATCTCATATACGATCAGTTATTTCAATAAATGTAATTTCAAAAGGAATTTGTTTCATCTGTACCGGCGCCATGAATACTGCTCTAGGTTCCTTTACATTTAATAGTTTTATCACCATATGACAAACAATATTGTCAATTAATAGTCACTCATCAGAGTGACGATGGCAAACACAAACTGATTGATGAGCCGCTAATTGGGCCAAGTATGAGATGGGTTAGTGACGATTGAACAGTCTTTGCGTTTTCAATATTAAACACCTGGCTCCAATATCATAAAAAATACTCAGGTCAACGCTGAACTTTAGTTTCAACTCATTTAACCGAATAAAAGCATCGTATGTTACACATTATTGTATGTTTTAAACTATTTTTAAAAAAGAACATTACCTCATAGAATGTGTCGATTAAAACATTGTGTCAATGTTTCAAAGATAACTTATACTATAACAAAAGCATATGTTGGGGTAATTTTCAACAGCATTGAGTTGTTCTTGATTACATTCTATGCTGTAGAGAAAAGTTCTTAGGAATCTTGACCAAAGTTTGAATCAATATTGCCAATAAGAGAACACAATTTTAAAAGTTGTGAAAACATATACGATTTTGATAGTATTTATAATATACAGTAAAATTGGTTGAGATTGAGATATGACTTTGTATTTTTGTGATATTCGGCCTGTAATATCGCAACAACAAACACACACACACCAACAAAAACATCTTAGTAATAAAATTATAAAAGAAAACAGTTCAATAATAATTTATAATCGTGTAATGCAGTTGTCGTACTTTTCAAACATTTTGTGTGCGGGTAGGGGGAGTGCAAAATCCTGCTGCACTTACTACATTTGAAAACACATATAACTGGCCGCAATCTATTATTTATAAACGCCTCAATTGTGACATTTTCTACCAACTTAATAAAACTGCTATTACTTTGAAAGATGATATAAGCAAAAAGCAATACATATTGTCATTTTCTGGTTTCTGTCTGCATATCTTCTAATGACAATAAAGTTTATATCGATACAATCTAATATTCTACTAATGTTATCTCATTAAAAGTCTCTTTCATCTTAAACATCGCCATGAATATTGCTCTTGGTCCAATACCTTGTAAAAGGTTCATCACAATCTGACAAACAATATTGTCCAGCAATAATCACTCATCAGATTGTCAATGGTTAACACTAATTGTTTGATGAGCGGCTAATTGGACCGCGTTTGAGGTGTTCAGTAGGTAAATGAGCGTTGACTTGAGCGGCTCAGAGCGTCCGCCGCTCCAATCATCGTGCTTGAGTGAACAGCTGAATTATCTTAACGCCTTTGACTCAGATCGTATATAAAACAGCCGATCTTCCAAATTTCATCATATCTCTACCAAACGTTTACGTTTACACAACTTACTTAGACTGAACTGCTTTTAATAGAAATTTCAAAAATGCCTCCACAGAGTTTGGATTTTTGTTCCGTGTCACCGTTGGCCCGCCGCTTCGCAGCGCAGTAAGTTGATTTTATTGTTCTTTATTATCATAACATCATTGTGAAATTTTTCAGTAAACAATAAAATGAACTTGTTTTTTTTGCTAGCACTCCAAATTGATAATCCGATATGACAATAAATTGCTAACTTTCCAGAAACATGAGAAAGAAGCTTTCCGTTGACCACGATCTGAAATCAGAGGAAACAACATTGGAGGAAATTTTCTACAAGAACTTCAACAAACGTAGGATTGACGTCAATGACGTTTACCATGATCAGAAAAGACGCCGAACTTCTGAGGTCCACCCGAAGTCATCCCAAATCAATGACGTCATCACAAATGAGAGCCGACCGTCTACGAGTGACGTCATTCAGGCGGTTGAACGGCTGTCGACGAACTCCGACCTTGTGGCAGATGGGTCACGGGACAACGGGCTCCCGACCGTGGCCGGCAAACACAAGGATCTCATGGCCATTTTGCCGGAAACGGTGAGTTTTGTTTAATTTCTAAAGAAGCTTAAATCAGTGTTCTGAATAACAGGGTATTTTAGGCGATAAATGCCTTTTTACGTTCACATCCAAAATGTATTAATTTCTTATAATCCCCTCTTCAATAGAAAGCTTTCATTTTCTAGATAAGATTTTAAAATGCTAGTTATTATTATTTTGAAAAGAAAATGCCATCTCAACATCCTCATCAGAAAATGATGCTATATTTTTCAGATGTCAGCTGTACTGAATGGCGACTACGACCACCATATTGATCACTTGACCGTCATTGACTGTAGATACCCGTACGAGTTTGAAGGAGGCCATATCCGGGCGCCATTAATCTCTACACAAAGGACTCCATCCGGAACTTCCTGAACGAGACAATGACCTCATCAGAAAAGAATCACGTGATCGTTTTTCACTGCGAGTTCTCATCAGAACGAGGCCCAAAGATGTACCGCCATCTTAGATCGCTGGATCGTGAATCGAACAAGGATTCTTACCCACAACTGAACTTCCCAGAGGTTTACCTCTTGGAAGGCGGATACAAGGAGTTTTATCACCAGTTCCAGGTATGTGCTATATTTAATATTTTATTGGTATAAATTTGTTTAGCATGTGGACGTTGGTTTCTTATTTCCAAGGCGAACGATAATGCACGCTGTACCCGGTCACATTTTCTTGACTTAAAAGATAAAACAGTTAAGAAAAATAATAATTTAATTTTATATTAAGATATTCATGTTTGACATACATATAATTATTAAACTATTCACACCAATAATATTTAAATATGTATTGTGATTTTTCTCCTTTCAGGACCAGTGCTTTCCCCAAATCTATGTTCCCATGTTGCACCAGGAGCACGTGGACGACTTACGTCACTTCCGTGTCAAGTCCAAGTCGTGGGCGGCAGGCGACAAACCACGTCACAGATCACGTTTAAGTAAATCTGCTGGAAGTTCTCTCAGACTTACCTTCTGATTTAACAATGGTCAGCAGCTGATAAAACTCGCCATTGGAATACCTGGAGATGACTGGATGCATGCCACAAATTAGCCAAAGTTGACATGTCATACGCCCATACGCAATCGTACCAACATATGTCATTGTTTTGTTTGTTATTATGTGCTGTTATACTTTCTATTCTCGTTCCTTTCATATTGCTCTCTCTGTCTTTCCGAAATACGTTGAAAATATGTTTTATTATGTTTTAAAATCGTTTTGTTTTGATTAATGGTTCAAACTGAGTTTATCAAATAAATTTGATTTACTGGTATTTGTTTTGTGTTTCATAACAATGATACTGACGAACGTTCAAATTTCAAAACTTAAGTTCACCCAAGTTGTTGGACATAAGATTTACCGTTAGGTGTGCGTAACTTAGCGCGTTTATAAGCACAACGTCAAAAGCCTCTATTTATTCTGTTCAATTTGGTGTAGAATGCGCACTTCCAGGGGTACGCACAGATCTTTAATCTCAAATTCTGGTACAATCCAAACGGGTTCGCATTTACTAAAACGTTAATGTGAAACGGCCTAGAACAGAGTCCTTGGGAGACCAAAGCGCCGATCCTAAAAATGTGGAATTACAAGTGTCGTGCAAGAGAGGAGACATTTAAAAAA
This sequence comes from Mya arenaria, assembly GCF_026914265.1. NCBI lineage: Eukaryota > Metazoa > Mollusca > Bivalvia > Myida > Myidae > Mya > Mya arenaria. The sequence goes on along the minus strand of NC_069130.1, from coordinate 41,601,821 downwards.
AGATCATCTCACTGCAGAAGTGGGTGAATTTACTTTCGAAATAAGTTATAGAGAAAAAAGATTATCTTAACCTTATAAAATCAAAAACCACAACAACGTTACATGTTTCACAAAAGGTTCTGGCAATTAGAATATCAGAAATCACAACTTGGTCTTATGACTGATGCTTTTATCATATTCCAGACATTCACAGGGTCGGTGAGACCATTTTCATTAACGAGTAATGCTTCGTGTTTTAATGTTCTATAAAATAGAATAAATAAGGCATTGACTTTGACTTGAGAATCTCATATACGATCAGTTATTTCAATAAATGTAATTTCAAAAGGAATTTGTTTCATCTGTACCGGCGCCATGAATACTGCTCTAGGTTCCTTTACATTTAATAGTTTTATCACCATATGACAAACAATATTGTCAATTAATAGTCACTCATCAGAGTGACGATGGCAAACACAAACTGATTGATGAGCCGCTAATTGGGCCAAGTATGAGATGGGTTAGTGACGATTGAACAGTCTTTGCGTTTTCAATATTAAACACCTGGCTCCAATATCATAAAAAATACTCAGGTCAACGCTGAACTTTAGTTTCAACTCATTTAACCGAATAAAAGCATCGTATGTTACACATTATTGTATGTTTTAACTATTTTTAAAAAAGAACATTACCTCATAGAATTTGTCGATTAAAACATTGTGTCAATGTTTCAAAGATAACTTATACTATAACAAAAGCATATGTTGGGGTAATTTTCAACAGCATTGAGTTGTTCTTAATTACATTCTATGCTGTAGAAAAAAGTTCTTAGGAATCTTGACCAAAGTTTGAATCAATATTGCCAATAAGAGAACACAATTTTAAAAGTTGTGAAAACATATACGATTTTGATAGTATTTATAATATACAGTAAAATTGGTTGAGATTGAGATATGACTTTGTATTTTTGTGATATTCGGCCTGTAATATCGCAACAACAAACACACACACACCAACAAAAACATCTTAGTAATAAAATTATAAAAGAAAACAGTTCAATAATAATTTATAATCGTGTAATGCAGTTGTCGTACTTTTCAAACATTTTGTGTGCGGGTAGGGGGAGTGCAAAATCCTGCTGCACTTACTACATTTGAAAACACATATAACTGGCCGCAATCTATTATTTATAAACGCCTCAATTGTGACATTTTCTACCAACTTAATAAAACTGCTATTACTTTGAAAGATGATATAAGCAAAAAGCAATACATATTGTCATTTTCTGGTTTCTGTCTGCATATCTTCTAATGACAATAAAGTTTATATCGATACAATCTAATATTCTACTAATGTTATCTCATTAAAAGTCTCTTTCATCTTAAACATCGCCATGAATATTGCTCTTGGTCCAATACCTTGTAAAAGGTTCATCACAATCTGACAAACAATATTGTCCAGCAATAATCACTCATCAGATTGTCAATGGTTAACACTAATTGTTTGATGAGCGGCTAATTGGACCGCGTTTGAGGTGTTCAGTAGGTAAATGAGCGTTGACTTGAGCGGCTCAGAGCGTCCGCCGCTCCAATCATCGTGCTTGAGTGAACAGCTGAATTATCTTAACGCCTTTGACTCAGATCGTATATAAAACAGCCGATCTTCCAAATTTCATCATATCTCTACCAAACGTTTACGTTTACACAACTTACTTAGACTGAACTGCTTTTAATAGAAATTTCAAAAATGCCTCCACAGAGTTTGGATTTTTGTTCCGTGTCACCGTTGGCCCGCCGCTTCGCAGCGCAGTAAGTTGATTTTATTGTTCTTTATTATCATAACATCATTGTGAAATTTTTCAGTAAACAATAAAATGAACTTGTTTTTTTTGCTAGCACTCCAAATTGATAATCCGATATGACAATAAATTGCTAACTTTCCAGAAACATGAGAAAGAAGCTTTCCGTTGACCACGATCTGAAATCAGAGGAAACAACATTGGAGGAAATTTTTTACAAGAACTTCAACAAACGTAGGATTGACGTCAATGACGTTTACCATGATCAGAAAAGACGCCGAACTTCTGAGGTCCACCCGAAGTCATCCCAAATCAATGACGTCATCACAAATGAGAGCCGACCGTCTACGAGTGACGTCATTCAGGCGGTTGAACGGCTCTCGACGAACTCCGACCTTGTGGCAGATGGGTCACGGGACAACGGGCTCCCGACCGTGGCCGGCAAACACAAGGATCTCATGGCCATTTTGCCGGAAACGGTGAGTTTTGTTTAATTTCTAAAGAAGCTTAAATCAGTGTTCTGAATAACAGGGTATTTTAGGCGATAAATGCCTTTTTACGTTCACATCCAAAATGTATTAATTTCTTATAATCCCCTCTTCAATAGAAAGCTTTCATTTTCTAGATAAGATTTTAAAATGCTAGTTATTATTATTTTGAAAAGAAAATGCCATCTCAACATCCTCATCAGAAAATGATGCTATATTTTTCAGATGTCAGCTGTACTGAATGGCGACTACGACCACCATATTGATCACTTGACCGTCATTGACTGTAGATACCCGTACGAGTTTGAAGGAGGCCATATCCGGGGCGCCATTAATCTCTACACAAAGGACTCCATCCGGAACTTCCTGAACGAGACAATGACCTCATCAGAAAAGAATCACGTGATCGTTTTTCACTGCGAGTTCTCATCAGAACGAGGCCCAAAGATGTACCGCCATCTTAGATCGCTGGATCGTGAATCGAACAAGGATTCTTACCCACAACTGAACTTCCCAGAGGTTTACCTCTTGGAAGGCGGATACAAGGAGTTTTATCACCAGTTCCAGGTATGTGCTATATTTAATATTTTATTGGTATAAATTTGTTTAGCATGTGGACGTTGGTTTCTTATTTCCAAGGCGAACGATAATGCACGCTGTACCCGGTCACATTTTCTTGACTTAAAAGATAAAACAGTTAAGAAAAATAATAATTTAATTTTATATTAAGATATTCATGTTTGACATACATATAATTATTAAACTATTCACACCAATAATATTTAAATATGTATTGTGATTTTTCTCCTTTCAGGACCAGTGCTTTCCCCAAATCTATGTTCCCATGTTGCACCAGGAGCACGTGGACGACTTACGTCACTTCCGTGTCAAGTCCAAGTCGTGGGCGGCAGGCGACAAACCACGTCACAGATCACGTTTAAGTAAATCTGCTGGAAGTTCTCTCAGACTTACCTTCTGATTTAACAATGGTCAGCAGCTGATAAAACTCGCCATTGGAATACCTGGAGATGACTGGATGCATGCCACAAATTAGCCAAAGTTGACATGTCATACGCCCATACGCAATCGTACCAACATATGTCATTGTTTTGTTTGTTATTATGTGCTGTTATACTTTCTATTCTCGTTCCTTTCATATTGCTCTCTCTGTCTTTCCGAAATACGTTGAAAATATGTTTTATTATGTTTTAAAATCGTTTTGTTTTGATTAATGGTTCAAACTGAGTTTATCAAATAAATTTGATTTACTGGTATTTGTTTTGTGTTTCATAACAATGATACTGACGAACGTTCAAATTTCAAAACTTTAGTTCACCCAAGTTGTTGGACATAAGATTTACCGTTAGGTGTGCGTAACTTAGCGCGTTTATAAGCACAACGTCAAAAGCCTCTATTTATTCTGTTCAATTTGGTGTAGAATGCGCACTTCCAGGGGTACGCACAGATCTTTAATCTCAAATTCTGGTACAATCCAAACGGGTTCGCATTTACTAAAACGTTAATGTGAAATGGCCTAGAACAGAGTCCTTGGGAGACCAAAGCGCCGATCCTAAAAATGTGGAATTACAAGTGTCGTGCAAGAGAGGAGACATTTAAAAAAAGATCATCTCACTGCAGAAGTGGGTGAATTTACTTTCGAAATAAGTTATAGAGAAAAAAGGTTATCTTAACCTTATAAAATCAAAAACCACAACAACGTTACATGTTTCACAAAAGGTTCTGGCAATTAGAATATCAGAAATCACAACTTGGTCTTATGACTGATGCTTTTATCATATTCCAGACATTCACAGGTCGGTGAGACCATTTTCATTAACGAGTAATACTTCGTGTTTTAAAGTTCTATAAAATAGAATAAATAAAGCATTGACTTTGATTTTAGAATCTCAGATACGATTAGTTATTTCAATAAATTTAATTTCAAAAGGAATTTATTTCATCTGTACCGGCGCCATGAATACTGCTCTAGGTTCCTTTACATTTAATAGTTTTATCACCATATGACAAACAATATTGTCAATTAATAGTCACTCATCAGAGTGACGATGGCAAACACAAACTGATTGATTAGCCGCTAATTGGGCCAAGTTTGAGATGGGTTAGTGACGATTGAACAGTCTTTGCGTTTTCAATATTAAACACCTGGCTCCAATATCATAAAAAATACTCAGGTCTACGCTGAACTCTAGTTTCAACTCATTTTACCGAATAAAAGCATCGTATGTTACACATTATTGCATGTTTTAACTATTTTTAAAAAAGAACATTACCTCATAGAATGTGTCGATTAAAACATTGTGTCAATGTTTCAAAGATAACTTATACTATAGCAATAGCATATGTTGGGGTAATTTTCAACAGCATTGAGTTGTTCTTAATTACATTTTATACTGTAGAGAGAGAGAGAGAGAGAGAGAGAGAGAGAGAGAGAGAGAGAGAGAGAGAGAGAGAGATTATCTATAGTCGGAGAGACATCATAATAATTATACTTGTTATATATATATATAAGTGTAGCATCAGCTTTAATACAACTGTAGGTATTCTTTTGTCGCCAACATAATGTTATTGCATGTTTACATGTAGCGACAGTTGTAATATAATATATTTCATTTATAGCTACAGCTGTAAGTTATAGCTAGAACAGTAAATATATAATTGTATGTTGCTGTTGCTATAGTGCTACAGATGTACATTAGCTTAATTTTGATGATAGTACAACTTCGAGGCACTTGGTCTGTGTAGGGTAATGTGCAGTGGATGCAATAAGAAATGTCAGTGGGGTAAATGACATTATCGTACACCAGAGTTATTATTATCAAACCTCTGATGGATGAGATGAGGATGAGAATGGGTAGATGAGCGATAAAATGACCTTGGAATGAGCCTGGTTTCATATTATACATACCATAAGTAATCGTTAATTATTGTTAGTATGTTCTTATAAAAAATAAATGGTTTTGTCTTCCGACTGCCTCCTCATTGGACAAAATATAATGTTGACCAATTTTGTGAGTTATCTACTTACTCGACCACTGTTAATCAACCGCTTAACTAGATTAACATTAATAATGGCTGACTGATGATTTACTGTAAGAAATGTATGGAAATCTCGAGAAATACTGCCTTCTCAATTGACAAATTATAATGTTTAACACTTACTCATGTTTAATTAATCTCGAAACCATTTCAACTCACAGAGCATGCATGCGATTTGATTTTCTCCGGGACTATTTAATGAACTTCCAATTTCACCATTACTCTGAAAGAGATCGTGAGGTATCATTAAGAGAAGAATTCATTTACCGAGTTTTTATATTTTTATGAATAATTTATAATGTGTGTGCAGTTCTTTTTAATCATTTATTGGCTCTACAGTATCACGGACCTATAAACCACCGTGACAGTATGCAATGACCGTTGAGAAACGTTGAGGTCCAAAATAGGTCTTAAAGTTTAAAAATATGGATATAATACACAGGGTATAAGCATTTCAGCCTTATAAAAGTACCCCCCCCCCCCCCCACACACACACACACACATTTTCACCGTACTGTTTATATTATTCGATTAAGTCGCTGAAATTGCGCCTCCTTTTACGATAAATCCTGGTTTCAGCCTTTGCCCATATACCAGTATCATAATGCCACTGTGTCATTGAGAAACTATTTGTGATCACTCAAGTGAAGAGATCAGGTAAATATTTACCTGTTATTTAAAGTCGCATATCATTCAGTATCATTTTATTTTAATTAACCACTGCTTAAAAAAAAAACAGAGAAGTTTTGCGGTCAAATCAACCGCGACAATTAAGCACCGCCCACTTTTCACGGTTTCGCGCATGAACCGGAAGTGTATTGAGTCAGCAACTTGGGACAAAACAAAAGAATGGATGCTGGATATGATGCTATGAAACTTGTTTGCATTTAATCTTAAACGGAATTTTATTTGGAAACATGTACTTAGGACGGGCTAAAAAGACTATTGATCAACTAGATCAGAAGGAATTTGAAGAAAAGACGGCTAAACATGCAGAACGCGAGTCGAGAAAGTCGGAGAGCGATGTGGGACAACTGTCCGAGGATTTTAAAGTGGATGAGTTACCGGATGGTGCATGTTTTCGGCTAAAAACGGTTAATATGGACACAGAAGATCCAACAACAGCAATAAGAAATGCAGAGGTAATTTAATTTGTGTTGCTATGAACTTAAGTTAATGGTTTTTGATGGTCTTCTGTTATCAAATATCCTTTATTATTATTTTTTAATAAGACACATACTGTACAGTACTTACTTAGTCAGTGAAACATTTTAGTACATTAGTGTATTATTAATTTTCATCAAAGCCTACTAGTTTTTCGTCTGATTTTTTCTTTCCAGAAATGAGTCAAGGTATTTTTTATTTCAAATAATGATAATAGGATTTCTCTATGAATTTTGACATCCCAAATCCTTTCAAGTTTCAGTAAAGTGATTATGAATAATAGAATTACTTAATTAAGTCTAAATTTTTGACAATGATATTGTCATAGCCTTGGCCTTGTCTCTGTTGTTTGTCGAAACCTAAATATTTGCCATTTCTGTGATAAAACTATAAGATTCAAGCATTCTTCATAACCATGTGGCCATGATTGAAAGACCAAACGACTTATTTTCATAGTGAAAATTTATGGTGAAAAAGTAATTTAAAATTTACTGTTAAAACTTAAATTCGTAAAGTGGCCAATTTTTTTGATACCTTTTCAAAAATTCATGTTTTGAGTTCAAACAATTAAAATATCCCAACTTGCCCTGAGGACTCTGTTTCTGCAAAATACTAAGGAATTCTCTGATAGTAAAATGATTAGATTGTATGATTTGAATATAATGACCTTTTTTTAAATCATTATTTTTATCTGTTTTTACTTGCTGTAGCCGGTAGTGATCAGTGGTTGAAATAAGCTTTGGTAAAATGCTTTCTGGGTTTGCGCAATGTCTGGATTTATATAGCACGGCTTGTTGATTTCTTTTATGCCAAGCATTGTTGTAAGAATTTTAGCCTGTTCATTCAAAAGTCTTATTTTGATGTCTGTAACTGATTGAACTTTTACATGGAGTCATATTCCACTAAGAATTGTGGATAGCGAAATAAAATAGCGAAACATTTTTAGCAGATTCTAAAAAATAGATACTAAAGGGTTCCTGAATGCAAAAATGGTGGGAATACTAAAGTACCAACAGATTTGTTAGACAATAAAACCTTGATTCCTACAACAATGGATTCTTACATTCTCTTGATTGCTTACTTAGGCCAAATAAAACTAATGTTTGGTATCACCCCATTTGGAAATATTTTCATAACTGTGCCACATTTTTTTATTCCATGAACTTAAGGGTGAGAGTGGTCTAGTGGTATAGGTGTCCGCCTCTCACCCAAGAGGTTGTGTGTTCGATCCCCATCAGGGGTACTTACTCATGGCCTCTCGGACACAGTACTGGTTTCCGCCCAGGAAACAGACTCGAGAGTGATTCTATAAGCTTAGCTTTCGTCACAATCGAGCTAAAATAAATTTGCATATACTAATTTTCTTCCTTTTTTAGCCAAAATAAGAATAATTTTGGGAGAAATGCTTTCAAGAAATTATGTTAAAATTATGTATTTGGTTATTCAACAGCTTCATGTGTCACTATCCCACATTTTAAGTGCATATATGGCTTCAGTTTATGTAAAAAAATAATTTTTGAAATTAACAAAACGATCCTGCACTCCCTTACCCATTTTTTAAAGTTTGTCTGGTAAGCTTATAATTAATTTTGCATGGCCTCAGACCCATGGTTTTATTGTAACAGTAAGTGAGTATGCATATTTTCCCAGGACTGAATTCATTACAGGTGATACTTACAATAAAAATAAGATGCAACATAGATGCATATAATTATACTTGTAACTACTATCTAGGTATTTCAATTCACCATCTGCCAGATGCAATTATCTTCTCGCAAAATTGACATCAAATTTATTTCCACTCATTCTCCAGGCATGTCATGATTTTGTTTTTTATACAAAGTTTGTGGACAAAAACACATTTAATGCTGTTCAGAATGTTAGCTCCTTGCAATAAAGATGATATTGTACATACTACTGCAGTCAAGAAAATTAAACTTTTGGATTAACAAGCCAATATCCTTATATATAAGAGCTTGCAAAAAAAATGAACAAGCCGTTCTGTATAAAAAAATCCTGAATTTGAGCAACCCTGGAAAACATTATTTTTACCAGTGCAGCGGGACTTGCATACTTGCATTTATTTCTTTAGTTACTAGAGAATTGATTACATCAATTGATATAGCTTATTTTCAAAACACAATCAATACCGGCAGGGCAAAATATGCAATTTGGTATGAACCTTTTTTATCATTATACATGACCGATCATGGAATTTATTTGATTTTAACAGTTTACGGAATACGGAAAAATGTTTCTTATTTTAAGCATGCTGGGTGGTGAAAGTGACATGCGCCGAGCAAGTTTAATATGACATTTACGGTATCTCAAAAAGACTGCCCCCAATCACGTTCATTGCTTTTATGGAGTAAAATAAAACTCCTGATCCAAGTATATATTGTGTCATACCCTGAACAGTGTTTTGTGAAATTCACTTTTTTGTATGATGAAATAAAGTGTGGCAAAGTCATAAGGAGTGGGAAAACTTATTTATATATATATATAATATGACTTGTTTTTAATGATATTGGACAAACTATAAATGAACTTGTTTTGAATGATATAGAACAAACTTCTAATAATTGGACTTGTTTTTAATGACATTGAACATTCTATAAATAAACCTGTTTTGTATGATATTTTCAATATTTCCTAAATTTGTTAAAACAAATCATATTAGAAGCATTGTACACTTTAAATCTATGTTTTAAAAAGACACAAGTGTGACAGTGTTGATTATTAAGATTTTTTAACTTGCTGATAAGATCAAGTGAATTGATTTTTACGAAGATTCAATGACATTCCTAAATAATTATTCCCCTCACTTGTCAAAATATTATCATTTGCAAAAATATTATTTTTATGATTTTCACTGCATTAGAAAGTATTTTCTTTGATGTTTGTATTCCTGTCATATCATGATCAGGCCAAACGAAATATGGTTTGGTTAGGGTTACACCTTTTCAAAAAACAGGTAAGGTAGGTAGGCTTTTTTTTCAAGGCTTTGTATCAGAACGTTATGTGTGATGAAGCTTTAAAAGTTTTTAAACTACATATTAAAACACACACTTAAAAAAAGCATGTTTTTTATATTTTATTTTTACCGACTATAAACACAGTAGGACCTAAGTGCCCATTAATTAGGTTAAGATCGGGTCACCCGAACCAGAAGGTATTTTTTATTGGCCTCAAGAAAAACAAATATTTTTGAAATTACCCTTAGGCCACAGTAAATAAATGAAATGTTAGGTGTTTCCCTTATCATCGTATTTAAGTGTGGGTAGGTATATGTTTGGTGAGGATATATTTTTAAAATGACCTATCCCCTTATTTCCGAAATTTAAAAACCACTGAAAATAGGGTCAAAAATCTTTTTGGTTACTGGTATTTTGGTGGGTTGGTTGGCAAATGCCAAACAAACCATTTATATCTTGTGGTCCATAGGTCAAACTTTTTATTTTTATTTTTTTTTAAGACTTTAATATTAATGAATTTTTATCCAAATTTGCCCCATTCCCGATGATAGAACATGTTCAATTTTCACAAAAGTTCAAAATTTCTGTTTTTATTTTTATGTTTTTTTAATTTTGTTGAGAGGAAAAATAACTGCTGAATCAGGCATAAAATTGAAGGTGTCAAATTCCGTTTTTCAAGTCTTGCCTTTTTAAATCAAGTATTACCTCAACTTTGTAAAATTTGACATTTCTCATAAATTATTGAATCAGAATAGTTTTTACTTCATTAAAACAGTACTTCTTTATGAAAACCTCTGTTATACATTGAATGAACAGTATCAGTAAAAACACTTTCTATGTTTAATCAAATGTCAATAGTTCATCGGAGTGTAATTATTATCCACTTCATTGAGTCATTCATATTTTGAGGTTATTAGGTAAAACAGATTTGTAATATCTGTAATACCTGCAATCAATATTTATTGAATTTAATGTAAGGCCACACCAAAAAATATTCTACTGATTTTTGCCGAGAAAAAAATGAATGAAATGAGCAAAATAAAGATAGATTAAATTATTTCATTCCGTTTATAAACAGTAGTGGCTGAAGGTGACAAATCGTTTTTGGACGGTGCCCGCTCAGGGCATTGCCAGTGTTTGGGCCTGCACAGATCCGGCAGAAGCCAAAATGTGTCATTGCCAGTGTTTGGGCCTGCACAGATCCGGCAGAAGCCAAAATGTGTCATTGCCAGTGTTTGGGCCTGCACAGATCCAGCAGAAGCCAAAATGTGTCATTGCCAGTGTTTGGGCCTGCACAGATCCGGCAGAAGCCAAAATGTGTCATTGCCAGTGTTTGGGCCTGCACAGATCCGGCAGAAGCCAAAATGTGTCATTGCCAGTGTTTGGGCCAGCACAGATCAGGCAGAAGCCAAAATGTGTCATTGCCAGTGTTTGGGCCTGCACAGATCCGGCAGAAGCCAAAATGTGTCATTGCCAGTGTTTGGGCCTGCACAGATCAGACGCCAAAATGTGTCATTGCCAGTGTTTGGGCCTGCACAGATCAGGCAGAAGCCAAAATGTGTCATTGCCAGTGTTTGGGCCAGCACAGATCAGGCAGAAGCCAAAATGTGCCCTTGTCTGTTCGGGCCAGCACAGATCAGGCAGAAGCCAAAATGTGCCCTTGTCTGTTTGGGCCAGCACAGATCAGGCAGAAGCCAAAATGTGCCCTTGTCTGTTCGGGCCTGCACAGATCCGGCAGAAGCCAAAATGTGTCATTGCCAGTGTTTGGGCCTGCACAGATCCGGCAGAAGCCAAAATGTGTCATTGCCAGTGTTTGGGCCTGCACAGATCCGGCAGAAGCCAAAATGTGTCATTGCCAGTGTTTGGGCCTGCACAGATCAGGCAGAAGCCAAAATGTGTCATTGCCAGTGTTTGGGCCTGCACAGATCAGGCAGAAGCCAAAATGTGTCATTGCCAGTGTTTGGGCCTGCACAGATCAGGCAGAAGCCAAAATGTGTCATTGCCAGTGTTTGGGCCTGCACAGGTCAAGCAGAAGCCAAAATGTGCCCTTGTCTGTTCGGGCCAGCACAGATCAGGCAGAAGCCAAAATGTGCCCTTGTCTGTTTGGGCCTGCACAGATCCGGCAGAAGCCAAAATGTGTCATTGCCAGTGTTTGGGCCTGCACAGATCCGGCAGAAGCCAAAATGTGTCATTGCCAGTGTTTGGGCCAGCACAGATCAGGCAGAAGCCAAAATGTGCCCTTGTCTGTTCGGGCCAGCACAGATAAGGCAGAAGCCAAAATGTGCCCTTGTCTGTTTGGGCCAGCACAGATCAGGCAGAAGCCAAAATGTGCCCTTGTCTGTTCGGGCCTGCACAGATCCGGCAGAAGCCAAAATGTGTCATTGCCAGTGTTTGGGCCTGCACAGATCCGGCAGAAGCCAAAATGTGTCATTGCCAGTGTTTGGGCCTGCACAGATCCGGCAGAAGCCAAAATGTGTCATTGCCAGTGTTTGGGCCTGCACAGATCAGGCAGAAGCCAAAATGTGTCATTGCCAGTGTTTGGGCCTGCACAGATCAGGCAGAAGCCAAAATGTGTCATTGCCAGTGTTTGGGCCTGCACAGATCAGGCAGAAGCCAAAATGTGTCATTGCCAGTGTTTGGGCCTGCACAGATCCGGCAGAAGCCAAAATGTGTCATTGCCAGTGTTTGGACCTGCACAGATCAGGCAGAAGCCAAAATGTGTCATTGCCAGTGTTTGGGCCTGCACAGATCAGGCAGAAGCCTGCACAGATGGGGTTGAGTTGCAATAATGTACTCTCCCTTTTGTCCTGATTAGATAGAAGCCAAAATGTGCCCTGTTTATGATGAAACCAAACTGTAGACTTAACTGATCGGGTGAGCTGCTTAAGAAAAGTACTTGCCCTAAACACAATTTCTTACCACTGGATTCAGGCAGTTGGCTTATGTACATCTATCAGACTGCTTTTATAATAACGTCTAAAATGTTTCAAAATTAGGCATCACAAAAATCAATGCCCCATAAGAAACAAATGCTCCAATTCTGTTTTTATGTACATTTAATGCACTTTCAGTGTAAGCATATTATGAGCTGTTCCCTGGTGCGTCCTAGAATTTATATCGTTAGATGATCGATATGGTGTCCTCATTCAATATTGAGAAAAAAAGCTCAAATTAAGACCGATCATCTTTGTACAGATCTTTGGATTTGGATTTTTTTTATTGACTATTGATCATTATAGGGTCACTGCGTGCCCCTATTCTTGAAATTCAAGTCAGACCTATGTTCAAAAATGTTTACGGTACCAGTCATTGAAATAAGACCTTGGGTGAACAATTAAGCCCGAAATCCAACACTCATGCTTGGCATCAACATTATTAACAAACCCTGCTGAATAAAATCCAGAATTTCAGCAAGCCCGGTAAAGCATTTTACCTAAGGGCAGGGATTGTGGGCTTGTTTGGAACTCGGATTACAATTTGATTGTCATCAATGAGACATTCCTGTATCAGTTTTGTGACTTTTTTTACCTGCTTATCTATATGAGTAGTTCCAAGGTGGTTTGGATACACTTTGAAGAGCTGCATTGTAATTCCTCTTTTCATGCATTTAAATTTGCTGTATAGGCAAATTAAAGCCTGCACTCACACAGATTGAACGTTTTGACAACTTTTTAAAAAAAAATCTTGGAATGAGCCAATTTTTACTAAAATCCATGGAAACCAGTTAAATTAGACAGCTGACAAAAATTAGATCGCAGATTTTTATATTTAAGTTCAAAAATTTGAATTTAATGCGTATTTCTCAAACCGTTAATAACGGTTTAGGCCATAAAACATTGATTTTGAAACGGTAATATGAAAATCTACGGTTTGATTTTTTGTCTACGCAAAAATTTGCTCTTTCAAAGACAAAAAATAAAAAAGTTAAAAATGGGAAATCTGTGAGAGTGCAGCTTTAACACTTAAGTAAGTAATTACATAAATATACATTTATTATTCATTTGCCAACCCTGAGCATTTTAATTATTTATTCAGGATTAACTAAACCATTAAGTTGGCATTAACCAGGCACCTGGCTGCCAACTTAGTTATATTGAGGAAAGTGAAAATAAACAATAACTTTTATGCACAAACTGCCAAATGTGCCACTTTAAAAAATCATTAAAGGGCTACATGTTAATTTCTGTAACTTTGTTGGTCATTTTCATCGAAAGTTTTCTAAATTATTAAAGGGACTAGACACCAGATGGTCCCAAAATCAGCAAAAACAGTATGACACTGATAGTACAACACTTAATAACATAATTAAAAGAATATTTATAAATAGCCAACACTCAGGTTTCCCAGTTAACAGTGTGTATTATATATTTAGCATGTGAAAGTCACGTGATTTAATCACGTGACTTTCACATGCTAAATATATAATACACACTGTTAACTGGGAAACCTGAGTATGTTGGCTATTTATAAATATTACATAAACTTAAACTGATGCTATTTTAAAATTTACTGGTATTTTTTCGTAGACAAACCAAATAAATTTCGAATTATACGCTTAAACTGCGAAAGATACACTGTCTTGTAGCCAATGTGATCAATGGATGTTCAATGCCTTGTACAAAACAATATCAATATTATGTAAGTTTTTGACAATTTCCTTTTTTCTTGCAATTGTATCAGTTGGTGTCTAGTTCCTTTAACTATGATGTAATGTTTTAGATCTTATAAATATAGACTGCATTTCATTGGCTTAGATTCCAAAGAGGTCCCCATTTGGCACCAATGAAACTGCTTTATTTGAAACTATTGATTATAATAAGATTTTCCTAGCATATTGTCCATGGCATTCAGAAGCAGATGTGAGAAATGGATTAGAAGGGGTGAGGGATTATCCATGAGGCATTAAACACTTTCTGTCAAGACAATAAACATTATTCCTTAATCTGTTCTAGTGAAAGGCATCACCTGAATGTTCCATTCTCTGGAGTGTGGGCCCATGATTCTGTTACAGTTTCTGATGCAGTTGTAACACAAGAACTGAACAGATTCTGTGAGGGTCTAATTTGCTAGAAATTTGTTTATCCATAAACAATTTAGAGGAAATTGCTCGGTGTATCTGGAACTTATATCTGGATATCTGCAAGTTCAATGACCCATAATGGTGACTTGTCAGATACTCAGTAAATGTGGCCATTCACCTATCTTTCTTCTTTTATGCTTGCATCTATGTGTAGGAAGCACTTGGTAAGTCTGCTAGCCAGTTCAATCTCTTGTTCCATGTCATCCACAGGGCTAGGATGACCACATTGCATTGTTGAGTTTTCGTATCTTCAGGTTCAATGACCCATGGTGATGGCAATAGTGATACTGTCAGTGTGGCCATTCACCTACTTTTCTTGTCATGCAGTTTGGGATGACCACATTGCCTGGTAGTCACAAGCGGATCCAGGGGGGAGCACCTGGTGCGCGCCTCCCCTAAAATCGTCCTTTTCATTTTCAGGGGCATACCCCCAAAACCTCCTGCCATATCACTTTCAACCAGATAAATTTCGGTTCTGAGGGAGGGGTGCAGGTCACAAGGTTACGCCCCTAAGTTACATGTATGCCCCCTTTAATGTCAAATCCTGGTTCTGTCAGCTGGTAGTACCATTTTGATATCTGCAGGTTCAATGACCCCTGATGTTGGCTAGCGAAACTATCATTGTGGCTGTCCTTTGCACTATCTTTCAGCCATTATTCCATATAGGGGGCACTGATTGTAAGTTTCTATCTGTTTGGTCCATTGGGACAAGATGACCACATGGTAATGTCATTGACTTTAGACAATGTCTGAATTGCTGAGACAGACACTGTTAGCCATAGGTTAATATTTGAGGATGACCCCATCACAAAAAAACAATATATATAACAAGTGTCACTGACTTCAGAAATATGCTTCTTTGTGTGATTAAGTTTTAAATTGTTTGATTGCAGATGTTATCTGTCTAATGGCCAATTATGCCTTTGTTTGGGTTGCTTTGTTACTACATGGTGTCGTTGTCTATCTACATCTTCAACCTGACTAATAGGTCAATGACTTTCAGAATATTCCCGTTTATATTGTTCCTAGTCCTAATAAGCTTTGGCAATCTGGTCCGCTGATATTGCACATATACGCACATGAAACTTCATAGACCTGTGTATTGGTCAGAAAGGGCTGTAACTGTGCCCCCTGCCATTTCTTTCACATTTTCAGTTCTCTAGGTCTTACAAGAGTTATGGCCCTTGAATTAGTAAAGAATGTTCAAAATAACTTCAAGTCACAATTGTAGTACCAAAAGTATTTTTTTTTGTATCCACACCCAAGAAAATTTATAAGAATGTTAGTCATTTTAGTTGGGCTGTTACGGGCACCTGCTATTCCACATCACATTCCACTTGGGCTAACCAGAGTTATGGCCCTTGGCATAGTGAAAAATGGTCTGTAAAAGCTCTTTTATTTAATGAATCACAAAACATACAAATGCTCATGTTGTTATTATTATTCCAAAACATATTATTCCTGTAACCATCCAGACAGCGCCTCTGGGGTTATTTATCACCACTGTGATAGCTGTTACAGTAATGCATTATGTTTATGATCGTAGTATAACAATAGGCAAATTAGGGAAACCAACAAAAACATATGTAAATGTCTTCTAAGTTCTAGGTCGTGATTGATCTGATATAGGCGGCAGGGGGGAAGGGGGGGGGGGGGCGTGTAGTTCATTGATTCCTGCAAGGCTTCATGCTGGTAACATAAGCATGCCAGTTTCTCAGGTTTTTCCTAGAAAATGCCTTCGACATGCAATCACTTGGAGCGATTATTGATCACTGCAGACTCTGAAATTTATTCTGTTTGAACAATATAATTGACTTGAGCAATTTAAGTTCTTTTAATTTTCTCACAATTTATTCATACCGCTCATTCGTGTCTTTTAGATCATGGCCTTGCTTAACATGAGGGTATTGTTGCTACACTAAGTTTCATTTCAATTCCTTAAAAGGCTTTTGAGTAATGGCTTTGCTAATTAATAACATGAGGGTATTGTTTCTATAGCTTGGTTTCATTTAAATTTCTTGATAGACTTTTGAGTTATTAAATGGCCTTGCTAATAACATGAGGGTATTTTTTCTATACCAAGTTTCATTTCAATTCCTTAAAAGGCTTTTGAGTAAACGCCTTGCTTTACATATGCACAAGGGTATTGTTTTTATACCAAGTTTCATTTGAATGTTTTGAAAGACTATGGAGTTGAAGTTCTTGCTCAATGATGCTGAGGAGGTCAATGACATCAAGGCTACGGGGTATGACAATGTCAGTGTCTGCATTCAAACCAACATTAAAACATCGGCATTTGCTCAAAAAGTGTTTCAAAGATTTACCACTCTTTAATGCATCATAAGGTTTACTGAAATTTTAAAATCATCTTGTTGAATAGGGCCCCAGGGGCTGAGCCCCTGAGCTGTCAAAAATGCCCCTTGATTGACGGAGAAAAACTTTCACTTATTAAAGCGGTGTTCTTGTAAAAGACTTTTAAGACAGACATATAAAGAATGAGATGATGATCTGCTGGTAATTCTGCAAGATTTAGCAAGCGTTTACAATGTCTTTACCACAGTTTTGATTATCAGGAAGCTGTGGGAATTGTTCCAAAGCATGTGATTAATTTCCCCGAATTCCATGCCCACAAAAATATCGAAACATTTTTTGTTTGAGAATGATACAGATTTGTCTTATAAAATCGGCTAGATGATACCAGGATAATATATGCATTTGCATGTCTGGGTTCTATTTATACTTCGTTTTTATTGCATAATTGCGATGAACTAATATGTCCAACTGCTTTGCCATGATCTTTTTTTCGATTTTGTTGTTTTTCGTTGCAGACATCATGCATACATTTGCAAGATGAGTGAGTTTTTATTCTCTCTCCAAAAAAAGTTATCAGACTTTTTTTTCGCCCTTATTTTTTTTTTTTGATCAAAACATAAGCGAAATAATTAGTTTTTATTTTTAAGAAATATATTTAACATAAAACAAATATAATGGATTGTTTTGTAAACATTTGAATAATAAAAAAAATAATAAAAAAGATAACGTTTGTACCATTCTTGTCAAATTTTTTGCAAAAATGAAAAAAATCAGATCAATGGAAAAAATAATGTTCTTGTACATGTATGGGTCCAGAAATTGTAAAAAAATATACATGGATACTATTGCTCTCAGTGGGACACGTGCCTGCAATTTAAAGCTGAAAGATAACAATTGCTTGTCCCAAAAAAATATGTCTGAATCAAAACGTAAAATTTGATCAGCCAAACATGTAATGGTCCTATATTTGTTTAAATTTGTAAGCAGTGTTTTAAACACTGTGAATTAAAATTAAGTAAAATTTAAGTTAAAAAGACCCTCAAAAACTGTTGTTTAAATGGACTTGCTCATCAGCTTTGGGCTCAAATTTTCTTCTTCAAGGCACAGACTAATTATAGGGCCGTGTTCACGGTAATGCATCTGAAAACACTAATTTTATAATTATTTTATTCTTTGATATTAAAATTACAAAAAAAGAATACAATTGAAGTATAAAAAAATATTTTATTTTTTTTTGTTGAGTGCGAACCCACTCCAGTTATAAATATTTTGAGGTTTTAAGAAAACATTGATAACATCACCTGATAATGTCAATCAACCAATTACAAAAGACAAATCATGCACTAAATGACATGTTGGTGTTATGGTATTTGAAATTGTGGTCTTCGAAGATAATATTTGAGCAAATATAAACATTTGCTGAAGGGTTCCTGCTGTCAGTATCTTAGTTTTAACACTCCTAATGAATTGCCACACTTTATATTCATAAAAAAAGAAAGTGCATTTTGCAAAACATAAGCAAGACCCTATAAATTGTTGTGTATATACAAATATTTAAGTACCGAAATTAATGCTCTAGCTAAGTCTGATTCTGTCAGTCATATTTTGATATACAGTAAAACTGAGACCGCTTGAGGAAGCTGCATGGGGACCAAGCCAAAACCTCGAGGGAATCGATGTTTAAAAACCGAGTTTAAATTTTCCAGTCTGTAATGAAATATCATGCATCAGTGTATTTTAAGTTTGATGTCGTCAAACCAACTGTTTACTAAGACATCGATTATGTGTTGAGTTAATTGGAAATCGCTCATATGTTCAAGGCTGCCGTATACTGAATGTATATAAACTAAATGTAAAATGTAAAAGAAATAACAATAAATGAATAAATATAAATGTTTATATTTACAAAAAGCTTCACTAACTTCTCATAATTATCTACTCAATGCCCTTATCAACTACAATCGGTCATGCGTAAACGTTTTTTTACACCTTATCAAATTGCCTTTCAACTGTCCTTGCAATTTTTACAATTTAGCAATTGTTTTTTTAATTTTTTTTGGGGGGGGTTGGTGAAATTATGACCTCGAGGAAGGCATAAGGTTTTGTGCATGATTTGTGTAATTGGGACCTACTATTGTGCTCGACTCCTCGACTAATTTAGGTTTCGAGGCAGCGTATGTATATTTTATACGAAAAGAGAAGGAAAAATGTTCGGGACCAAGCTCTGACCTCAATTGACCGCGGGTTCTCCAACAACGGCTTGTTTGAACAACTGCAGTTTTACTGGCAAATATATTATGTAAACATAATGAAGCTTGTGGTACACAAATATTAATGCTTATTGATGTTACCAAACTCTTCTCGTTTTCTGAAAATATAATCCATTGGCTATTGCACTTTTATCGTACAAAGCCTGAATATTGGAACCTTAACTGCTGGTACTTTTGCACATGCCTTAAACAGTGCATCCTGCAAAATTATCCTGAAAAAGCAATCTGCCTGGCCCGTATGTTTGAACTCGAATAACGATAGCACTGAGAATTGGAAACACCTCACTGATGACAAAATGAAATGGGTTTTTTTTACAATAAAGTTAAATGCTAAAATATTAAAGCTCACACAAAAGGAATATTTGAATGTGATAAGGGGTGTTGAATGTGGAGGAGGGGTATCAGACAGAGACAGGTTACAGACAGAGAGGGGTTTCAGACATAAAGGGTTACAGACAGAAAGGGGTATCCAACAGAAAAGGGTTTCAGACAGAGAGCTAGTTTAAGCTAGCTAGGGGTTTTAGTCAGATAGGGGCTTTAGAAAAAGTGGGGTATCTGACAGAGAGGGGTATCAGACAGAGAGGGGTATCAAACAGAGAGGGGTATCAGACAGAAAGTAATATCAGACAGAGAGGGGTAACAGACAAAAAAGGGGGTATCAGACAGAGAGGGTATCAAACAGAGAGGGGTATCAAACAGATAGGGGTATCAGACAGAGAGGAGGTATTAAACAGAGAGGGGTATCAAACAGAGAGGGGTATCAGACAGAGAAGGGAATCTAACAGAGAGGGGTATCAAACAGAGAGGGGTATCAGACAGAGAGGGGTATCAAACAGAGAGGGGTATCAGACAGAGAGGGGTATCAGACAGAGGGGGGTATCAAACAGAGAGGTGTATCAGACAGAGAGGTGAATCAAACAGAGAGGGGTATCAAACAGAGAGGGGTATCAGACAGAGAGGGGTTTCAGACAGAGAGGGGTATAATACAGAGAGGGTTACCAGACATAGAGGGGTTATCAGACAGAGGGGGGTATCAGACATAGAGGGGTTATCAGACAGAGAGGGGTTATCAGACAGAGAGGGGTATCAAACAGAGAGGAGTATCAGACAGAGAGGGTATCAAACAGAGAGGGGTATCAAACAGAGAGGGGTATCAGACAGAGAGGGGTTTCAGACAGAGAGGGGTATAATACAGAGAGGGTTACCAGACAGTGGGGGTGTATTAAACAGAGAGGGGTATCAAACAGAGAGGGGTATCAGACAGAGAGGGGTAGCAAACACAGGGTGGGGTATCAAACAGAGAGGGTATCAGACAGAGAGGGGTATCAGACAGAGGGGGGATATCAAACAGAGAGGTGTATCAGACAGAGAGGTGAATCAAACAGAGAGGGGTATCAAACAGAGAAGGGTATCAGACAGAGAGGGGTATCAGACATAGAGGGGTTATCAGACAGAGAGGGGTTATCAGACAGAGAGGGGTATCAGACAGAGAGGGTATCAAACAGAGAGGGTATCAAACAGAGAGGGGTATCAGACAGAGAGGGGTATCAGACATAGAGGGGTTATCAGACAGAGAGGGGTTATCAGACAGAGAGGGGTATCAGACAGAGAGGGTATCAAACAGAGAGGGTATCAAACAGAGAGGGGTATCAGACAGAGAGGGGTTTCAGACAGAGAGGGGTATCAAACAGAGAGGGGTATCATAAAGAGAGGGTTACCAGACAGCGGGGGTGTATTAAACAGAGAGGGGTATCAAACAGAGAGGGGTATCAGACAGAGATGGGTAGCAAACACAGGGTGGGGTATCAAACAGAGAGGGTATCAGACAGAGAGGTGTTTCAGACAGAGAGGGGGTACCAAACAGAGAGGGGTATCATGCAGAGAGGGTTATCAGACAGAGAGGGGTACCAGACAGCAGGGTTAGCAAACAGAGAGTGGGGTATCAAAAAGAGAGGGTATCAGACAGAAAGGAGTATCAAACAGAGAGGGGTATCAGACAGAAGGGTATCAAATAGAGATAGGGTATCAAACAGAGAGGGTATCAGACAGAGAGGGATATCAAACAGGGAGGGGAATCAAACAGAGAGAGGGTATCAAACAGAGAGAGGGGTATTAAACAGAGAGGGGTATCAGGCAGAAAAGGGTGGTTTCAGGCAGAAAAGGGTGGTTTCAGACAGAGGGGAGAGGTATCAGACAGAAGAGGGGGTATCAGACAGAGGGAAGAGGTATCAGACAGAGAGTGGTATCAGATGGAGAGGGGTATCAGACAGAGAGGGTTATCAGACAGAGGGGAAAACTATCAGACAGGGAGGGGGTATCAGACAGTGGGTAGAGGTATCAGACAGAGAGTGGTATCAGACAGAGGGGAGTTACCAGACAGAGAGGGATATCAGATAGAGACAGGTATCAGACAGAGGGGAGAGGTATCAGACAGGGAGGGGGTATCAGACAGAGGGGGGTATCAGACAGAGGGGAGAGCTATCAGACAGAAAGTGGTATCGGACAGGGAGAGGTATTAGACAGAGAGTGGTATCAGACAGAGGGGAGAGGTATCAGACATGGATGAGGGATATCAGACAAAGAGGGGTTTCAGAGAGAGAAGAGGGCTATAAGACAGGGAGGAGGTGTACCAGACAGAGAGGGGTTTCAGATAGAGAGAAGGGGTATGCGATGGAGAAAGGTATCAGATGGAGAGAGGTATTAGATGGAGAGGAAGGGTCACTCAGACAGGGGGGGGAGGGGTATCATACATGGATGAGGGTTATCAGACAGAGAGGGGTATCAGGCAGTGAGGAGAGGTATCAGGCAAGGAGGGGTATAAGACAGGGAAGGGTATCATACAGAGAGGGGTATCAGACAGGGTTTTTGAAAACAGGAGCAGGGTATCTGATGGGAGGAAAGGTATAAGACTGAAAGGGGGATATCAGAAGATGAATATATATCGGATGCTTGGCGTGATAATCAAGAAAACCTTATATAAGGGTTTCCGATGAAGTGGTAATTTTTCTTTTTGTTTATTTCAGTATATTGGATCTTTCTCAGTGAGTGGTGACAGTCAGTCGTCAAGGACCGAATTTGTGCAGCAGCAACTGGAAAACATGCATGTAAGTTATATTGTAAAATCAAACCAACCTCCCACAACAAAATGGCTCCTAGGAACAAAATCTAGGAACAAAATTGCTCCTAGGAGTCTTGAAGAAACGACCCAGACTACATGTACACATTCGCTCCAAAATTATTCTAAAATATTTTTAAACTGTTTCGTTTTTGATATTGCATATAGTAACATGTTACATGCATCATTCTCAATTGGTGCATTGTTGCAGGTTTCATGTTATGGGTTTGAATATGGAAGCACTATAGTCACACATTGCTAATAAGCAAGAATGATTCAGATGCTCATGAAAATCTTTCTACTTACAGATTTCTATCAAACTTGGTACAGATTCTTGCAGTTATTAGTGTCAATTATCATTTTGTTGCCAAAGCATAACTGATTCCACCTGGCCAGTACATTGTCTTGGGTTATTTGTAACTGACAATCCAGATCATGAACTTGATCTCTCAGGTAGATCTGTCTGTATAATAATCATGAACTCCTTATCATTGTTTCTATAGCTATGAAGGTGCTTTATGTCTCCTTTTTACTGGGAAAGTTGCAATTTTCGATCAAAAAACCTTCCATTCTAAATTCCGTAAAATACATTGTATAATTATATGACATGCAGTTCATGGGCTGATATTGTTTCTCAAATACTGACCATCTTTTATTTGATTCTTGCGCTAGATTCTCTGAATGCAGTTATGGATCTATAATGGCTGATTGCATGGACATCAATGGCTTGCTGTTTGATGATTTTTCAATACGCAATATATCTTGACATTCAACCAACTTTGATCTTTTTTTTGCCAATGTAAACGGGTGGGGGGATGCATTTTTTTACTAAATAGGTATTACATCACTGTCTGGCTGTTTTCATGAAGTTCACCTTCCTTAAAGATGGTACTCCTAAATAAGATTTACCACAATTAATACATTAAGTGTTGTGAATACCAAAAAGGATGAATAAATGTAAAAAAAAATGGTTCTTATGAAGGATACCGTTTAATTTGAAAGAAATGTGCAGAAAACACATAATTCCTACCACATGAGACGATAGTAGATCAGAGTCAATCTTTTAGCACTCACCAATCATTTAAAAATTTAATGTTTTTAACTATCAAATACAGGACCTTACAATATTGTGATTATTAATATTTTCCATAAATGCATTATTTAGTGAGAAGTTAAAGGTTTGTCAGTCAAAATTTATGTTTGTTATACACGTGTTTATACACTGTATTGATTTTAAATAAGAGTGTCCCTTTAATTGTCTTTTCTCTCTACCACTAAACTGGAAGGATTTGACATGAACAAGAAGACACACACACGCCATCCTTGGAGACTCGACCTTTGCCTGTTTTTGTGATGGCAGTTGTGATTTGGTAATTCAAACACAGTCTTTGCAAGCTTTCGGAAAAAACAACAGCTTTTGGGAAGGTTTTTATAACATTTAGAAAAGGCGCAGCTTGAGCGAAGAAAAGATGCAAATATAGCGAAGCTTTTCATGACGCTGCATTTTAATTTGCTTGGGACTTGTGAATGGATCTGCAGTGAGTGAAAGGGAAAATGTCCAGTCTGGTTTCTTATTAAATGTCACTTAGATCCTTTTCAATTTCACCCACCATGACAGACAGTCAGGGACTCCCAGTGGTCTGGAAGTGACATCATCAATTTCTTCAAATTCATAGTCAAGGCCAAGTTCTAGATCATACACAGCAGGGAGAGATAGCATTTCAGAGGCTGAACCCCTCTGTGAGATCATACACAGCAGGGAGAGATAGCATTTCAGAGGCTTAACCCCTCTGTGAGATCATACACAGCAGGGAGAGATAGCATTTCAGAGGCTGAACTCCTCTGTGAGATCATACACAGCAGGGAGAGATAGCATTTCAGAGGCTGAACCCCCCTGTGAGATCATACACAGCAGGGAGAGATAGCATTTCAGAGGCTGAACCCCCCTGTGAGATCATACACAGCAGGGAGAGATAGCATTTCAGAGGCTGAACCCCTCTGTGAGATCATACACAGCAGGGAGAGATAGCATTTCAGAGGCTGAACCACTCTGTGAGATCATACACAGCAGGGAGAGATAGCATTTCAGAGGCTGAACCCCTCTGTGAGATCATACACAGCAGGGAGAGATAGCATTTTAGAGGCTGAACCCCTCTGTGAGATCATACACAGCAGGGAGAGATAGCATTTCAGAGGCTGAACCCCTCTGTGAGATCATACACAGCAGGGAGAGATAGCATTTCAGAGGCTGAACCCCTCTGTGAGATCATACACAGCAGGGAGAGATAGCATTTCAGAGGCTGAACCACTCTGTGAGATCATACACAGCAGGGAGAGATAGCATTTCAGAGGCTGAACCACTTTGTGAGATCATACACAGCAGGGAGAGATAGCATTTTAGAGGCTGAACCCCTCTGTGAGATCATACACAGCTGCGGGAGAGATAGCATTTCAGAGGCTAAACCCCTCTGTGAGATCATACACAGCTGCGGGAGAGATAGCATTTCAGAGGCTGAACCCCTCTGTGAGATCATACACAGCAGGGAGAGATAGCATATCAGAGGCTTAACCCCTCTGTGAGATCATACACAGCAGGGAGAGATAGCATTTCAGAGGCTGAACCCCTCTGTGAGATCATACACAGCAGGGAGAGATAGCATTTCAGAGGCTGAACCCCTCTGTGAGATCATACACAGCAGGGAGAGATAGCATTTCAGAGGCTAAACCCCTCTGTGAGATCATACACAGCAGGGAGAGATAGCATTTCAGAGGCTGAACCCCTCTGTGCGATATTCAGAGGGTTTTTACCGGGTACTCAGGACTCAAGAAATGAACCTTAAGACAAGGCATTATCATTCGAAACACGTCAGCCATTTTCCAGCGAAAATAACCTCTGATGTATTTTGACAGTTTCAATGTCAGCAGTCTTTATATAACTGCGCTGAAAGAAGATCAAGTAGTATTTTCAATTAAGCAGTTAAACTTAAAATGACTTTACTCTGAGGAATTATAATTATTTATATAATAATACACTTCACCAGCAATTGATAAAAACTTAAAGATACTACAATTAACTAATATCAATATTGACTAACTCAGTTTTAGAAGATATCATTAACATATACATTTATGAAATATTTTTGATTTACCCATGAATAGAAATCATAAATTCAATGATTCAAGGTTATAATGAATGGCCACCCATGAAGTCATGAACCATTCATGAATACTTTGTGGCTGCTTAGTTCATGAATGGTTCATGATCTCATCTTTTCATGATTTCTTGCGGCCATTTAACGTTCATGAATAGTTCATCCATTAGGTTCATGAACAGTTCATTTAAAAGCTAATTAGGACATGAATGATTCATGAACAATTCATAAAAAAATAACATGGGCACTTCTACTGATGTACGTTGCGTCATACATCCGAGATTTTCTTTTCAATAAAAAATGGCTGAGGACAGATGTTCTGAAAGAGGCACTTTTGGGCAAAATATTCTCAAAATCATTTAATACCAGTCATCGAAATTAGACTTTTGGATGAACAAGCCCAAATTCTTATACTATTGCTGAGTATAATTTTTTTTTAACAAGCCCTGCTATATAAAATTTAGAATTTGAGCAAGCCCGGACATTTTGTCAGTGCAAGGCTTGCGGGCTTGTGCTTATTCGGACCACTGTTATACTGTTACATGTCTACGATTCAGGGTATTTGGTACTGATTGGTGTTGAAGGGGGGTTATATATTCATCTTCATTTGTATTGAAAAATACTTTGCCAGAAAAAGGACACTGTTCTGTATTGGGTATGCCGTGGTTTATTTCAAGCCTTTGGGGTAAATTTGATTGTGAACTTAATCGTGTCAGCTTTAACAGAAAATAACGCTGCATGATTGTGGACTGTTGAAAACAACTGATCATTTTATAGCATGCATTTGATATTCAATCTCAAATCTAATATTGCCTATCAGTGCATTTTATCATTTTAATTGCATTATTATAGCCGATTTGCTTAACGAAGCCATTCCTAATATAGAAAGGATTTCGATTGACAATTACAAATGGCTGATAGCAATCAATGGTAATGATTTGTTTCGGTATTAATTGTTCCAAACCTGGAATTTCTGTAAAATTAAGCTCAAATTAAGCTCATTGTTCGTGGCAATGGGAGTCCATTTGTAATGAGTTTCCTAGCAAGTCGGATTGGGTAAATCAATTGTTTTTTGAACTTCCGTCTTATTTCATTGTTTAAAATGTTGTAAGGTTTTTTTCCAGCTGTTTTTGGGAACAGCCCTCTCAATTATTTTAAAATATGGCATTTTTCTTCAATTTTGGAAATTGGTTGCCAAGTTAATCAATATTAAAACCTAACCATTTGGAAAAGGTTTGAAATATTACATTTGTGCGTGTGTCAGAACTGTTGAAATACCAATCATCATGGGCGTTGATTTTCCCCCTTTTAAAGTTGCACTCTCACAGATTGAACATTTTGACAGTTTTTTTCTTTTTTGTCTGTGAATGAGCCATTTAATCTCTATTGCACTTATATACAGTGCGTTTACAACACTTACAGGGAGTTTTGTTTTTCTAACTGCACTCTTACAACTTTTGTAAGGAGCTGCTACAGCGATCATATGCTTCCGATGCGCTTCTTTCATGCCCAACGGCATTTGCATGCAAAGAATCAACCCAACAAAATAAATAAACATCTATTTCACCATAGCTGATTTACAACAGCAAACAAGGGTACTGCTGGTCTATATGCTGGTCCAGCAGATCCAGGATGATCTCGACACTTTGGATCTCATTCTGAGACAAAGGCGGAGGAGGGCCCCAAGGCTTAGGAGGCTTTGGGTTTGACCATTGGCTGGACGAAGGCAGATGGTTACAGTATGGTGTCAACTGCAGTGCAAAACAACACACCATCACCGCAGTGTGTCAGCGCTGTGGAAGCACAGTGCACATGCAGTGCCCATGCCATGACAACTCGATGCACACAATGGAAGCGCCGTGATAGCATCATAAGAGCGCAGACAATCGCCAACTAGAACTCTGTTGGATTGAGGTAGAACGCGATGGAGCTCTGTAGAAACGCAAAGGTAGCCATGAGAACGCTGCTGAGTGACACCGTCAACTTCATGAAAAATATCAATTTCACTGGCGCTCTGAGAAATTTAAAAACGCCATGCAATCACAGTGGCAGCACAGCTAGGTGTGACAGGGGCTTTATCTCATATGACTGAAGTGAAGGCATTATCGACTGACCTTGAAAATAAATAAATAAAGGAAGTGTCTAAACTCAGTCAATGTGTGAGGGTGCAGCTTTAGGGAATTTTAAAAAATTATTTAAAAATGAAATGATTAGGATCTTTTTCTGGCCATATGAATAGCATTAATGGTTCTGGGGGCGATCTCCGGCCCCTACAAAAGGAGCCAGAATACTCCCTGAGTTATGACACTCTCTTATGGAACCATTAACTCATTATGATACAAGGCCTGGGCATTTTCTTGTTACATAAATTTCCCCTGCATGTTCTAATCATCCCAGTTGAGGAAATAAATAGATTTTGCAGACATGCACAGCAGAAATCAATGGTGAGCTGCTTAGAACATGCCTGTGTTCTTATATCAGTGCTCTGAATCAACCATCTTCTCATTGACTACCTGTCAAAAATTCTGCCAGTTCCAAGTTAATCTTCCATTCTGACTAGGATACAATAACATTTTTCAAGGATTTTGATAGCAGTTGTCTTTTTTGTGGGTTTTGATGTTCTACATCATCTTTTTCATGGGGTTTCTTGGGTCTGTCAAACTTCGGACTGGACTCATTTTAAAGAAAGGGCCAAAATTAATATTTTAACTGAATTATGTTTAATTAATTAAGCCAATATTGTATGTGAAATTTTAACAAGGTTTTTAACTAATTAGGCTTATTATAGTATAAATTACAGTGATGAGAATTGATATGCTTTAGCAAACTCACATATGGAGACATACCTTTGGGTTGCATAAAGGGTCAAGGTCATAGTTACTAAATATAGGGAAATGGTTCCCAGTAAGAGGTGAATTATTGTGATGAAAAACTTTGTATGTAACAAGCTCACATGGAAACTGACCTTGGGATAGCATTTTGATTATCTAGGGTCAAGGTCACTTTGACTAAAAAAAGAGAAACGGTTCCCAGTTTGGAGTGAAATATAGTGATAAAAACTTGATATGTAGCAAGCTGACATGGAAACTGACCTTGGGATAGCATTTTGATTAGCTAGGGTCAAGGTCACTTTGACTTAAAATAGAGAAACGGTTCCCAGTTAGGAGTGAAATATAGTGATGAAAACTTGGTATGTAGCAAGCTGACATGGAAACTGACCTTGGGATAGCATTTTGATTATCTAGGGTCAAGGTCACTTTGACTAAAAATAGAGAAACGGTTCCCAGTTAGGAGTGAAATATAGTGATGAAAACTTGGTATGTAGCAAGCTGACATTGAAACTGACCTTGGGATTGCATTTTGATTATCTAGGGTCAAGGTCACTTTTACCTAAAAATAGAGAAATAGTTATGCGTTAGGAGTGAAATATAGTGATGAAAACAGGGTATGTAGCAAGTTGACATGGAAACTGACCTTGAGATTGCATTTTGATTATCTAGGCTCTGAAAGGTCACTTTAACTTAAATAGAGAAACGGTTCCGGGTTAGGAGTGAAATATAGTGATGAAAACTTGGTATGTATAGCAGGTTTATGTGGAGATGTACCTTGGAATTGCATTTGGGGTATGCCAGGGGTCAAGGTCAAGGCCATTATTACTATAAATAGAAAAAAAGGGTTTCTGCTCAGTACCATAAACCACTGTGTATAGGATGCTAGCAATGAAAGGATGCAGGCAAAAAAATACGAGAAAAATCTGGGGATGGAAAAACTTAATATCACTAATAGTCCTTGGATAGGATGCAATGAAAAAAATTATAAAATCTGCAGCCACCATGTTTGTATTTACGAACTTTATTGAATCGTGAAAATGGAAAAGGTTTATTTGAGAAGTAAATAAACTTATTTGGAAATACATAATCTGGCTTCCAATTAAATCTTAGAGGCAATAGAACTTGCCCTAATATATTTGGACGGCTCTTGTTTGTTTGAAGATAATAAAAGGAATACCTAAAATGCTTATTGAGCATAAATCAATCCAACCTGCTTCTGCTTTTGCATTTTGTATGTTTCATGGATGAATGAAATATGCCACTATGAGCAGTCATGTCATTTAGCCCTCTATTGCTCTTATCTGATATATTTGTCTTTGATTGACAGTTGGTCTGCTGGTTGGGAAATTTCTTCCACATTCATTGCAGAATTCAAGTAAAATTTTGGCTTCCCTGAGCAAAATTAAAGTTGATTATCGCTATGAGGCTTCTTTGAGATAAATGGATGTCTTTGTTGTAAAATAACAATTATCTATTGGATGTATTGTAAAACATTGTTACAAAATTGTTTTGGGGGAGAAAGTTGTTCAAACAATTTGGCAAACCTAATTACAAAAATAATGAAACTTCTGAATATTTGCAATAAACCATAATTCGGCCTAAAAAAATAATGTGTGGTTGGGGGTTGAATATTAGTCAGACAGGTAGGAAAGGGTTAGGGGCCAGCTATAAATAGAACATGGTAATTCCATCACTATCGCATTTACAAATAAATTTTAGTCACAAGAATGTAATGAGGACGTGATAAGCACTTGGTAAGCGCATAGTGCAATCTTCCTGGTCATAGTAAGAACGTACAAAGAAAGCAGTGGACATGGTGTGCGCGTATTCAGAACGCATTGGATGTGGTATGTGCTAGAAGATGCGCACCTTAAGAAAGTATTTTGAACATGTGTGACTCAGTGAATGCCTAGCTTGGACGCAGTGAGGATGTAGTATGAACTTGAGTTAAGCATTTTTTAAGAATTTGACCGCGTCCTTGCTGCATTCGTCGAAACTGTGAGGACGTATACTGCTGTCTTCATGGTATTCATCTAGTATGAAGGGTGTATAAAGTGTAAATGCGTTTTTAATAAATTGCTGTTAACATCATTTCAATCAATTTTTTTATACCATCACACCTAAGTCACCCGGCTGTCTTTTTAATAACTCTTTGTGAGCCCTTCCTTTTGAACTTCGGTAGGTTACACAAAACTAGTGTTATCATCAATAGTTTTTGGTTCATGTAATAAGCGTGAAGGGAGTTAATTTAAATACACAACCTGGGCATCTTATAGGATAGATACGGCATTTATCCATCCAGCCCCTGGAGCTTATGGTAAAAGGTCATATCCTTGGGGTTGTAAATGTTCCAGAGTTGAGATATTTCTCATGTAAAGTTTTAGGTGTCAGACTCGCTGCCCATCTGTTTCCTTGTGGCTGCTAAACTCCCAACCTGGGCAAGACATTAATCATAAGAGCATTATCCTAATAATGGCATAACCTATCGTAGAACATGGTTTACCGTTTAGGGTTTTCATTCATCAATGCAAAACGTTTTTCTCTTACATTTTTCCAATATAGTTTGCACGTGTAGGGAGCCTTTATGCTTCTTTATTGGGCTGTAAATTAGGGTTTTACATTTATTTTACATTTACTTAAGACAGGAATCTAATTTTGCTTTTCCCTTTTATGTTCTGTTCTTCCCTTGAAGGAATCGTCACCTTTTTCCCCGAGTTTTATATTTTTGTGAAGAGAACAACTATTTGCCAAATAGGCCGGGTCAGCTTGAATCTAAAATACCATTCTAGAAATGATGCCTCTGGCTTTTCCATTTTCTTCTTAATTGTCATCATATTAAAAGTTTTTAGGTTGGAGAGAAAACAAGTTTTATTGTGTGACTACATTTCGTGAGTGAGATGTATTTTATGTCTGTTTTGTTAAGGATAGACATTCAATTACAGTTTTTAGGACCTTGAGCAAAAAAACAACAGATGAATGTTCTCTTTGTATTTTTGTGATACATTAATACAGAAAGAATTCACTTTTTAGCTGAATACTGTGAAATCATTAATGTTCGTGGGGCATTAATGTTTTTTTTTTTAGTGGGTTGGGTGATCCACGAATTCAAGATCCCACGAAATATAAACCCTTTATTCACTTTTTCAATTGCCTTGTTACGTACATACTCTAGTTTATTATTTACAGAGGTCGCAGTATACAGTGTTTACACCTGTCTCACTGTATAACTTACGATCATTATTCTGTTAATATATTATAACTGCCTTTAACAAATAATGAACCAAATCAATTAAATATGTTTTATGAACCAAATGACAGTTATAAGCACGTTTTTAAACGTGCGCTGTTAATGAAAATCTCCAAGTTTACAAGATGTGCGTGATGAGTGTCCATACTCGATTTTTTATTTAATGAAATAATTAATCGATTACTAGTACATCGAAGGTTACTAAGCACCGAACGTGACAATATACGCAACGTTTCGGTGTTTTCACAGTTTGCAAAATTCTTAATTGGCATTCAATGGCTTCCCCTATCTTTATTTATGATCAGGGTACATCTTCTTTTATTACCTTTATTCCCAATTAAATCGATAAGTGACATGGTTATATGCACTAATTGGCATGTCGTACCACATTGGCGAGTGTCATAAACCAAGTGACATAGAAGACGGAAATCACGGGCCAGCGCGTGGATATTATGCAGACTATCTAGGACGATCGCATCTTCGATTTCATTTTTTTTTCAAAAATGAAAATCCACGAATTCAAGTACCCACGAAATTGTTTTTTTTTCGGCAAACCACGAAATTTCATGCCCACGAACATTAATGATTTCACAGTAATTGTTCCTCTTCATTTAATGAGGCTGAATTTGGCCATGAGGGGAGATATATTGTTTACAGTGCAGATGACGATATGTCCGTCTGTCTGTCAATTTTTTTATTATGACATTATTATTTGCTTCTTTCCTGTCAAGTATTTCACAATATGTTTCACTTGGGCAATTTTAACCAGTCAGCCATTTCATCCAAATTCACTCGAACCTGTGGCCAATATGAGATGAAGTAGGGTTATGCTACTTTATTAGATGGAGATTAAGACCATGTCCAATAGTTTAAGCCCGGAATTATAGATATTCTGGTTTTTCCAACCTAATCCTCCGGTACAAACAAAATTAAACCGTTGTAATATACACACGTTACTTCGGAAACAATAGAGTCATTGGACTGTTACATGAATTTCAATACCTCGAACTTCACCTTTTATTTGTACCGGCATGGGAAAACCCAGTTACGGTAATTCCGGGCTATATATATTTCCATTCCCTTCCCTTAAAATATTTGGATGACCTGCCGTATATGCCCTATTAAACGCACACGGCGCTTGACTTTTTGAGTACCCTGCACGCTAAAAAGAACCATTTTTCCCCATTCTGCAACTTTTTAAAATCTGCTATATTTGAGTCAAAAACATGAAATAACAATCAGTATCTGCTGCATCGTAGCTGTAAAAATACCCTGCTGTGTTAATCAATAAAATTGTCCACTGAACACATTGCTTCAATACACAACTTTCGGCAATTTTATCGCAACTGTGAACACTAGAGTATGGTTCTGTTTATTCATGACTTCAGCAGGTGCTTTAAAATGGCGGCTGTAGGATTGCTTTCCATTGGAATAAATTGCATTTTTTGGAGTTTAGGGTTAAGTTATCTTTTATTTATGTCACATAATCTAAAATAGATCCAAAAGACCTTCGGTGCGTCTTTTATGGCATGCATGTTTGATAGGACATTTACGGTAAGTAGTTATCCCAAAATTGCCCACTGGGTTTCATGATTGATTGCATTAGGATATTTTACCAAAATATATTTCATTTACCCATTTTATATCATGTATGCTTAGATATAATGTTTAAGGCCTTAAGATATGCAGTAACAATCATCTGCTATTCCAGGTTTTGAGTCGACTTATTTTATGGGTGATGAAGGGATGTAACTCTGTTTCAGAATGTTGAGAAGAGCAAGAAGGTTGTTCTGGTTATCTCCCTTTCTGGTGTCAAGGTGTGCAGCAGTAATGGTGAAGTAAGTGGTTTTCAACTTTCGTATTTGATAAACTGCTTATTGTAAATGATTATTGTGGATAATTATTATAATTAAAAGCAGGGCTGTTTAAATACTGAAACTCGGTTGGTCTGGCCCATCAAAAAGATTTTCATTATAGATATAACAGACATAAATTTGAGCAATGACAAGAGCTTCTACAGTTATCTTTAAAACCATTTTTTAAATGTTGCAACAGTTCTATCTATACACACAGTACAATTTCATGGAATTATTAGCAACATGATTTTTTTTATTGTGTCCCCAGGTGTTATCTACCACATGTTTGAACTGCCATCTGAATGGATAAGCAGGGGTGGCATCTGTCTATTGGTTATCTTGACATGTTTATTGGATATTTAAAAATGTGTTAAGGATGAACAAGGTTTTTGTATTATATTGTGTACAGACAATTTTGAGCGAAATTTAAAAAAAAATGAAAACTATTTCCGACCATTTATTTTGCCATTCTCTGGTACTGAAATCGGTCCGGTGTGTCAAAACTGGCAAATACTTTTATTTTAGGAGCCCTGATTATAAGATATATTTTGATTTAAATTTTCAGGATGAAGATGTTCATGATAGCTCAAAATATTGGTTATAAATGTTGAATTGACAACAACATCATTAAAGCAACTTGAATGCTCTTGAGACCACAATCAAGTCTGTTTTAATGTTTTATTTCCCAATTCAAATGTGTAACCCGTGGTCAGAGGGCAGAAAAAATACTTTCAAATTCACATATAACATGTCAACATCTTATGAATAATTGAGGATTCCATGATGTATTTACAGTGACCATTAGATTCTATCAAGCTTTACTTCTCCGATTACTCGTATATTTATGAAACACTGAAATCTCTGATCTATAAAATACATACTATTATGAGATGTTTATCTACCACAGAGCGTGTACATGGCACATTCCTTGAACCGAATCTCGTATGCCGCCTGTGATCCGGAGCATCGACAGTTTTCATTCCTAGCGCGAGAACCAAAGGGCCATATCAAAATCCAGTTTTGCCATGCCTTCATTACCAGTACTCCGACAGAGGTAAATAGCCTAAGCAGTTTGCTAAATAAGTAATAGTGGTGTATAACCGTTGGCTCTTATGCCATGCCTTCATTACCAGTAGTCCGACAGAGGTAAATAAACTAAGCAGTTTGCTAAATAAGTAATAGTGGTGTATAACCGTTGGCTCTTATGCCATGCCTTCATTACCAGTACTCCGACAGAGGTAAATAAACTAAGCAGTTTGCTAAGTAATAGTGATGTGTAACCATAGGCCCTTTGAGCCATACATTCAAGTCCTCAACTGCTGGAAAATGATATAAGCTGCATGCTAACAAAATAATAGTGGTGTGTAAGTATAGGCACTTATGTCATGCCTTCATTATAAGTACTCAACTGTAGGTATTAATTTATGAAAAAAATGGTAGGTAACTAAGTAATGGTGGTATGTAACCTAAGGGCCATATTAACTGCACATCTTTATTGGTATTTCGCCACTGCAAATAAAGTGACTCAGTTTAGGGCATGGTCTTTGCACATAGATCTGCAGTATTTCTATCTTTCCATGCAAGGAAAAAGAATATTCTTTACAAAACTGACAGAAAAAGAATGTCTCACTGGGATTTGAAACCCTTAGGTAATTCAATCTTTTAATAGGGGTTTAAGTAACAAGGGTGGGGCTTCGGGGCTTCGGGTCACATTGTATCAATATACTATTAAGTAAAAGATGAAAAAATGGTAGTGTTTAACCCAACATTTACAGTATGTAAAACCTAGCATCTTCCCCAGATGTTGTTTATACTTAAGTATTAAGAACAACAATTGAGATCACTTGGTGTAACACAATCCATTGTTTTGTGACTCAAAGCACAAGTTTTGAGTGGTAAAGACCAAATTCAAGATTCTGCAATTATTGTCAAGATGTTATAAGTACCAGATAACAATGAATATGACAGCCTATGACTTCAAGATGCATAGCCTAGCAGACTGAGTTCCCCCTGGGGTGTGTTTCAATAAAGATTTTGAGCGTAAATCGAAATCATCTTAGTGTTTACAGTTATAGTTTCATTATTTTGTTACATATTTGTACTCGAGTCAGCATTGAAAATGAACACCAAGTTGAGTAAATAAAAATAATCGATGTACATGTATTGCTTATCTTTATACAGGTTTAAGATAATTGAAGTTACAACTAAAATCCTTTTTTTGAAACGGCCCACTGTGTTATACATTTAGCCTGATTGGTGGAGGTGCATTTTTTATTTTTTATTTATTTATATTTTATCAAACAAATGTACCGGTAAGCCCATGGTCTACTCAGTGAAAAGGAAGCTATGCCCCTTTCTTTCATCATGTTTAGTTCTTAAAGCTGCACTCTCTCAGATTGACCATTTTGAAAACTTTTTTATTTTATTTATTGTCTTGGAATGAGCCATTTTTGAGAAAATGTGAAGAAACCAGAGATACAGGACTAATGACAAAGGTAATGTTCTATTCTTTTGTGTGTTATGACTGTTTTGAAGGCGTTAATGCCAAAATTTTCTTTTAAATGACTAAACAATAATATTATATCTGTGAGAGTGCAGCTTTAACATTCAAGAACCTTAAATGTGATTACTCAGTGTAGACAGCTTTCCCCCTTATTTTATGGTCTTAATTATACTTATATGTTATAGGTTTTTGTTCATATGCATGTTTTTTGGGCCCTAAAGATTGAGGATTTTTTGTTCCTGTTCCAGTAATAGAGACTTATTTCATCATAGTCTAGAGAACCTTGCAATTATTTATTTTTTTCGCCAATATGAAGCTATTTTTCAAACTCTAAAAGCTATTAGAAAAAGTTAATCTCTATTTGTCAATGTGTCAGAATGCTATTCCGGTATCAATACAATGATAGAGTGTTGCCTGCTTATAATGAGCTTTGACTACTCAATGCGAGATTTGAGCACTCAATTGTATCTTATTTCCTTACTAAAGTGGCGATTAACAGCAAATATTTGATAGTCAAGGACCAATAATGTCACTGATATGAACAATGGTAAATATTGATATTTATTATTTATCTACGACTTTTGACATGGGTGTCGGGACTTTTTGAGATACCAGTAGCAGTATCTTTAACTCATGCCCGCAAGGTATGTAAAATATTCATATTTTATCTCATTGTTTGTGGCTGTTCACCTTGACACTATGTTTGTGTCGCCTCATAAAGATCATAAGGGAAAATAAAACAGTGAAGACTTAAGTTCTACTTAATTTCTTTCCTTTCATACATTTTGTCATCATTATCATCAGCAGCAGCATCAGCAACAGCAGCAGCAGTAACATCATCCATTGCAACATCATTATAATCATCATCATCATTATTATCATCATCATCATCATCATCATCATCATCATCATCATCATCATCATCATCAGAATTAATATCATCATCATTAGCATCATCATTTGCAGCAGCAGCAGCATTATCATTTTCATCAACATCATCGTCATCATCATCATCATCATCATCATC
The DNA here is from genome assembly GCF_026914265.1 of Mya arenaria. NCBI lineage: Eukaryota > Metazoa > Mollusca > Bivalvia > Myida > Myidae > Mya > Mya arenaria. The sequence continues at coordinate 41,564,966 of NC_069130.1, read as the reverse complement.
ATCATCATCATAATCATCGTCATCAGCATCATCATTAATATCATCATCATCTTAACAGAATATTTAAACCATACAAAAGACAAAGAGTAGTAGTACTGTGTTAACCTGTTAATAGTTTAATATTATGCTTAAATTTAGGAAAATGACCTCATGCTTAAAAATATCAAGCCCATGATATAATTTATGGGATGAATAAGTGGAGGTATAAGAGAAACTGCTGATCTAAGTTTATAAATTTAACCAACCAAATGTCAACATTAGAAATGTAGCCAGAAGCGCTTGCAGTTTTGATAAATAAAATTGTTCCCATAAATGCTACATACTAAATGTGAAATTAGCATGGTGTGGTTATTTTAACAACTATTTAGAGGACTGTCTGACTGCCGTTTCGATTTTATCTATGCACTTCTATAAACGTTTAACTGTTTTAGAGCTGTTTGTGACTTGTACATCAAAAAAGTACATTTTATTGGATTTGAAGATTTTTTTAGGCGTTTAGGTATAACTGCAGTCATTTTGACAGATAGTGCAAAATTTATTACGCTTTGTTAATCTTTAATGATGATGATGGTTTAAGTGTTAATTTAATTGAGAATTGAAGTGATATGTGCTAATGTAAGCGATCGTCTTGAAGATTGTACGTTTGCGTTAAATTGGTGAAATAGTTTGAAAGAAAAACTTATTTGATGGATTGGGATTTAGCAGGTAAATTCTTTCGTTGATGCTCAAAAAGGGATGTTTTCATTGTATGAAATAGTTTAAATTACAAAAACAACTTGACATCAGAAATTTAATTTACAAAAACAAGTTGACATGAGAAAAGTAATTGAATATATATTGTTTAGCAATGATGCTTTAAATGAAAAAAATAAATAAAGATTTAAATGCTTGTTCTTGGTCTTCTCAAAAATGAACTGAAGTATTTACAACAATTAAGTTTACAATTAAGTTAAGTCTTTTCAACAATTAAGTTAAGTCTTCTCAATTATAAAGTTTAGTCTTCTCAACAATTAAGTTGGTGGGCTATGGCGTAGCCTGCACTGACATATAATATGTTAAGAAGACCGAAACTAAATGCTAACTTTCTTAGTGTTAAGCGCCAAATGCCTCTACACATTAGCCAACGCAAGAGTGCTTATAGCTTTTGAGTAACAGCTTAATCAAACCAATTAATGACTAAATAGAAACCTGGAGGTAGTTTTTGTCAGAGTCTAATGATTTACTGAGAATCCTACGATCCATCTAAAATGGCTTGAATGTTCTTTACATTAAATTCAATTAAACTTATTTATATTACAACGATTGTGAAAGAAGTAATTGCAACATTATGTTAATCACTTTTGTTGCCACAATTTATGCATCAGTGTGGTCTTGTGTGGTGGGGGAAACCGGAGTACCCAAAGAAAACCCACTTATCTGGCTGGGTGACTTACATGCGCAAAGGCCAAGAATCGAACCCAGGTTGCCTTGGTGAGAAGCTAGTGCACCAACCACTTTGCTAACCGGACAACCTACTTAAGTGCTAGAGACGATGCTCGTGAAGAATAAATTTCACTTTGATATCAGTGTCTGAAGTTGATCTGAAAGATACTATTCCTGTATCCAGGCGACATCTGGGGGTATTCATCATTTCTATGATAGCTCTAGTTTGATCATTCTAGGAAGGTACTATTCCTGTATCCAGGCGACATCTGGGGGTATTCATCATATCTTTTGATCGCTCTAGTTTGATCATTCTAGGAAGGTACTATTCCTGTATCCAGGCGACATCTGGGGGTATTCATCATTTCTGTGACAGCTCAAGTTTGCTCATTCTAGGAAGGTGCTAAGACCACTGTTAGAGTAGGGAGAAGATAATAAGCCTGATTAATATATAATGGACAACACAGATACCCCTTGGGGATGCCTACCCATAATGGCATGATGGAGCTGCCAGGCACTAAGTTCATGACATGTGGTAAGGAAAGGGATGTTGGAAATCAATCAATAATCTAGGTAGTGGCTTAGATACCTGGAAAATAGAAAAGACTATGTGGAATCAATAGGACATATTTTGAGTAAAGGGAAAAATTGAGGACTGAGGCAAGGTTTTATTGGGTGAAATATTAATGAATAAATGCAATCATTGTGCATCATATTGAGAATGTGGGTCATTAAGTGTCTATTTGCTTGCATTGTTGATCAGTGTTTGCATCAAGAACGATTATGGGTTGAATTGATACATTGTTAGCAAAGCAGAGCTTTTTTCCTGAAAAAGTCTTAGTAAGTTAGAAGGGTATAGCTTTGTCAGCAAGATGACAGACTGGGCTACAGAAGACCTGAAACGGAGCCTGGATTTCCGATTCCATGATGTGTTGTCCAATGTCCGGCTAGCCTTCCAAGACTCACTTCGAGTGGTCAGTCTAGCTGTCCAAGACTCTCACCAAATTAGGGGTGGCCTTGAAGCAAAGGTGAAGGTCATCTTGCAAAGGTCAAGGACAGAGTTTGAGGAATCTCTAGCGAAAACCAGGGAACTGTGGAAATTAAGGGTAGATTCTGAATTCGGACATGTTGTAACTGTCCATGGAATATTTTTTCCAATTTTGAGGAGGAGCACCTACTCGGAAATAACAAAGTACAGTGACCCTGGATCAGTGACTTGTAAAAACTGTGGAACAAGAAATGCTGTTGAAAGTGTCCAAAACATTAACCCTACCATTCAAAAGACCCGCTTATCTTCAGGAGAAATTAATAAAGAATTTCTGATCAATTTTCGAGCCAAGACTTTAAAGCTTGTGCACAAGTTTGAAGTGTTAGTTCTGAGGCTCGTTACCAAGTGTTTATGGGTTGACGGAGATTCAAGGATTTGGTTTATAAAGGATTGTGACCAAGACATTTCTAGGGCATTTCAGGATTGGAAATGTGACTTACATTTCATGATAACCCAGCTTTAGAAATGAGACCGACTGAAAGAATAATCCAAGCTTGTGGCCAAAACTGGAGACTTTTCACTATGTTTTTTTACAGGGGGTGACTGAGATGTATATATAACTGATTGTATAGCAGATTTGTAAACGAGATCTGCACTTAATGCTTTTCCAATTTATGAAAACAGAGCTAGGAAAAAAGCCACAACTAAAAAAAAAGGAATGATTCAAGATTGCTACCAAGTTGGAGATTTAAGACTAGATAGCTAACATAAACAGGACTTTGATGGGGCTTTTAATTGCTTCTTCAATTTTAGTCTGGAAAGTCGCTTGCAATTTATATTAACGAAGCAACTTAAAAAAAAAGTAATCCAAGTTTGTGGCCAAGTGTGAGTTGACAGACAGAGATTAAAAACATTTGTTTATACAATATTGCAATGGTGATATGGCTACAATATAACTGATTGGAAAAACAAGATGCACTTTATTCTTCTTTGAGCTTACCGTATTATACTATGTATAGGACGCTAGCATTGACAGGACGCAGGCAAAAACAATGGTGAAAAAAATGGGTTAAAACCCTTAATATATAAGATAGGATGCAGCACCATATCGGTTTTGACGACTTTTGTTTTGGGATCATGAAGATGACAAAGGTCAATATAATCCATGCGATATTAAATTTTATAGCAACTGATAATTATGTTCTTCTTTGTTTATTTCATTTAAATGTATACATTAGACACAATGCGCAAGAAAAGTAACAGTAGCACAGGTAATAATACAGTTTTATTCTGTCAACCTGATGACGCTTTTCTCCAATTCGCCTTAGTCGTCTTCGGACAGTGTATCTTAAACAACAACGAAATAAGTCTTATAGTATGCATGAATGTTCTCAAAATGTCAACACCCTCAGCTAAGTATTAAAACACATGGTAAAGTGCGAATTGATGTTTTTCTAATGACAGTCAGTGGGTGTTTTTCACACCTTCGAAAATACTTGGTAGTGACAATAATGCTTCTTTGCGGTATGTACATTTCTTAATTACTACCATAAAACAGTAACATACAACAAAATATTTTGTAAAATATCGAAACATTAAAATCGTGAACATCGTTTAATTGATATTTACCTTATATCCAGATTTTCCGCTGCCGTTATAACTTAATCCAGTTAGAACACTTGACTCACATCAAGTTTTTGTGAGTAGTATCCCTTTTATAAAAAAGTAAACACTCATGTTTGTTTTCAATTTATTTCTCAATAAATAAATTTTAAAGTAAACATTCAATATATTTCTGTGTGTGTTAACTTGCGTGATTTTACCTACGTCTAGTTGTTCTCTTTGTTGGACACAGTACTTACCATTACCGCGTTCGTCTCCAGTCTGACATTTTCGGCCTGTCAAATGGACTAGAGAAAAACTGATAAAATCCTAATAGCATAGAAAGGACACAGGCATTTTTTTACGATAATCTGGGGTAAAAAAGTGCGTCCTATGCAGAGTGTAATACGGTACTTGAAGAAAAATTATCCAAGCTTGTGGCCAAGTGTGAGCTTTGTTGCGGGAGTGGTGGCTTTGGTTTAGTAAACAAGATTTTGACCAGAACATTGCTACCTATGACCTTCTGATTTTTGAAAGTAGACCTGCATTCCATAAGTTAGATATAAACTGGGCTGAATATATTGTCTACAAAAAGCAACACTCGTATGAGAAAACAAGGTGATGCTTAGATGAACAAAAATTAAAGTTCTATTGTACTTGTAAAGGGCTGGATGATTATAATCAAGCTGTTTAATAGTGTTCATTGCTACTCTTATGAAGATGGACTCATAGTCATGTGAATGCCACTTCAAACACTAATGGACTGTCTTGAATACTTGACCTTCGTTTGATGTTGTCAATTGCGTACAAATTAAAGTCTAATAATTATTTTTTTTCGATTTCATTTTACATATAATCACGAACTGCGTGCAGGCATAATGATCAATGATATTTGTATTTAGGGTAATTGTGTTTGACTGATATGAGTGTTTAAACAAAATTTGCATGCTACGTAAATAAAAGGAATGAAGACATGTTTTGAATAATATTATTACAGGTGCAATATTTCAACCCTTCAAATTCAATCCATGGTATAGTTTTGTTTAATTTTCACTTGATTCAGATCATCTATCTTGTTTTGTAATAGTTTACCCAAGTCATGAAGTGCCATTATCTCGTTGTTGATTTCGTTGAAATATTTTTTTTGCGCTTGCTAATATGTCATTCCATTTATCTGGAAGGCTTCCCAGAGGATTTTGCTCAGAAAACCAGAGGATTTGGATAAAAAAACAGGGGATCTGGCTCAGAAAACCAGGGGATTTTGCCTTTCACTAAGGGGATTTTCAACAAAAGTCTGAACGTTCATTTTTAGCTCGTCTGTTTTTCGAAGAAAAAAAGTCGAGTTATTGTGATAGCCTTGGCGTCGTCGGCGTCGTCTGCGTCTGCGTCTGCGTCTGCGTCGTCGTCGTCGTCCAAAAACTTTAACCTTACCTCATAACTCAAAAACCGTTCAACATTTTCACATTAAACTTGCTACACGTGTTCCTATTAACACTATGCATGTTTATAGCAGGTCATATAATTTTGCCTTTAATTAATATTGAGTTATCCCCCCTTTTCGACTTGGAAAAAAAACAGACGAGCGTTGGCACCCACTCCGCGGTGCTCTTGTTGTTCATGTGTTCTTCTTTTAATAGCATCTTATTAATACTAGCATTTCTTTTTTTTCTAAACTAAAAAGTGCTGTGTTTTGTTGTAAGAAAAATGTATTTTACAAAGCAGTCTGAGTCTACATTTTTACCCAATCACATGCACACACACAAGCACGCATGCACGCACACGCATACATACATAAATTGAATAAAAAAATGGGGGATATACAGTCATCGAAGTAAGACTTTTGGATGAACAAGCCTGAATTCTTATACTATTGCTTGGAATCAAATTTTTTAACAATTAAGCCCTGCTATGTAAAATTCAGAATTTGAGCAAGCCCGGAAGACATTTTACCAGTGCAGGGCTTGTGGGCTTGTGCTAATTTCGACCACTGGATATAGCATGTATGGAGTTTTGATATGGAATATTACATTCTTACCATCCGATGTGCAATTTTCATTAAGTTTTATTCCTGATGAAACAATTTTTCACGATGACTGGGTATTTTGGTGTGAGGGTGTGTTTCAAAACTCAGTCATCAGTAGCATTTCTATGATTAAGTAACTGTAAAGTCAATGAGCTGTGAAATTTGTAGAGGTAGATGAAGTTAGTTATGAATATTTTTGAAAAAATAAAAATTAAAATGATTTTAGATAAAATGTGGCAAGACAAGGGGAAAGTTTATACCCATATTAGTATTTGCGTTCATTATAAATGCACATAAGGCCAAAAAAAGAAATAGTTTGTTTAGGGTTCCATCCTTTTTAAAAACAGGTAGGGTAGGTATGCTTTTTTTTCTTTATCTTTTTTTTTAATTAGGTTTTATATAGGAACGTAATTTTCATCATTAGAGAATGGTGTAAAGTAATTTTCTGAATGAAGTTTTAAATAATTTGCACTACATATTAAACACATTCTTCTTTTTTTTTAAATGAATCTTACTATATATTTATATATAAAAAAGGACTATAAAAAAGGTAGGGTCGGCACCTATTTCGTAGGTAGGGTCGGGTAACCCGAACCAGCTGTATTTTTTTTTTGGCCTAAGTTAAAATTGCCCTTGAGGGAAAATCTCATCATATAAACTCGACATTATATCACACAATTTAAAACATCCATTTCACTTATAGGCTGCTTTGCTAATAAAGTTGACCATTTAGTTCAGAATTGTTAAAGGAAAAGTTTAAATACTTTTTCACAGTATTGTGCTAACTATTTTTCTTGGTTTACATAGCCACATATAGGTATATTTGCTAATCATACACAGGAATTCCTTTGATGTTTAATATTGGAGTTTACATTTCTAATGTTAATAATGCTTAATAAAAAATAATTTCCGATCATGAATTCTTTTTCACAGCCCACAATTGTGAAGGTCTTAAAGTCTATGTAACTGTCATAGACGCCAAATTGACTTTAGTGGAGGCGAAAATTAATTGCTTAATTGTTTATTTTAGTCAATTATGAACAAATATAAGAAACATTATAATTATTTAAAACCGTTAAAAGTTTATGAATATCTCAAAAAGAATGCTTTCAGGCATTTGTAGACTAATTGTTGTCTGAATTTTCCAGTGTTGTTTGTTTAGGTGATCTTGGATTTATTTGAGTTATTTGTCATGTTTTTGAATGATTACAAAAGGTGTTATTTATTGTCGTTATTATTCTGAAAATGATTAATTCTCAAGTCATAATTACGGAAAGCGAGATTTAATTTAAGGTCGAAAAACTTTGCAAAAAATGTGCTGAGATTTTATTTAAAGGACTTTAATGTTTGTGAATCATGCGATTTTTATCTGGTAACAGGTTTAGATTTGGTTTGTCGTAATTTTACATTCCGTGTTATGTGTGCATTGCGACAACTTTTTAGCGTCTTTAAAGATGGCAATATACGGAGTGCGGGATTGAGTAACATAATAATGGCGGTGTAATTTGTTGTTAATTGTAATTTAATGGATAGAGGATGGTGTGCATAGCCCTAGGTATGCTAATTTGTGTTTTTTGTTGGAGTTTTAATTTAAAAAGAAATTGCTCATAAAATATTTATCAGCCATATCTAATGTGGGTAAACATAAATAAATGAATGTTGTGTAAAAAAAAGGTATTGTTTCTGGTGAATTTTTGTCAGCATTGTAGTGTTTCTATGACAATCCATATAATTTATCACAGTATCGTGAACTATATCAGGACTGACCTTAAAGATTTGTCCAGTTTTAAACATGTTAATATATCATTTCTATGAAATATGCAAGAATTGCTGTTTTGCGGGAAATGATTTTTCAACAAAAATAACAGCCTGTTAATGATTGTTCCCCTTTTTTCACTATTATATGTATGTTAGATTACCTCCCTTAGATGTCTGCTGCCATAATGTTCCCTAATGGAAGATTGATTGATATCTACCATGATAACTGAACACCTTTAAAGCTAAATGAAGCCAATGCAAACATGAAATCTGAAACTATTAAAAAAGAAGTTTAAAAAGGAACCAATAGATGTCTTATTATGAAATGAAAACTAAAGGAAGACAACTGGGTGGATTTCATGAAATTTGAAACAACATTGATACTAAACTGAGTAGTATGATATCTTTCATGAAAATTGTAAATCATTATAGCTAAACAGAGGCAGTGTCTACCATGAAATCTGAAACTTTTCAAACGAAAGGGAGACAATTGGTGTCTACCATGAACTCTGAAACTTTTAAAACTAAAGGGAGACAATTGGTGTCTCCCATGAAATTTGAAACTGTTAAAACTTACAGGGGAGAATTGGTGTCTACCATGTAAGCTGAAAACTATTGAAACTTATTTGGAAGTGAATTGATGTTTTCATTGATATCTGAAAATTATAGAACCAAAAGGGACACAATTGTTCCATGATTTCTTGTAGCTGCTGAACTTAAAGGGATTGATATTTCCAAGAGTTAAGATAACTAATGAAGCTTAAGAGATACAATTGATTTCTACAATAAAATAGGATAGCTGTTCAAGTTATATGGCGGCAATTGTGTATCACATGATATGTGAAAACTATACAACCTTAAGGGAGACAATTGATAACTCTGAGACATTTGACAACTAATTGAAGCTAAAGGGAGATAAATGTGTATCCAATAATATGAAAACTATTCATTATAAAGGGAGACAATTGATGACTGACTCTTGGACATTTGACAACTAATTGAAGCTAAAGGGAGATAAATGTGTCTCCAATGATATAAAAACTATTCAATATAAAGGAAGGCAATTGATGACTGAGACATTTGACAACTAATTGAAGTTAAAGGGAGATAAATGTGTATCAAATGATATGAAAACTCTTCAATATAAAGGGAGAGAATTAATGTCTCTGAGCCATTTGACAACTAATTGAAGTCAAAGGGAGATAAATGTGTATCAAATGATATGAAAACTCTTCAATATAAAGGGAGAGAATTAATGTCTCTGAGCCATTTGACAACTAATTGAAGTCAAAGGGAGATAAATGTGTATCATGTGATATGAAAACTCTTCAATATAAAGGGAGAGAATTGATGTCTCTGAGGCATTTGACAACTAATTGAAGCTAAAGGGAGATAAATGTGTATCAAATGATATGAAAACTCTTCACTATAAAGGGAGAAAATTGATGTCTCTGAGACATTTGACAACTAATTGAAGCTAAAGGGAGATAAATGTGTATCAAATGATATGAAAACTCTTCAATATAAAGGGAGAGAATTGATGACTCTGAGACATTTGACAACTAATTGAAGCTAAAGGATGATAAATGTGTATCCAATGATATGAAAACTATTCAATATAAAGGGAGGCAATCGATGACGCTTAGACATTTGACAACTAATTGAAGCTAAAGGGAGATAAATAAGTATCCAATGATATGAAATCTTTTCAATATAAAGGGAGAGAATTGATGACTCTGAGACATTTGACAACTAATTGAAGCTAAAGGGAGATAAATGTGTATTCAATGATATGAAAACTATTCAATACCAAGGTAGGCAATTGTGTATTACGTGATAAAACTACAGAAGCATAAGGTAGACAATTGATGGCTCAAATACATTTGCTTACTAATTGATGCTAATGGAAGCCACGTGATAAAACTACAGAAGCATAAGGTAGACAATTGATGGCTCAAATACATTTGCTAACTAATTGATGCTAATGGAAGCCAATTAATGCCTCCATAAAATCTGAAAACTATTGCAGCTAAAGGGAGGCAATTGTGTATTCCAAGATGTATGTACAATATAGAACCATAAGGGAGGCAATTGTGTATTCCATGATATATGTACACTATAGAACCATTAGGGAGACAATTGTGTATTCCATGATATATGTACACTATAGAACCATAAGGGAGGCAATTGTGTATTCCATGATATATGTACACTATAGAACCATTAGGGAGACAATTGTGTATTCCATGATATATGTACACTATAGAACCATTAGGGAGACAATTGTGTATTCCATGATATATGTACACTATAGAACCATAAGGGAGGCAATTGTGTATTCCATGATATATGTACACTATAGAACCATTAGGGAGACAATTGTGTATTCCATGATATATGTACACTATAGAACCATAAGGGAGGCAATTGTGTAGTCCATGATATATGTACACTATAGAACCATAAGGGAGGCAATTGTGTATTCCATGATATATGTACACTATAGAACCATTAGGGAGGCAATTGTGTATTCCATGATATATGTACACTATAGAACCATAAGGGAGGCAATTGTGTATTCCATGATGTATGTACACTATAGAACCATTAGGGAGACAATTGTGTATTCCATGATATATGTACACTATAGAACCATAAGGGAGGCAATTGTGTATTCCATGATGTATGTACACTATAGAACCATAAGGGAGGCAATTGTGTAGTCCATGATATATGTACACTATAGAACCATAAGGGAGGCAATTGTGTAGTCCATGATATATGTACACTATAGAACCATAAGGGAGGCATTTGTGTATTCCAAGATATATGTACACTATAGAACCATAAGGGAGGCAATTGTGTAGTCCATGATATATGTACACTATAGAACCATTAGGGAGGCAATTGTGTAGTCCATGATATATGTACACTATAGAACCATAAGGGAGGCATTTGTGTATTCCATGATATATGTACACTATAGAACCATAAGGGAGGCAATTGTGTAGTCCATGATATATGTACACTATAGAACCATAAGGGAGGCAATTGTGTATTCCATGATATATGTACACTATAGAACCATAAGGGAGGCAATTGTGTATTCCAAGATGTATGTACAATATAGAACCATAAGGGAGGCAATTGTGTATTCCATGATATATGTACACTATAGAACCATTAGGGAGATAATTGATGGCCCTAATACTCTTTGATTATAACTTGAAGCTAAAGGTAGACAATGGATGTCTACCATAAATGGGGAAAAAAATTTAAGTTAAAGGGAGGCAATTGTGTATTCCATGATATCAGCTAAAGGCAGAAACTCGATGTTTGAAAAAAATTGAATCAAAAGCAAAAATCAAATGTTCTGATGAACTCAAACAATTTTTTTTAATAATTATCATTGCATTTAACAAAATGAAAAATCATGGTTGTTAATGCGAAAAGAAAAAAATGGATTGGTTATTGAAATACCTTATATTAAGGGTGTTTTTTTTTCATTGCCTAATATAAAGTTTACATTGTATGGATAAAAATCAGATCATTTATTCATGGTCATGCCTCTGTGTACATATCTGTTTGAATAAAATTTTACTGAAGGGCACTGTAATACCCATCCCACTGACATGCATTAAACATTAATTTTCGAGATAAAAATGCAAAATACCTGCTTTTGACACCATTGTTAGGATATGGGGTGCCTCCTAGTACATATATTTCATCACAGGCATTTTTAGAACATGTAGTGTTAATGGAATGTCAGACATGATGTGTTTGTTAATTATGAAGTCCCATAAAATATGTGAGGCCTGCTGGCTTATTAAGTTGTTTTTCTTGCTCTAATGAAAGTCACGATGTTAGAAATGAAAAATTGCTTATTTTCTTATGAGGGCCTAACTTAATTTACAAAGCAACCCAAAAGCTTGATTTTCAACCCAATAATTTTATTGAAGTCTTTCGTGATACATATTTACAACTTTGTATTGACAAAAGTGTTTAGATAAACTTTTGATTTTTAAGAAAAAAGTGGATACTTATCAATTACATGTTTCCCTCAACATTCCAACCGTGTTGTAAAGGAACTGTTTTGATGTCCTTGAATAGTTAAATCATTGATATAAAATTTGTGATAATATAGAGAAATGTTAGCCAGATGACTGTAACGAAAAACAATAAACTATTCATTGCCTTTTCAATTTGGTTGCTGGTCAGACACAGTGGTTGTTTCCCTTTTTCAAGGGAAAGCACTGGGCTTGAAATCACTGCCTAATACCTGTTATAAGATTAAACACTAAGAAACACATAGTACCTACCGATCACATGTTTACGGTAATGATGATATTAATGAAATAGGCAGACATTTATTAACTTAAAGAAGGCTGTTAAGCACATAGATATCGCCCTTACCTGTATGGAACATTTTTCATATATCTCTTAATTTGTCCCGCATACATTTAATGAAAACTGACATATTGGCTGCCATTTGAGTGGTGGGGGAATACATGTTTTATTTAATGTATAACATGTTTCTGACAACATGGCGCTCTCAAGATTTCATATGTTAATTTACGGGGGTATATCGATTCAATTTACCCCTGCTAATTTCCATCACTTATTAAAATGTTTAAACTTATGTTAACCCCCATTTGAATAATGATAAAAAAATAGTTGATATTCACACTTGTTTTTTTCAGCTGCATGTATTGCATCAACATTTGTCCTGTTGTAAAAATGACTGCTTCTCTTGTTATTTATGCTTTCATAAAAATTTGCATTTTTCAGGCAGAAGAACTGAATACCATCATCGGCAATGCGTTTAAGATGGCATATGCAAAACAAAAATCCAGCCAGCAGCCAACGTTCCATGAGCTGATAGAGCGACAACTGGTCGAACAACGCGCCAAATTTGAAGTCTACCAAGAGCAGGCAAGTCGTGCATTACAGCAGCGACTGACAGAGATCGCGACACCTACAGCAATGCAGCGTATGGAGATGCGTAGGCAGTCATCCAGCGACGATTTGCTTGATGACAATCGGTCAGGAAGTCCCAGTCCGTCGAGTGAACGGGATTTTGTCATTGGAAAGAACAAAGTCTGGGTGAGGATTGTGAAATATCAAATCTAGAAAATAATTTCATTAAGATACTAACTTATGTGTTTTTCTTAAATAATTGTGTCTTTTGGTTATTTGTGGTGTCATTAAAAGCAGATACTGTATTTGTACTTTAAGATGATAATGATCTGTTGACGAGAAGCGGGTCCAAAATACCCAATTAATTGACATGCAGAGGGTCTTTTCTTGGCCAGTATGACTGATTGTAGGACCTTAATATTGCTTTTAATCCTGATTCAAAACATAAGAGAATAACTATTTTGTTACAGCGCACCTGCTGACTTAGTTTAACTTATATTGTAGTGTTACATGTTCTTAGGTTACACACTACCAATATTTACAATTTAGACAATATTTTTAATGATTCAGAGTTGAAAATCGGCATCGATGCTTTTATTTTAAAGGACAAATACAGTATGCTAGTAGGAAACAGGTATTTAGGGTAATGAGGTAGAAAATTGTCCCTAATGTTAATGTATAGTATATTATGTATTTTAAAGTTTTTGTACTACCCATCATTTGAATTTATTTAATGTTATATAGTGATTAATGGTTGTTATATTGAATGGTAATGAGTACCTTTCCTTAATAATTATCATTATAGCCTCAGTGTCTTCAGAATTTGCACCATTTGTGCTAAAACTAAGACTTTTGCCAGAACTCACAAAGCATAAGCATGAAACTTGGTACACATGTTCACTATGATGTGAAATACATGGGCAGCAGCGGTGTAGTTTAAAGTCCCAGTTATCTAGCTCAAGTATTTGTTTATTCCACTTGATCATCGGAGAAAAACAGACACGTGCGCGTATGCTTTTGGGGCTCTTGTTGATAATCTTTCTTTTTGGAGTAAGAAGTTATTGAATAGATATGACTAAATCAGTGTTTGCGAAAACTTTGTCAGGGTGTAGGACATTTTGTCTGAAGCCTCTGTGGCTTACACAGGACACATATATATTATAGTTGTCACCAAAGTAATTACGTTCTTATGTGCATGAATAGAACAATGAATACTGGATGGAATTTAATTATTAATTATTTAAAAAGTTTGTTTTCGCATACAATGCTAAATCCATGTTTTCAGAGAATACTTCAGGAGTTGTTTTGCCTGTGGCCTTACATTACCGTAATTTTCACCTTTTAGATAATTCATGTCCGTATTTCTGTTGTGGGTATGTGTCCCAAAAGCACCAAATCTATTTGTGACCAATCTCACCATGTACATAATTGCAAGCTTTTAAACACTGTTGAAGTCTGGATTTTACCTAAATGTATATGGAGATGCGACTACATTTAAAGCTGCACTCTCACAGATTGACCGTTTTGACAACTTTTTTTTATTTTTTGTCTTGGAACGAGCCAATTTTTGCAAAAATTCATGGAAACCAGTGATATAAGACTGCTGACAAAAAAATAGATTGCAGATTTTTAGCTCACCTGTCACGTAGTGACAAGGTGAGCTTTTGTGATCACTCTTCGTCTGTCGTCCGTCCGTCCGTCCGTCCGTTCACAATTGCTTGTGAACACAATAGAGGTCACAATTTTGACCTAATCTTTATGAAACTTGGTCAGACTGATCATCTCTATAAAATCTAGGTCAAGTTCTATATTGGGTCATCTGGGGTCAAAAACTAGGTCACTAGGTCAATTAGTATAAAAACCTTGTGAACACAATAGAGGTCACAATTTTAGCCTAATCTCAATGCAACTTGGTCAGAATGGTCATCTCTATAAAATCTAGGTCAAGTTCGATATTGGGTCATCCGCGGTCAATAATTAGGTCACTAGGTCAATTAGTAGAAAAACCTTGTGAACACAATAGAGGTCACAATTTTAGCCTAATCTCAATGCAACTTGGTCAGAATGATCATCTCTATAAAATGTAGGTCAAGTTCGATATTGGGTCATCCGCGGTCAATAATTAGGTCACTAGGTCAATTAGTAGAAAAACCTTGTGAACACAATAGAGGTCACAATTTTAGCCTAATCTCAATGCAACTTGGTCAGAATGATCATCTCTATAAAATGTAGGTCAAGTTCGATATTGGGTCATCCGCGGTCAACAACTAGGTCACTAGGTCAATTAGTACAAAAACCTTGTGAACACAATAGAGGTCACAATTTTAGCCTAATCTCAATGCAAGTTGGTCAGAATAATCATCTCTATAAAATCTAGGTCAAGTTCGATATTGGGTCATCCGCAGTCAATAACTAGGTCACTAGGTCAATTATTAAAAAAAACTTGTGAACACAACAGAGGTCACAATTTTAACCTAATCTTTATGAAACTTGGTCAGACTGATCATCTCTATGAAATCTAGGTCAAGTTCGATATTGGGTCATCTGGGGTCAAAAACTAGGTCAGTAGGTCAATTAGTAGAAATACCTTGTGAACACATTAGAGGTCACAATTTTAGCCTAATCTCAATGCAACTTGGTCAGAATGATCATCTCTATAAAATCATAGGTCAAGTTCGATATTGGGTCATCCGCGGTCAATAACTAGGTCACTAGGTCAATTAGTAGAAAAACCTTGTGAACACAATAGAGGTCACAATTTTAGCCTAATCTCAATGCAAATTGGTCAGAATGATCATCGCTGTAAAATGTAGGTCAAGTTTGATATTGGGTCATTCACGGTCAATAACTAGGTCACTAGGTCAATGAGTACAAAAACCTTGTGAACACAATAGAGGTCACAATTTTAGCCTAATCTCAATGCAAGTTAGTCATAATGATCATCTGTATAAAATCTGGGTCAAGTTCGATATTGGGTCATACGCAGTCAATAACTAGGTCACTAGGTCAATTATTAGAAAAACCTTGTGAACAAAATAGAGGTCACAATTTTAGCCTTATCTTAATGAAACTTGGTCAGAATGATCATCTTAACATAAGCTAGGTCAAGTTCCATATTGGGTCAACCCAGGTCAAAAACTAGGTCACTAGGTCAATTAGTAGAAAAACCTTGTGAACACAATAGAGGTCACAATTTTAGCCTTATCTCAATGCAACTTGGTCAGAATGATCATCTCTATAAAATCTAGGTGAAGTTCGATATTGGGTCATCCGCGGTCAATAACTAGGTCACTAGGTCAATTAGTAGAAAAACCTTGTGAACGCTATAGAGGTCACAATTTTAGCCTAATCTCAATGCAACTTGGTCAGAATGATCATCGCTGTAAAATGTAGGTCAAGTTTGATATTGGGTCATTCACGGTCAATAACTAGGTCACTAGGTCAATTAGTACAAAAACCTTGTGAACACAATAGAGGTCACAATTTTAGCCTAATCTCAATGCAACTTGGTCAGAATGATCATCTTTATAAAATCTAGGTCAAGTTCGATATTGGGTCATCTGCGGTCAATAACTAGGTCACTAGGTCAATTAGTACAAAAACCTTGTGAACACAATAGAGGTCACAATTTTAGGCTAATCTTAATGCAACTTGGTCAGAATGATCATCTCTATAAAATCTGGGTCAAGTTCGATATTGGGTCATACGCAGTCAATAACTAGGTCACTAGGTCAATTATTAGAAAAACCTTGTGAACAAAATAGAGGTCACAATTTTAGCCTTATCTTAATGAAACTTGGTCAGAATGATCATCTTAACATAAGCTAGGTCAAGTTCCATATTGGGTCAACCCAGGTCAAAAACTAGGTCACTAGGTCAATTAGTAGAAAAACCTTGTGAACACAATAGAGGTCACAATTTTAGGCTTAACTCAATTCAACTTGGTCAGAATGATCATCTCTAGAAAAATATAGGTCAAGTTCGATATTGGGTCATTCGCGGTCAATAACTAGGTCACTAGGTCAATTAGTATAAAAACCTTGTGAACACAATAGAGGTCACAACTTAAGCCTAATCTAAATGTAACTTGGTCAGAATGATCATCTCTATAAAATCTAGGTCAAGTTCGATATTGGGTCATTTACCGTCAATAACTAGGTCAATAGGTCAATTAGTAGAAAAACCTTGTGAACACAATAGAGGTCACAATTTTAGCCTAATGTTAATGCAACTTGGTCAGAATGATCATCTCTATAAAATCTGGGTCATGTTCGATATTGGGTCATCTGCAGTCAATAACTAGGTCACTAGGTCAGATATTAGAAAAACCTTATGAACACAATAGAGGTCACAATTTTAGCCTAATCTTTATGAAACTTGGTCAGACTGATCATCTTTATAAAATCTAGGTCAAGTTCCACATTGGGTCATCCGCGGTCAATAACTAGGTCACTAGGTCAGATAGTAAAAAAACCTTGTGAACACAATAGAGATCACAATTTTAGCCTAATCTTAATGAAACTTGGTCAGAATGATCATCTTAACATAAGCTAGGTCAAGTTCCATATTGGGTCAACCCACGTCAAAAACTAGGTCACTAGGTAAATTAGTAGAAAAACCTTGTGAACACAATAGAGGTCACAATTTTAGGCTTATCTCAATTCAACTTGGTCAGAATGATCATCTCTAGAACAATATAGGTCAAGTTCGATATTGGGTCATTCGCTGTCAATAACTAGGTCACTAGGTCAATTAGTAGAAAAACCTTGTGAACACAACAGAGGTCACAACTTAAGCCTAATCTTAATGTTACTTGGTCAGAATGATCATCTCTATAAAATCTAGGTCAAGTTCGATATTGGGTCAATTACCGTCAATAACTAGGTCACTAGGTCAATTAGTAGAAAAACCTTGTGAACACAATAGAGGTCACAATTTTAGCCTTATCTTAATGAAACTTGGTCAGAATGATCATCTTAACATAAGCTAGGTGTAGTTCGATATTGGGTCAACCCGGGTCAAAAACTAGGTCACTAGGTCAATTAGTAGAAAAACCATGTGAACACAATAGAGGTCACAATTTTAGCGTAATCTTAATGCAACTTGGTCAAAAGGATCCTCTGTATAAAATCTAGGTCAAGTTCGAGGTAGATGATTGTATAGAACAAAAAACTTCTTGTCTAAACCAACATTTCATTGGCATTTTATATGTGGCATAACCTAGTGGCCCGCTACCAAGATTGTTCAATTTGTGCACCTGTGGTGAAAAGAGGCCTCACCCTGGGTGTCACAAGTTTTACATAGGCTTATATAGGAAAAGGACTAGGTCTTAAATATTTGGTTTGAAGCATTGCCTACTGATAGGGTCATGTGGGGTAAAAAACTAGGTCAGTGGGACAAATAAAAGAGTGGCCTCTAGGGGCCATACTTTTCATTGGATCTTTATGATAATAGGTCAGAATGTTCACTTTATTTAGCAAAGCTACAGGTGAGCGATACAGGGCCATCATGGCCCTCTTGTTATATTTAAGTTCAAAAAGTCATGTTTTATGCATTTTTCTTAAACCGTTAGTAACAGTTTAAGCCATAAAACATAAATTTTCAAACGGAAATATGCAAATCTGCGATCTGATCTTTTGTCAGCAATCTTTTATATTTGGTTTGCAGATATTTACGCAAAAATTTGCTCTTTCCAAGACCAAAAATAAAAAAAGTTGTAAAAACCGTAAATCTGAGAGTGCAGCTTTAAGCCTTAAAATTCAAATACAGTCAAACTCAGTTGGCTCGAACTCCCATGGACCAGATATAGAAATCAGTCCTTTACACCCAGATCGGGCAAACGAGGAATTCGAGCCAAGCGAGTTTGAGCCGACAATGTTCGACTGTATAATGGTTTGTTTCAGTGTAAGATTGTTATATATTTCACCGAGCGAGCACAAAAATCGCATAACGCATACTTTTAGTGTTCGGATAAGGTGAAATATATTGTGATCTTACATTGAAACAGACAATTTAAACAACTAAAACTTGAACCTGTAAAAAATATCAAATTGATATTTTGACAATTTTTGAAATATCATGTTTATTTCATCTATATATCTCTATAAATCGCCAGAAAGCATATGATAATTTGAGTTATTTAACATTATTTACAGTCTTCCAAGTTTATTTTACAGATTTTAAGAAATAAGGTTTTTTATTCCTGTTCATATACTTTGTCATTAAATTTGTTCAACTTCATAGTACTAATAGACTGTTTAGTATTTGAAAAACAGTACATTATAATGGTTTTAGTCTAGACATTTCAGTCTACAACAGAAACTAGTTATGCAATATTTACCCTATTTACAAATTTTCCCTTATATTGTTCTTTTGCTTCACTGCCCATAGACGCTTAAAGAATATTCTGTATTACTACTTCTTTATGTGTCCCCTGAATAACATGGCTGACAAACAGGGATCGTGTCGTCTGGCGTTGTTCGCATCAACTGCCCTTTTTTCTCCCAATATATACAAAACTTTGTGGCAATGCTGACTCAGGCATAATATCCAGTCTTCACCGTAACTGGGTTGCCCAAAGCCTGGGACAAGCAAATACTGTTTCGATCGGACGAGTCAAAATTGCCAGGTGGTTGCCCGAACGGGCAAGTGCATTTTTTCGAAATTTAGATCTTTGTGTTTTCATAATTTCTTCAGCAACAATTCACAAGTCCTGATTGAACTTTACTTTTATATTGAAATATTGGCTTTCGTATATTTACCCATGAATTGGTTATTTTGTGCAAGTAAAACTGTTTTTGAGCAAGTGCTTTATTTTTCAATTTCTTGCCCGAATGGACAAGTGCTGAAAAAAAAATATGGCAAAGACTGAATATTTCGACTGAGTTCAATTCCCTGATCATCATTTTAGACCAAAGGCCCTTAATTTGTCAAAATGATGGACGCTCGATCAGGACAGTCGACACATCCAATTCGCCGAAATTGGTATATACATGTATGTTTTTCAAAATATAATATTTTCAGTCCACTCTTAGTCGAATCACTAAAAAGGTACCTTTATATAATAATATATCCTGTAGCTAATTTTTTTTGCATATCTGCATTGATGCATAATATCAATTTTGTTTGCTGATAGCTTTGCAGTTAAAAACAAAATTTTAAAATGTCTGTTTTTTATTTCAGATGTGTTATTTAATATTTTAATTTCGATCGCTTATTATGCATGTCTGGTTTAAGAGAAATATGTATGAAGAACAGACCTATAACTCCTGGAACATCTTTTAAAGCTTCACTCTCACAGATTTACGGCATTTACATTTTTTTTATTTTTTGTCTTAGAAAGAGCAATTTTTTGCATAAATATCTGCAAACCAATGATAAAAGACAGCTGACAAAAGATCAGAGCGCAGATTTGCATATTTCCGTTCGAAAATAAATGTTTAATAGCTAAAACGGTAACTAAAGGTTTAAGAGGAATGCATGAAACATGGATTTTTGAACTTAACTATAAAAATCTGCGATCTATTTTTTGTCAGCAATCTTATATCACCGGTTTCCATGGATTTTCGCAAAAATTGGCTCGTTCCAAGACAAACAAATAAAAAAGTTGTCAAAACATTCAATCTGTGTAGCTTTAAGCATTATAATGAGCTTAAAAGTATCTTAATACATTTGACCTTATTGATTTCTTTATCTTTCATTTACAAAATGAAAAATTGTTAATCATGATGACCAAAAAGATGATTAACTTTAAAAGTTTCTGATCTCATGACACAAACTTTTCCAAAACAAAAATAGTGAGCTTAGCTTCATCTTATTATAAGGGACTTAAGGTGTTTCGGGAATTTGGGGCCTGTTGATGGTTTTATAGGGAAAGGAAAGTTTTATTGATTTTGGTGCGGTTGTCTGTATGTAATCTTTTGTAATATGAATGGTGATGAGCAGAAATTTGTCATACCATTCAAAATGGGCAGTTTTTTGGGCATCCAGTGAAATATGTTTTACAGAAACAGAATCTTCGTTGATTAAGAAAGTACCTTTGACCTTCAAAACATCATGGTTATGGTGGTCAAAATTCTAAGCTTAAGCCTGCAAGTCGTGCATTGGTAATATGATTCCGGGCTTGCTGACATTATTCACTTTCTTCTTGAGAAACTCCACCTACAGAGGTCAGGAAAGGTCAACAGGGTCATGCAAATTGAATGCAAGTTTTATTGAAAATAAAATAAAAATGTTAATGTAAATATTAGGCTATCACCCCACTCTCACTGAACTTTATCCAGTCATTGAAATGAACAAGCCCTAATTCTTATGCTTGGCATCAAATTTTTGAACATGCCCTGCTATATAAAATTCAGAATTTGAGCAAGACTGGAAGACATTTCACCAGTGCAGGGCTTGAAGGCTTGGATTAATTTCGACCACTGATTACCCACACGTCAGGATGCAATATGCAAAAACAACAACATTTAGAATTGGAAATAATAATGGGTGAAAGGGGCAATCATGAAATAAAAGCAAGACAGAGTTATCACCCTTTGTGAATGATAATATTTCTGCATGTCACTGTTCATATATGCTATTATGAGTATTAAATAATGAAAAAAGGTTATTTAAAAAATAATGAACAACATTATACCACAGGAAAATCAAACTTTTCAAAGTTATTTGAAGTGTGAAGGAAGTCAGACATTTATATATTTTTGCCACAGTTGCTATTTCTTATTTGAGTGACCCATTTTTGACCCCTTTTTAAATGCTTACAATTTCAGTTATCCCATGTTTTGCACAATTTTGTGTAACCCAAGGGGAGTAACAAAAGCATGATGTTAAAAAATGCTGTGGTTTTTAGCTCCCTTTATTAGTAAAAATGTTATTAAGAAATTGTACTGTTTTATGCAGGAGAACAGGTTCTTTTCTAGTTATTGCCCTTTGAAGAATAAGTTTATGATTGTTAATGTTTTAAGATTATACTGTTCAACTTTGAATTGACATAATTTGGATTTTTTTGTAAATTTCAATGTGAAATATCTAATGAGAACAACATCTATTTAAAAATAAAGGCAAATATATTGTTAAACTTGTCAGAAGTGATACAAATTAAGGTGATGATCGACTTTGATATGGTGTTTTCAATTTCAGGCAAAGCAAGCTGCAGACCGTGTCCAACACAGGTCGCCTCACCGTGATGTCGGCACCACGTTCACATCCTCACATTCATCCCCTGACAGCCTCTCCCCGCAGCACCAGCCCGGCCCTGCCCCCCAACATAATGGGAACGTTAGAAGGTCTGACCCAGTATTCTCTATGACCAAACGAAACTCCAACCCTGTTCATCTTTCGCCTTCAAAGTCTTCCAGTATGAATGTGAATATGAATGTAAATGCGAATTTGAATTCGCCAAACAAGAGAAATTCTTCACCGCAATTGACATCTTTTCAAAATTTCCAAGTTGTGACTATACGAGAGTCTTTGGAAAATAACACAAACAATTCTCCCCGCTACAAGGGATCGCCAGTGACGGCGCTGAAGGATGAGATAGATCGGAGGTTCTCAAGTGCAGGGGGTACTGGGACGCTGGATTCGGGGCTGGGATGGGGGATGGGGGAGGAGATAGGGAGCCTGAACCGCCCTGATGTGATTCCCCCACCCCAACATCTGTATAATAATGAAGATCAGGTAGTGTATTAATATCAAGCTTGAAGGATTTTATAAGAAAAACAGATGAGATATTGTCATAGCCTTGGCATTGTTGTTCTCGGCGTGCAAAAACTTTAAACCTTATTCAAGCATTAAAATGAAACATTGTACACGAGTCATCAGGGACATTTCTCACAGGTATAACAAGTCCCATAACTGTAATTTACAGTAAAGTTATACTCCTTTTGGGCTGAAAAAATAAGAAAGAAAAGTGCTGTCTTTCACTCAGTGACAGTCTTGTTAAAAGTTGTGTGACTTTTAAAGGAAATTATCTTCATTGTAATAATGATAAACAAAAATGTGTTTTTTATGAATTAAAGTAAGTAATTTCGGTAATCTTAAGCTTGTTTTGCTTTGAATATTTCGAGAAATTGGGATCACTGGAAAAGCATAATCTGTTTTAACATAGCTGTATTATGAGCTGTAGTATTCACAAATATAATGGAGCAAGTGCGTTATTCAAGAAGAAAGATGTGTATATGAAATGATATTCTTTAATTATATTTACAAATGTGATGTGCATGGAATGCGCATTATTAAAACCTTCATATCGTTACCTTTTTCGCTGCTGCTAATCGCGTCGTTAGATTATTAAAGTGGAAAATGTAAATGTTTCTTCACTGTTAGCCGTGAATTGTACTGATCCTGCAATTAGTCAATGTCAAGAAACTTTTTTCTTCTCTAAGGACCTTAGCGCAGCTGCTCCATTATATTAGTAAATGCTATGGCTTGACTCTTCATCGTGAGAATATCAATGTCGGAAACACAAGAAAATTGGAACTTAATATGCCACAAATATCTGGAAGATTATTTGTCTGCAGTATAAAATCTTAGCAGGCTTTTAGTATTCATATATAAATTAATTAAAGCCTTTGTCTCAGACTGTCTCGAAGGATATACGCAATATTTCATCTAAATTGAGTATATATGAGGTCATATCTCACCCTAATGTCATTAGGAAACGTATTAGTTAGAACCATGACTGGCAAATAGCACCCTTGGAGAAGATTTAGTCTACTGGATGCAGACTTAATTTGTAAGTTGTCACTCTATACAGCGATGCATCAAACGTGTTCGATGTTAAGCATCAGCTTCTAGTTTCAAAACCGACATAAAAAAAGAAATGTCTGAAAACAACAATAAGCGCTATTTTTATCATTGTTTCAAACCCTTTGTGATATATACATCACTTGCTCAGGAAAGTAATTTAGAGAATGCAAAATTTAAAGGCATTTACTCACAGTTAATTGTTAATTAAGATTTCTAAAGATTTCTTAAGGGAAATCTTTGTATTGTTAAGAATATACTTTTAGACTTGTGTCTTTATTATATTAACTTCATAAATGCATATTTATTTTCATTTTTTTTTTGGGGGGGGGGGGGTTGATTCAATTACCGAAAAACCTACCTGCCAGATGACGTTTAATGTGGAATGAAGATTTGAATGACCAAGATATTTCCCGGATTCTGTCTGTCTCCTGGGGCGGTTGTGATGGTCTGTGACATTTATTAAACACTTAAATTGTCAACCAGTGGAGGGATAATGGTCCTGCGGCTGGTTCTGGTTTTTAACTTGACACAACACTGTCTGCTGAATTATTTACATGGAATTGGCTTTAACAAAAATACTACTCGTCTTTCCTTCAGTCATCTTGTACAATCTCTTTTGCATGCTTTTTTGTTGACTGGAGGTTGTTGTTTTTTTCATGGAGAAAAACTGCGGTATTGTCATAGCTGTGGCACACATTGTCCACAGCATTATGTTTCTGTGTCATCGGCATGCAAAATCTTTAAGCTTTTTAAGCTTGGCCTTAATTGAAAAAATGTTTGAATGTGCAAATGAAACTTGGTTCACCTCTTGTCAGAGACTATATGCACATTTATAGGAAGGGGCATAACTCTGGCTTTGATATTGGTTGAGTTATGCCCATGCAAAACAAATGATAGTTTTTTTAGTATGAGTTACATCCTTTTCACATCCTTTTTAAAAACAGGTAGGGTAGGTAGACTTCTTTTTTTTTTTTTATTAGGCTTTATGTTAAAGCGTTATTGTCATCATTAAAAAAAGGTGTTAAGGTAATCTTCTGTATAAAGCTTTATAGGTTTTAGCTTCATATTAAAAAAAAAAACTAAACAAACAAGATTTTTATTTTTTTTTAAATTATTTTATTTTAGGGATGGAAACCGGATACCAAATCGGTATCCGGATATTCGTATCAAGTATTCGAATACTATCCGGATACTCGTATCAAATTGTTTTCATAATAAGTAAATTTCCTATTATATGTCACCTACCTTCTGTTATTTGACACAAGTGTCCACTTAATTTATAATTCGTCATATGGCAATTTCACTTTTTCATTCATTCTTTCTCAGTCTTAATAATTTATAATGTATTAATCAAAGCTAAACAACTCATTTTACGTCATAAAACTCATGATGAATACCACATAAACACCTTGCGAATTTGATAGTCACTTCGGCCGAGGTGGTTGCTTGGTTACTGCCACGTGCTTTCGAGTTTGTTATTTATCAGCAGGTTTCATGTTAAATGACGCTTTGATTATTTGATTAGTCGATTGTAATTTTATTTCATTATATTGTTTGATTTAATGCAATACCTACAATTTCTGCGGAGTTTTTTGATGAAGGATATAATTTTGGAAAAGACAAAAAGACGATCTGATTTTTCTTTATTTACATGCGTGTACTTTTTTTATTTATCAATAAACTAAACATGTTTACATATTGTATAAAAAAAAATAGTGGACATGGTGACGTCAAGACTTGTCTGCCTCATGGTGGACTTTGAAGGCGTAGTCGGTGGACTGCATATGGGGTGTTTTTTCATGTGATTTCTAAGATTTGAAGTTCCACCACAATATACCAGTTTAACATTACACAGTTGACACACAACACTTTTACCGTCCTCGGATTTTGTGAAATACTTCCAAAGACTTGAAGTCAATGTTGGAGGCATATTTCCGTTGTCATGGTACAGGAATAACGATTAATAATTCAAAACACAATTACAAGATGCAAAATGATGGAAATTTGATTGAAAAGTGAAAAGATAAACAAATTTGTTTTTATATTTATTGTTCAGATAGCAATAATTTCTTCATGCATATTCATCAAAAATACGATTGGTCATTAATAGCTTTGATTGCACGACCCTTCTCTTGTGATTGGACGATCAATTCCTGCGGATTAATGATCAATCCGTTTAATATCAACTAGTGCCAATTAGTGTCAATTAAGCACATCTGATATCATAAAACAACACTTGTCATTGTAAACAAGGTCATAGAACTTCACAGGGTGCTGCACAAGGACACAATATCGCCTTGTACAAACACCAAATTAGCAGACGATTTGTGACACATACCCACTTCGCGACAGACACTGTTGATCACCTGAAATATTTCATCTGAAAAGTTTTATAACAATTGCTATGTCTCTGCTAAGCTATTTCATTGAAATTTTAATTCTTAACGAATATTCGAATACCCATTTTGGTATCCGAATACTTGCGTGATATCCGGATATCCGGATACTCGGATATTCGCTCCCATCCCTATTTTATTTACAACTGACTTTAAAAGTTGTTGGGGCGGCGCCAATTTTGAAGGAAGGGTTGGGTAACCCAAACCACATGAATTTTTTTTAGGCCCCATGTTCAACTAAATAAAAATAGAGGAGCGATTGGGTTTTGCTCTATTGTGCTCTTGTTCATATCTTGTTTTGGCTGACCTTTCAAATAATAGTCCCCACTTCTCCCAGAATGTTTCACAGTTTTGAATGATATAATTTGTCACCAAAAAGATTTATTACAAAATGTCTCATAATAGATATCCATCGTAAATGATGTCTCTTGTGGCCAGGATTTTGCCATATTTCTTAGTCTAATTATAAAATGTCATTGATGCGATATCCCGTTTCTCAGCGTTCATTTATAACAAGTTCCGGAAGGGCAGTTTTGCAAATAACATATTGATTTTCCTCACTGCCTCCGCAGATCTCTGGGAAAAAAAGAAGACGTCAGATTCATAAGATTTTTAATGTAAACTTTCATGAGGAGTTCTTGACAGCCATAATTAAACTGTCTCTGATAATTTATCAAAAGAAAGCCCTTTTTATGACAGGGATCTGCCACATACAAAGATTATTTTTGTTGTTTAGCAGTGAATTTTATTATCTAAGAACAAATAAATAGTTTTATTTTAATGCTTTTCGTTGATTTATAGTGATTTATTTGTGAAATGAAAATGATATTTCACTATTTCAAAGAGTGAAGTAACTGTTTGATGTTTTTCACTCTTTTAAAATTGTATGCCTATCTCACTTTCAAATCCAATGACAGATCGCACAGGGTTGCGTCTGGCCTGCTCCCAGCCTGCCAACTTAATTGTTTAAAAGATCAAAAATAATCATCTATTACAATGTAATGACATAATTTAGGTAAATAAGTTGGAAGCTAAGTTCTAAGGCAGAACGAAATTTAATGAAACATTAGTTTATGATGTGTGTGACCTAATAAACATTGTTTTAATTCTTCTTTATTTCAGTTTCACAGTCAAGCCCTACCCCAAGTGTCGAGAATACAGAACCGTCCCCTCCCTGCCATTCCCGGTGAGAATGACGTTGTGTACGACCATCGCGCAAGTCCGCGTGTGCGTAACTGGACCAGTCTGGATGATGATGTCATACCCAACCAGACAAGATCCAACGCACACCCGCGTCTGCGTGACAGTCCGAAACGGCGACCCCAGCGTCCCCAAAGCGAGGTTATTTTGGACTCGAAATTTTCAGCTTTCTCAGGGAGCAATATTGATCAGCCTGGTGTGTATATTTACGGCTTCAAGTCACACACACAGAGCGAATTATCAAGAAACAGTTCCACAGATCAGACAAGTTTTACACATAATAGTTTTAGTCAAGTAAATATATCCTCGGGGTCGCCTAGTAAATCTATGCAACATCAACAACAAAGGGATGTAACTCATCCTAGATACTCTCCAAAGGTGGAGAACTCCGATCGATGTTATTCTCCAAAGGGAGGCCATTTTGGCCAGCAGGCCAGCTATGATATGCACAGTCTACCAAATGGGAAAGCTTCACCTCCAATACATTTCCAGAATCATAAAAGTGGGGAAGATGTTGATGGGGCTGTCAGCTCGACATCAGCAAAGGAGAAAGGCAAAGGGTAGGTTATATTCTAAACATAATTTGTTAGTGTCTTACTCATTATACCTCCTCCGCGTAGTGGTGTGGACTATATAGGAATCACCTTGTCCCATTGGTCTGTCCCTATGTCTGTCTGGTTTCACGTCATTATTGTCAGAATGTTGATTGACATTAATAATAATAAAAAATATTCACTTGGAAGTTTTAAAATTGTTTTTATTAAAAAGCAAAATGTATGTCATTGTTTAGCCTTTGTTGATGTTTATAATACAGTATAAACTGAATTATGAAGTATTGGTTTAGTTTAAACATATTCATTTTACAGCGATTGTGAGACAAGTGATTTCAACATTATATTAATCCTTGTTGGCACTATGTTATGGGAGAGCGTGGTTTTGTGTTGTTTGGGAAACTCGAGAACCTGAAGTAACCCACATTGTGACCACAAACCAAACTATTGTTAGGCGAGAATGTGGTTTTGTGTTGTGGGGGCGGACCTGATTACCAGGAAGAAACCCTTTTACTCACTTGTCTGGCTTGGTGACCAAAAACTAAACTCACATGAGCCCAGGCCGGAAATCCAACCCAGTTCGCTTGGGTGTGAGGGGGCAGGGGCACTATTTACCACTGCGCTAACCAAGGATGAGAGATAAAAAAAAAAACCTTTATATTATGATCAGAAAAGTGCCTCTGAGCTCATTGTTGAATACTCCCCAGTGCTTTGTTGAGTACTTTGAACCATAATATGCTAGGAAAATCTCATAGTCATTATTAGTTAATGAGGTGGTTTCATAATGGTGCTAAATGGGGACCTCTTCAGAATCTAAACCAATGAAATTGAGTTGTACGTTGTTTCTATTTTTAGTAACAAAACCCCTGTATGACATCATGGTAAATCTTCTAAGTTGAGGTATATTGAATTGTAACATGCGATTTCATTGGAAGAAGAGATCTTACCCTACCTCATTAATATTCATGAAAATGATATTTTGTTAATAAAGGTTATAATTCCCACAGTCCTAATATAGTATAAATAAAATAAAGTGCTTATCAACTTGGTAGGTTCACACATATGTAATGACAGTAAAGCAATTAGCCATATATTTGTTTCCGTAAGCTAATAGATCTTATCTGAGATGCCACTAAATGTAAGCTGTTTGGATGAATGGGTGGGAGTTAGTGTCAGGGCTTCTTGAGCTTGCCCGAATGCACAGGGTAATAATAGGGTGCTAAGGTGACATTATAATGGGGTCTTAGATGATGGGTAACATTATATCAGGACTCCTGAAATCTGGCCCTTAAGATGGTTGTGTATGGTATTAATTTGGTTTATGTGTATGTCTTTGAGTAGCTGTTGATCGCATGTAGTGGACCATGATTGTTTTTGACTCCAAAATTGGTGGTTTTGGGTTCAAATTGAATTAGATCATTTTGGATGGGGTAAAGTACTGTACTTTGCAACATTATTGGGCGAAAATGTATAGTCAAGTAATTATACAGGTTCTATGGGTCATTACATGTGTATTGTAAGGGCAATGGGGATCAGTAACAACAATTTTAGAAAAAGGAAAGGTTGGAGATCATCAGAAATTGAAGATATTTAAAATCTTTTTTTAACACTTTTACTAGGGTTTTGAGAACTGTGCTCTAATGGTATGCTGTGGGTTTGAATTGGGTTCCCTTTGGTTTATTTTAAAGCCAAATTTTGGGCATAATCGATTTGGCATGTAACTGTGACAGCTTTTGTTTGAAATGTCCTTTTAAATGCCCTTTTTTTTCATAAGCATTTGTCACATCTAAACAACTAAACTTTTTTTATTGAAACGATAATAAGGTATAAACACAATTTAACTTTTCACACATCATTGGTGAACTATACCGTATATTATAAATGATGACAGTTAGAAATGTATTTTAATGTAGATTTTTATCACTTTCAAAATATATCAGAGTCTTTTGAAGATCCTTATCGCCTTTCATCATTCATGTAATTAGCACATTAATTTGATAAAATCTATCAAAAACATCACAAATATTTGCTAATTAACCACTTTGAAGAGTAATAAATGTCATAAAATACATTAATTTGTGTCAAAATATTTTGTATATTTACTACAAAAGCTCTTGACCGCCAGTGAATGTTTTTTGACTTGAAGCTATAGTCCAAGTTTGTAACCAAATATGAAATCCATTCATGACCTTTTGTGTGTCATTTGACCTTTTCAAAGGAGGCTTGAATTTCTTCACTGGTAACCTAATCAAGCATCTTCCTCACCCTGATTTTAGCCCTGTGGGTTTTTTATCCTCAAATTTCTGTCGTCTTTTTGCCTGACGCTAGGACTTTTTGTTGTAAATGTTTCCATTTTCTGATTGTGCCATTACAATAAAAGAATTAGACTACAATGGCGAAATTAAACATGTCGATGTAACCCAAGACCTTTAAATTGTGAAATTAAAGATGCGATCTTAACTTGGTCTTTATAAACAATTCGTGCCAAGCTAAAGTATTTTATAATTAAAAGATAAGGGACAAGAATTAAATCATTTTTAAGGGTTACTCATTTTTAAATAGACACTAAGGTTTCATTAAGTTTCTGATTCATCCTTTTATTTTTTCTCTTTTTATGGTAGAATTAACTTATTTTATTCATTCGATCATGAATATTTTTATGTTTTATTTTTTTATTAAGGTAATCCATCCATTTTTAATACAAAAATATATATATATAATATTAATCAATTTTTTATACGCCTGAAGGGTCGTATTATGTTATGGCCTCCATCGTCTGTCCGTCTGTCTGTCCGTCCGTTAGCAATTCCGTGTCCGGGCCATAACTTGGTAACTAATAAAGCAATTTTCTAATAACTTTATACAAATCATCACTACATTAAAAGGATGTGTCGCGCGCAATTTCCAGGTCCATACCTCAAAGACTAGAATCACCATGGGGGTGTGTTAGCAATTCCGTGTCCGGGCCACAACTTTGTCACTAATAAAGTCATTTTCAAATAACTTTATACAAAGCATCATTACATTAAAAGGATGTGTCGCGCGCAATTTCCAGGTCCATACCTCAAGGACTAGAATCACCATGGGGGGGCATTAGCAATTCTGTTTCCGGGCCATAACTTGGTAACTAATAAAGCGATTTTCAAATAACTTTATACAAATCATCACTACATTAAAAGGATGTGTCGCGCGCAATTTCCAGGTCCATACTTCAAAGACTAGAATCACCATGGGGGGGCGTTAGCAATTCTGTGTCCGGGCCACATCTTTGTTACTCGTCCGTTAGCAATTCCGTGTCCGGGCCATAACTTTGTCACTAATAAAGCGATTTTCAAATAACTTAATACAAATCATCACTACATTTAAAGGATGTGTCGCGCGCAATTTCCAGGTCCATACCTCAAAGACTAGAATCACCATGGGGGTGTGTTAGCAAATCCGTGTCCGGGCCACAACTTGGTCACTAATAAAGTCATTTTCAAATAACTTTATACAAAGCATCATTACATTAAAAGGATGCGTCGCGCGCAATTTCCAGGTCCATACCTCAAAGCCTAGAATCACAATGGAGGGGCGTTAGCAATTCTGTGTCCGGGCCACATCTTTGTTACTAATAAAGTGATTTTCAAATAACTTTATACAAATCATCACTACATTAAAAGGATGTGTCACATGGAATTTCCAGGTCCATACCTCAAAGTCTAGAATCACCATGGGGGTCCAGGGACGTTAGCAATTCCATGTCCAGGCCATAATCAAAGACTAGAATCACCATGGGGGGGCGTTAGCAATTCTGTGTCCGGGCCACATCTTTGTAACTCGTCCGTTAGCAATTCCGTGTCCGGGCCATAACTTGGTTACTAATAAAGCGATTTTCAAATAACTTTATACAAATCATCACTACATTAAAACGATGTGTCGCGCGCAATTTCCAGGTCCTTACCTCAAAGACTAGAATCACCATGGGGGGGATGTTAGCAATTCTGTGTCCAGGCGACATCTTTGTTACTCGTCCGTTAGCAATTCCGTGTCCGGGCCATAACTTGGTAACTAATAAAGCGATTTTCAAATAACTTTATACAAATCATCACTACATTAAAAGGACCTCAAGCCGAATCTTCTTCGGGCGTATAATGCTCCGTTTCGCGGTGTTCTTGTTTTTATATTAATTAAGACATGATGTTATTAAAGAATCAAATATATAAATCATAAAGTAATTTTTTGTTGTTTTTTTTATACCTCTAAATATACCGGTATCACATACTCGTAGCATCATTATAGTGCTATTCAAAAATGTAATCCATGCAAAAATAATCTAATTATTAAAATTTAATCAGTAAAGATTATATAGAAATGATCATGATGTCTAAAATGCACCAGCACATCTTTGCATCCTAATGATGGATGGCTTAGGTACCATCATAAGGATGTTTTATTAGGAAATTGTTAGGTGGTCACATAAACCAGAGAGCTGGTAATGATTGTAAAAAGTCTGTCGATATTCAATGATTCACTAAAACATCCTAAAACATAGTCAATAAATAAAAAAACATACAAATATACTGCTTTTGTTTTTCGTCAAATTTTATGACAGAATTGAAAATAATGTTTAAAAAGTGTTTACAATTGTAGGACTGGTTTATAACTCTGTCTGAAATGTAAAAATGACTAATATTTAGGCATCTTAATTGGGAATGATTTTCATCTTTAAACAACTCCATGTGACATTATCAGCTGATTTTAATTTTGTTTCAAAACTATTCATTCAGCGCATGTTCAAAACGTCTTTGTTTTCAGACCGTAGCTCGATGTTTCAGCTTTTGTTCGATAATTCGAACGTTAATTAGATAAGGCAGAAAATTTGTGTTTTCAAAATGAAATAATTACTGAAAAAATCATCACCCGGCATTTTGTTAATGTGTGTGTCATTCT